>NC_056743.1:1287403277-1287762027 GCF_019279795.1 Protopterus annectens | reverse complement strand
ACTGCTGAAATAATTCTAATGTGCAGATTAGACAATATTACACTGAGTGGAAAAGCATCTATCTAGCAGTGACAAGTTTGATGTACTTCTGAAGCTCAGTGGTGCATTGAATGCAGTTACAAGAATTTTTGGATCGAGTACCACGGAATACAGTATACGTCTGGTCAAATACAAAAATTAGATCATTCACTTGGTTAATCAGAAAATTAGAATTCTGGGAAACATAAAAGCAGTTAGCTTCTTGAATTTGATAGCTGGAAGAACAAGTGATATCTTAAAGAAGGAACAGACAATCCTGGCAGAGGTGAGAACGTAAATATGGAACTGGAAGATTTCTCCAGGACTTGTAGAAGCCATTGACATATAAACACTTGTAGAATTAGCTGCTACAATACCTTACTGCATGGAGTGATGATGTACTACACTTGAAATGTCAGTTGTATAATAAATGCAGTAATGCAGCCCAAACTAGTTAACATGCAGGAGTTCCAGAAGCGGTCTGCACTGCCTGTGCAGCAAGAAACCTCAATACAGCCATTCTTCACATGTGCAAAATGCATCAAATATCAAATTTGATGGATACTTGTGTGATGCTCCTGCACTGACCAGTAATCAAGCAGCCTCAATCCTCACCATTAGCACCAGTGAGGGAAGTACACATTGGGGAGGATCACAAGTACACATACAATAAAGTGCAATTTCATATTAAGAGCACACAGAGATCACAGTCGGTCTGTGGCTGGTTTCTCCCTCTTTCTCTAGATCCCCAATAAGACTCCCTACTGGCACAGCTATAGGGTTAAGATCTCAGCTGAGTGGCCAAGCTAAGACCTCCAGCACCCTCTCTGTCCAACCAGTGCTTTGTGTCCCTACCCAAGTAGCTCACACACACACTTTGAGATTTGATTGATATACAAACACACACACACACACACACACACACACACACACACACACTCCTGGGGAAGGCTGACATAGGTTTACTAGCTATGCCCCCTTCTGCCTAGACTATAAAGTAGTTATCACTGCCACCTGCCAGCTTTTTATCAGCTGCTATAAGGCCCCTTCCCAAAGAGTGGGCAATTCTACTGTGTGATGTTACTGTTATCCAAATGGTAAGTGTGACCAAGGCCAAGTATATTTAGGAGTGGCCTATACAGTGTCACCAAATACATATGCAAGTACTGTAAAAGCTTAAGTTTCTCTAAACAAACCAGCCACAGTTAAATGTTTAAATTAATTTAATAATAGATAATAAAAGAACAAGACAATATTCAATAACTCAGCACAGTTGACTACAGAGTTCAGAATCACAGGAAATATTTTAAAACAACATTGCAGGACATTTAACCCCATTAATCTGAGGAAGCTATTAACTACTTGGCTACATATTGTGCACTTACCACACTGAAAGGTGCCCTTCTTAAGAAAAATCTGACTAGAAATATTAGTAATTGGGAAGACAAACTTGGTATGAACTAACATATCATCTACACTATGGCCTTTTTAAAAGAAATGTGGGGAGTAGAACTTATTATATTAAATAACTCTATTTTTTAACAGCATGGGTCAAATATATCTTAAAACAATCTGTCCACTAAGAAAATTGTAAACAGTTACATAATAAACATCCCTTTTCTTATTATTCCTTCTTTGACTATTAACATTAGAAACACGGTGTGGGTTATATCTAAAAAATGGAAAACTAACCATATCATAAGTGCCAGTATTACTATTCTTAATCTAGCATTTATTTATATTATCATAAAAAATATCAACAGCATTATTATGTTTTAATGTAACTTTTTGAAGAGAATCCATAACATTCTCTCTGCTTCTATAACCCCTACTAATAAACATTTCCACCGTATATTGAACTTCCTTATAAAAGTTACCTTCCTGATTACAAAGCTTACTGAGATGTAAAAATTCACCATATGGTAATGAGGAAATGATGAGGGGGTGGCAACTATTCCCATATAAAACATACCTCCTTCTCCCGTTATCCTATGAATTGAAGTAAAAACTCTACTATCATCTAAACCTTTCAAATTAAGATCTAAAAAAGTCACTTGCAAAACCATTAAATACAAAATAAAACCTACTGCTTTACTAGAAAGGTTCACCCAGACTCTGCTACACTTTGCTGTGAGGGAAAGGTTAGCTTGCTTTTTATTTGTTGTATTACTTTATTGCCTTTTTCTATTTTGAATACTGTGATTTGTTTTATTTACCTTGTGTTTTACTTGTATTCTGCTTTTAACTGCATATTAAAACTTGAAAAGAGACCACAGCTCTGCCTCTTGTGAGCCAGGCAGAAATTTTTCCCTCACCCTTCCACCCGATTACTGTAGTGTTCTTAAACACCACCATTTCTACTTGCCTTCCCCTTATGTTAATTTGACCATATATCTCATTTCCTCTCTGTTTTTACTGGCTTGTGTCAGTAAGCACAAAATTATCATTTTGTGAAATCACTCCCCTTCAACTATTTAAATTTATTGGCCATCCTACTATATTCCATAGTACCAGAATACAAAAGTGACCACTCCCTTTCAATCTATCTTGCTGTTTTAAAAATAGTGACTCTCCACTAAAACTTAACTTTTTAGACAGGTAAAACTTAAGTTACCTACTTTCACATCTAATACCTCTAGTGCAAATTGCAGTGTTTAGGATAAACCTTTTTTTTTTCATCTTACCTTTAAGGATCCCTGTGACTAACACTTGCGTTAAAACCTGCTGGAAAGCACTAGGAAGCCTTAAACTGATACAAGCACTCAACTCTCCTTGTTTTTAAGGAGAAATTAATCATAGGCACTAAACAGCCTATAATTGCAAAGTATCTTGCTAAGGTAAGGGAAAACATCTCTAGTACGTTACAAAAAAAAAAAAAAAAAACAGCACCAAACCAGGCACATCCAAGGGTCAGCTTCAGGTGATTTCTCCTGTCCACCAGGTGAATCTAGGCATACTGGGGCAATGCAGCAATTGCCTCATGTACACAGACAACCCTCTCCTCCTACCACCCAACACTACAACCTGCAAGAGATGCACTTACATAGCCAAACTGGAAGCAAAGCTCTCTCCACCCAAGATTGTACTAGACAGTCAGGAGGAGAAGGTTAACACTCGCACTACACCTCAAGCAACACATAACCCTTCTAAACCCACACCACCAACACTAAACCCACATATGAGGAGGCCCTTAACAGTAACCTCCCCAAGCAACAAGGACCACTGAAGCTGAAATGCAAACAAACACCAATCACAACCAAAGTGTCACATAGCTCACAACAACAGTGTGCCACCCAGCAACAGCCCCTAAGGCAAGACAACATTTTAGTCATAGGTGACTCTATAGTCAGGCACACTGATGTCCCACTCACCAGATTGAACAAGGAGAAAATTACAGTCAGCTGCCTGTCGGGTGCCAGGATCCGCCACATAATGCATGCATTCAAGTCACTCCAAAACAAGTACAAATATGACTGTCATTGTCCATGTTGGAGTGAATGACTTGAGACGTACCTCCCTGGACTACATGAAAAGAGACATGGAAGAGCTCTCGGATCATGTGGCCCAGGCAGGTATGACTCTAGCCTTGGGTAGCATCCTACCCTTGCTCAGAATGATACCACAGTATAAGGACAAAATGATTGACTTCAACAATTGGCTAAGCTTCTGGTGTCATTCAAAGGGGATCCAGTATCTGTTTGCCTGGGACGACATGATCGACATACCACAATGCTTTGCCAGAGATGGTCTGCACCTGTCACCCCTGGGATTCAGGTTACTGGCTAAGACTCTTGCCACCCCTATAGTGCCTTTTTTAGGCAAAGGACAAAACCACCACTGTAACAGGTACAAGCATGCAAAATCTGAAGGTAATGCTACTCAATGCTAGAAGTCTAAAACTCATAATGCACTCTCTCGAGGCACTCCTAAAAATGAAGAACATCGATATCTGTGCAGTAACTGAGACCTGGTTCAAGGCTCCAGAGAGCACACTAGGCTACAACTCTTACCACACATTTTGGCCACCAAACCAGGACTGAAACACTAAAGGTGGAGGACTGTACATATTCATCAAGAATATTCACAACACCAGGCTAGTTGCCCAACACAATGCGTCTGAAATTCTCCAGGTGCAACTAACACTAGGTAAGACTGCAATCTAAATTGTAGCTTGCTACAGATCCCCCACCATGCCCCAAGATTCTCACTACACCTTTCTAAACATACTGGAAAATATTAAGATACAACCAAACACCCTAATACTGGGTGATTTCAACTACCCTGCCATTAACTGGGAAAGCTACTCTTGTATCAAAACCTTTGCCCAACGGTTCTTGGAATTCATAAATTCCAATGCCCTAGATTAACTAATCCTTACTCCCACCAGGGGCTCCAATATCCTATACCTGGTCATCACCAACACGGGAAATCGATGCCCCACACCTATGGTTACCCCCTCATTGGTCAAGTCTGACCATAAGCTAATCACCCTTGACATCCACATCCCACTCTCACCCCCAAGTAAGGTAACCTCCATAGAAAACTTCTCCAAAGCCAACTTCATGCTACTCAAGTCAGAAGTGACAAACTTCATGACATCTAAACTTCCCCAAAACCTCTTCCTGCGCGTTGGCAATGCACGGCCCCCAACGATATAATGCCAATAAAAAACACACAAATGGAGCCAGCACTTGGTGATAAAAAATTGTATTGTAGGATTAAAGCATCACAGCAGAAAAACTGCATACCGGTTTCGGCTGGTAAATTACACAGCCTTCATCAGTGTATCCAAAATTCACAGTTCTTCCTGCCATTTAAATAAGTAAGCATAAACACCCATTGGTGGAAACATTATAAATATTCATTAAGTCCTGGAGGGAAAAGCCCACCCAGCTTAATGATCCACTTTTTTTCTTTTCTATTTAAAATATCATGCCAACCAGTTTTACTTTTACGATCACCTTGAATCACATCAATAATTGTGAATAAAAATGTTGCTGAGGGATGTAACAAATGGTGTTTGTATAGTGCATTGGTAAGTTTTTTCTATTTAATGTTACTGTAGTGTTCAGAGATACGTAACCTTAGGCATCTTGAAGTCTGACCAATATAGAATGCGCCACATTTACATGTGGCCAAATAAATGGCCCAATCAGTACTACAATTACAAAAGATATTAATATCAAAAACCTTGGAACAATTGCGGCTTGAAAATTCCTTAGTAGTACACATATATTTACAATTTACACAATGACCACAGGGAAAACAACCATACAGACTGTGTCCAGAAATAGTAGTTTGTATTTTGATCCTGCCTCTGTTATCCCTGATTTTGTAATGATTAAAATGAGATTTCAAATTTTTACCATTTCTGTATGAAAACATACATTTATCAGGGATAATCCTGGCAACTTCTGAATCACTCTGTAAAATGTTCCAATGTATAATGTTAACAAGACCCATAGTGTTTCTCCCATAAGTAGTTGTAAATCTGAGTGGTTCAGGTGTTGTATTGGCCTTCCCTCTATCCTTATATTGAAGCAAGTTATTCCGCTCCATACCTTGTACCTGACTCATGGCATTAATTACAACCCCTGTCTTATAACCTCTTTGTTTAAACCTGTGTATAAGATCCTCCGAGTTTTTGCGATATGTGGAATGCTGAGAACATATCCGTTTGGCTCTAATAAATTGGGATTTCGGAATGTTGTTGGCTATATGGGGAGCATGAAAACTTGTAGCATGTAACAATGAATTGTACTGGGGGAACTTCCTATATGTCTCACTCTCAAGTGTACCATCAGGGAGTTTACATATAACCACATCCAAAAAAATCATCTTATGGGCATCATGTTGTTCCGTAAAGCCTAGACCCCATTCATTGTTATTCAAATATTCCACAAAGCCAGCAAACTAGACTCAGTACCCCTCCACACCAGCCAGATGTCATCAAGGTAACGTCTCCAAATGTCCAATTCAGGAAGGAAAATATTTCTGGTAGAATCATAAATCAACTTGGTTTCCACATCGCATGAAAAGATCAGTGTATATGGGGCAAAAGAAGCCCCCATAGCCGCCCTTAATTTGCCAATAACAATTGTCTTTATAATAAAAACATTGCAAGTAAGGACATATCTGGCCATGTCAACCAAGAATTCGTTAAATGAAGCATCATATAAACCAGAATATTCCAACCAATATGCAAGGCCGAAGGCCAGCTTGATGTGGGATATTGGTATATAGTCTAGTGTACATAAATACCAATCTTCTTCCAACTGAGCATCAGATATGATTTGTAGAAAACTTGTGGTGTCATTTAGTCTTGACCGAAGACAACCCATCAAAGGTTTAAGATATTTAGTCAAAAATAAAGACAGGGGTTAGATATCTTCTTCCCGACACTATGGGTCTCCCCTGTGGATGTGTAAAATTCTTATGCACTTTTGGAAGAAAGTAAATATATTGGGAATTGCAATCCTTCATTGTCAGTTGATATGCAGTATCTTTAGAAATTATACCCCTATCCAAGGCATTTTTGAGGAACAATCCAATACACTTACTAAATCTATGTATAGGGTCATGTAACATATGGTTATAATATCTTGTGTCTGATAATTGTCTCAGGGCCTCCCTATTGTAATCATCCCAATTCTGTATTACAACTGCCCCACCCTTGTCTGCTGAAGTGATCACAATTTGTTTGTTATTCTGAAGTTCCAGTAGGGCTTCTTTTTCACTAAAAGTTATGTTATTATATTTCCATGCCAAACTTGAACTATGAAAATGAACATCCTTAAGGACACTATTTTGAAATTGGTGAACCACAGCATTCATGGGTGGTGAGAAATTGGATGCATGATAAGTAAATTTGTCCTTTTCACAATTGACACCAGAATCTGCAAAAAACATTTTTAAGTTAATCAATCTACAGAAACTCGACAAATCCTGTGCAAACATTTCTTCAGAAATAATGGCACCTGGAATGAAATTCAGGCCTTTATTCAAGATTTTCACATGTGCATCATTTAAGACATAATCAGACAAATTTAAGATATTATTAACAGGGTTTTGATTCAACTCCCCAATGCCATCTCCAAAAGTCCCTGTACATTGTGTATTCTTTTGTGTTTACGCACCCTTCTCGTTTCCCCTAAAGGGGCTACCCCCGGGCTTCTTTTGGGCAGTGGTGATCCTGTTGCTGTTAAGGATTCATTGTCAGTACCTGATGATGTATCATCGCATGATGTAGATACATTCTGATTATTTTTCTCAAGATGGATCTGGGTCTTTTCTTTTCTTATCTGATGTTGGGGTTATTAAACCTGACATGTTTGGATTGAAAAGAAAATGGATTCCGAGAATAGTCCTCTTGATCTCTATTAAATTTTTTCATCTTGCACTTAATTCTGCATCATATTTTTCAGATCCTGAGCCACTCTATTCAATTTTCCTTCAAAAGAAGGCTCTTGTTCAAAATTTTTAACTTATCTGCCAAAATCATGATTTCAGACAGCCCCTTATCTATAGCTCTATTATGAAATTTATAAAGTTCAACTACAAAAGACATTGTGGCTTCATGTTGAATTTTTGTCCATTGTGTGGTTAGTTCATCATCTGCATCACCCACATGCGAGCAATCCTGATCCTTAATCCCCTAGGGGTAATATTTGCTGTTTGGTAAGCTTTAAAAAGCTTACTGTGCCATACATTTGCACGTAAGACCCTGAGTGATCTATTCAAGTCATCAATTAGATATTGACTTGTAATATCAGGGTTGCAATTTTCCAACAGGTCTGCATTCCCATCTTTGTTTGAGTTCAAGCCAAAAGCCCTCAGATCCTCACGATCAGCCACTAAGCCAGAGATGAGACTAGACAGATCCATAATGGTAAAATTATGGGCTAAAAAGGATTTTTTATGTAGCTGTCAATAATGGTCAGTACAAAACACCACGACAGCCAAAATATATTATTAATCAGGACAATAGCAGCTTAAAAATATACCTGTCAGATATTGTAAGAACAACAGCTGCGTCCAATAAGGGCTACTAATAAAGATGTGTTGATACAGAGGATGATGGCCACTCCTTTAATAATAATGAGGCCACTGAAAGAGGCTGTATAAACCAAGATTTAGGCTCAATGCCACTAAATAAATAGAGTGGACAAGGTTCTGCAAACCATACATCAAATGAAAAAACAGGGCCACCAAAGTTGGTCCAAACAAAAATCCGGACCCCAAATCCTAATGAAGCCAATGGTGCACTTCTATAAATTATTATATTATCCAGACAATAGTCCAATACTAATATAACTATTAGTAAACCACAATCATAATGTGCCTTAATGAAGGCACAAAGTATAAACTTCATGACACCCATGCAGATGGGAACTGAAAGTTTGACTGCTGAATCCCACAGTAAGGCACTGTATGAACACATCCACTTGTGCATGATTCGTGCCATCCCCAATAGAACCAAGATGCTCTCCTCCAAAAAAAGGAAGCCCATCTAGTGGTCCCTTGCCATAAACAAACTTTACAACAAAAGGAAGAAACTGTTGCAGAAAGGAGGAAAATCCCAGGATGCAAAAAACTCCCTTACCAGCCTCAGTAAGAAGCTGAGATCCCTCATAAAATCCTCCAAAGCTAGTTACAAAAATAAAATTGCCAAAGATTCCAAAGATAACCACAAGGCATTCTATGTCAAGAATCGAAATGGCAATGCTCAGATCTGCTCTGAGCTACAACAGAATGGCATTAAATATACTGACCCCAAGGATATTGCCAAGATCCTGGCAGATCGATTCAGTGCAAACTTCACCCCCTAAAGGGCCCATCTCAATACCGAAAGATTGCCAAATTCCGATAATAATGGCCACACAGGTAAATAACGCACTCTCCAAAGCTAAGAATACAGCATCCATAGGACCAGACAATATCCCAGGCTGTGTACTACATGGACTACAAAATGAAATGGCACCTCACCTAAGTGTCATGTTTAATCATAGCCTCACCTCAGACTTTGTGCCCAATGAGTGGCACACAGCTGCAGTTATCCCACTCCACAAGGGGGGATCCACCTTGGATCCTGGGAACTACCGCCTCATCAGTCTGATGAGCCTGATCTGCAAGGCCATGGAACTTATACACAAAGACGTTGGCAAAATTCAAACACTGGACCCCCATGCAGTTTGGGCTTGTGAAGGGCCGATCTTGTCTCCTGAACCTGATTGACTTCTTCAAATCAGTCTCCAGAGCTGTGGACAAGAGTAAGGTGGTCTACACCTCGCCAAGGCTTTTGACACCATCCCCTACTCTGGAATCACAGATAAACTTACTAAGCTAGGCATTAATCCCTGCGTCACTCAATGGGTTGCCAACTGGCTTACTGACAGAGCCCTCACTGTAAAAGTAGCCAAGTCCAAATCCAGCTCCAGACAAGTGGAGTACCTCAGGGTTCAGTTCTGGGGCCGCACTTGTTTGGCATCTACTTCTCTGAAGTACAGGCCAACACTAAGGGACTCTGGCTAACAAAATTCACAGATAACTGCAAACTGGGAGCCATTATTGAACCCCCAAATGATGTGGATATTCTACAAAGGAGCCTTACAGAAACAGATGCTTGGTGCCAGAGCCATGGGCTCAAGCTCAATGCCATGAAATGTATAGTTATCCCCTTTTGGAAAAAACATGTACCCATGAATTACCACATAGGTGACAGTACACTAAACACTGAAAGTGTAATAAGAGACTTAGGGACACAGGTGGACAGTGGTCTCAACTTCAATAACCACATCACCACAACAGTCAGGAAATCCTTTTATGTGGCACATCTCATCACCAAGGGCTTTTCATCCAGAAAAAAGGAGGTCATTGTCCCACTGTACTCATCCCTCATTAGACCCATTATAGAATACAATGCCCCATTTGGTATATACCTCTCAAGACATCTGCAACAACTGGAAAGGCCGCAGAAATACATCACTAAAAGAATCACAGGCCTAAAGCAGATGCCCTATACTGACCGTCTAAAAAAACTCCACCTGTACCATCTAATCAGAGGCGATCTCTGCTTAACATACAAGGCAATGTCAAAATAAGAGCTGTTGGACATGCTACACTTAAAGAAATCTCAATCCCTCAGAGACACACACTCCAGGGATCTAAACCCTGTCATCACAATGAACAAAACATGCTGGAGGGATAGGTTCCTAACCCAGAGACTCCCCAGACAATGGAATAGACTGCCCATACATGTCAAGCAGAGCGCCTCTTTGGCCCTCTTCAAAAGGAACCTTGATGATTGGATGGGAGATAGGAAATTCACCCCGGGGATCATGTCAGTCGCCCTGCTAGACAGGGGTCCAGGGAAGTAAATGCTGTCGGAAGAAATAGACAGGGAATTGTTATGGCTAGGCTTGTATAGGCCCTAGGGCCGATAGCCTAGTATCAACCTATGAAAATTATGTATAAAATCATCAACCATGTTGAGACCACCTCTACAAATAAAAATTGAATCATCTATGTAATAAAAATAACCCACCACATGTTATTTAAAAAACCTTGTTGATATAAATGCTCTAATTCAAGCATGGCCATAGTTCAATTGGCATACATGGGGGAAATATGTCCCCATATCTGTGGCCTGGATTTGATGAAAAATCTCATTATTAAAAATAAGGAAATTATTCTCAAGACAAAACTTAAAAATTTCTATAATATAATTTGAAAGTGGGCTATCCCCTCAAAAAATAATACAAGAATTATGTTGCATGCATATGCTGAATATTAATATACAAATTTTTAACATCCAGCTTCACCCAGTCCCATTGCAGGCCTGTAATGTTATCCAAAAAATCCTAAGTATCTCTGAAGTACATACTTATCTGCTATATCTCATATACCACACAGTATCTTCCCATTATCCTGCAGTGGGCCTGAGTGCTTGATCCCCCCAGGAATGGGCATGCTGGTGCTGGCAGCTCACTCCCATCTTCCTGTAGATGGTTCCACTGGCACCTAAGCTTCTAACCAGTCATGAGGCATCTAAATCATAATCAGGACTTTGCCCTTTCTCACTATGGAGTCCAGGGGAAGTGGAATATTCGACAATAATGGGACACAAAAGGCTGTGACATGCAAACACAAAAAAGCAACATCACTCTTCATCCAGTTCACAGAAGTACTGTTCATAAAACATTATCCCATTTTTTTGGACCATGTATTTGCAAAGCTCAGAGATCACCTATTGGAATAGTGCCTGTGTTACCTTATATAGTATGTTGCAGCCCTGCAAGCTATCTGCTATGTGCAGTTATGATATGGTGACTCCTGTGTAAGTAAGTATGTATATATATATATATATATATATATATATATATATATATATATATATATATATATATATATATATATATATATATATATATATATATATATATATATATGTATATATATGTAAGCTCCCAAACACAGGCACTTTTAAGGCAGAAATCAGTGGTAAAACAAAGAACGAATGTTGTTCCCTCAACACAAATGTCAGAGAGCATCAATGAACACCATACTGGTTAAGGTGTACACTGGAAATATAATTAAGTGAACTGCAAAGGATATAAAATGGACTTTAAAATATGATTAGCAAAAGTAGTCTCACTTTAGTCATAATCATGCATATACAAAGGGCATTGCACTTAGGTTCATAGGATGTCACTAGGCTATGGATCTGAGGGTCTTTACAAGCCTAGCTGTTAAATCCAAATATAATACTAGATGAGAGATAGTGTCTATGCCCAAGGTTTTTCTAGCAAGAACCACCCATGTCCAGGAGAGAAGCCAGGGCAATCCCTGGCAGAAATTTATGGTTTCCCATCCAGTCGTCCAGTTTATGCTTAAACAGGGTCATGGAGGTGCTCTGATGATATGGATTGGAAGACTATTCAAGAGGAGTGGCAACCTTTGAGAGATGTATCTGTGTCTGCAGCAGGTCCTGTTTATATCACAGGCAAGTTTAAGGTCCCTGGAATGGGTGACCCAGTTGATCAGCTCCTTCAATGTTTGATGCCAAAAAAATTGAATCACTATGATTTATTCAACAGATTTTGGTTGAGTTTTACACAGGAATAGCTTACTCTGCTTATGCTTTCTTGCTGCTGAAATGCAGGTCTTGGTTTGTCACATTTCTTTTATACAATAAGCTGTATTAAGTTGTTGGATACTGATTTTTTGGTGCTAGTATTTAAAACACAAGAACAAATGGTTTAGCACAGATCAGAATATTTGCAAATTCCAGGAATCTCTGTGCCTGTATTTTGTGTCCTATAAGATTCCCAGTTAATATTGACCATGAATATAGCATTGCGTTGGATGGCGAGTGTTTCCAATAAGTTTAAATACATGGTATGGGTTTCCTGGGTCCTATAGCTTGCAGGGAAGTGGTATTGGACTTTGCCTATACTGATTTGAACATGGAGTAGCTCAAGTGCATTATCCTGTTTGATCAGCCTTGAGGTATATTTATTTTGATGCAAATCAAGACATTATCACCTTTAGTCTCTGTCTATATTGTAGCTGGTCTAAATGCATGCAAGGCATTATATCCTTGCATTGTCGGTGTGCCCTCTGTGGCTTTAAACCATGTCTCTGACTGGACAGATGTCAGCATTCTCTAGGGTGAAGAGATCTTCTAGAAAGTGGAGTCTTTTGTTTAGGCCCCTAGCACTGAACAGTAATACCTTTATATTTTCTTGGTTTTGATTTGCTATGTTGGAAGCATTTTCAGTTTGGCATTGCTAAAAAGGCATTATGGGGGAAGACAATGTTTTAGCTAATATTCGAAAGCCTAGAGGGGAGAGGTGTAGACCATCCCTGGCAAAGCAGTATGGTTTTGACCATCTCCTTCCATGCTAACAAATATTGCACCCCTCAGAATGACACCAGAAACTAAGCCAAATATTAAAGTCAGTCATCTTTTGTTCATATTGTGGCATCATCCTTGCATAAGGTAAAATGCTACTCACTGCTAGGCTCATACTAGCCTGGGACACATATTCCGAGAGCTCCATAATGTCTCTCTTCATATAGTCTAGGGTGGTATGTTTCAGGTCATTTACACCCACATAGACTATGACTGAGTTATACTTGTACATATGGTACAGTGACTTGAGTGCATGTGTAATGTGGTGGAATCTAGCTCGTTTTAAGCAACTAACCGTGACTTTCTCTTTACTCAGCCTGGTGATTCAGACATCAGTGTGTCTCACAATGGAGTCAACAATGCCAGAATGTTGGCTTATGTTGTGGCTTTCCTTATGTGCTTAGAAGTAGAGGCTCCATGAGATGTGGCTGTATGTGTTGATGTTGGTGTTGTTTTGAAAAAGTGCATTCAGGGCTGCTGAGTGTATTTATGTGTACTTTGTGTAGGAGGTCTTTGGGGTTTAGGAGAGTTACATTTAAGTGCTTCAACATATATAGGTCTATATGTCTGCTTTGAATTGTGTGTAATGGGTGCAGTGTGTGCACTACTGACAGCCTTACTGACATTATGTGAGAGCTTTGCCTCCAGTG
This sequence comes from Protopterus annectens, assembly GCF_019279795.1. Lineage (NCBI taxonomy): Eukaryota > Metazoa > Chordata > Ceratodontiformes > Protopteridae > Protopterus > Protopterus annectens. The sequence goes on along the minus strand of NC_056743.1, from coordinate 1,287,748,446 downwards.
ACATTGTGCAAATACATCTTTCACATACCATATTAGTTTGTTTGAGAATTAACTGGTTGTCAGTAAACATGAAACAATTTCTACATTGCCTCAGGATGCCTATGTCCACCAAGCTGGCAATGGAGATAGTGAGGAAGTTCATATCCATGGCAACAGACCCATTTTTTATTGATTAGACAGTTGGAGTAAGAATATAAAGCAATGTCAGGAATATCTGGCTGCAACTATGTGGACAGTGCTTGTCACAGCAAACTAGTTGTCCTGTGTGCAACTAGGTATTCATGAAATTTCAATTGTGCTTTTACAGGAAAAATGCCAATCACTTGAGGAGAAACTAATAAGTAGACCCTGAAAATTTAGGGATGAAGTATTTCGGTAGATATTCTAATGTTAGAAACAAATCAAGCAGAACATATTGAAAACAAAGAATTACCTTGTCAAGAATGATTAAAAGAGGGGAGTCATCATGTGAATAGCTACTGCCTGGCAACTACTAGTGCTGGTCTCACCACAGCTTCACTCTGCTGGGTTACAATGCTCCTTTGTTTCTTCTCTCACCAGAAGCAAATCACTAGCACTAATTCAAAGATAAGAAGCAGGCCACAACCTGTGAACCACAGTCTTTTCCCAGATGATGCAAGGATCTGTAAGTGTGTTGTAGCCTTTTCCTGGTAGATGCCTTGAATAACAACCAGACCAATCAGGAATGTCAAGCACAAATACTCACTGCCCAACCAGAAACAGTCAGGAACCAATGCTCTCTCCTCCTTCTGTGACCAGGAGCAGAATATAAGCACAAATTCCAAGCTGTCACCTATGAAGCAGTTATTAGGCCATCTAGTGATCAGCAGTTTCTAGGAAATAATGTCCCTGTGCTCCTTCTCTCACCAGGAGCAAAACAAAAGCACTAATCCCAAGATGACTACTGAAAGGTAAAATGTGGTTCTCCAATAATTGGTGGTCTTGGACTAGATGTAGATTTTCACAGTAAGAGCTGCAGTGTGCACTAAGCAGTTAGATATGTAAGAGGAGTAACTTAAACTTTAGCAATCTAAGTGGAGATCCACTAATTTTAAAAGAGTAAGATAGATTGGAAGGAGTGGGCACTCTTTACTCTTGCTCTATGGAATATAATGGGACTGTCAATAAATTTAAATAGCTGAAGGGGAGTGATTTCACAAATTGATCATTTTATGCTTACTCACAATAACCAATGAAAGAGGAGATAGAAGGAAATATGTGATCAAATTAATATAAATGGCAGGCAACTAGAAAGACAGTTGAGTTTAAACATACAACAGGATGGGGGGAAATTGAATTTCTGCATGACTCACAAGAGATACAGCTGTGGTCTCTTTCCCTGTAGAAATATGCAATTAAAATCAGAATACAAGTAAAATACAATGTAAAGAAATTGACAGCATTATACAAAATAGAAAAAGCCAATGAAGCATTACAAAATACAAGACAGCAAAAACAAACTAATATTTCCCTCACAGCAATCTATGGCAATCTGAATGAGCTTTTCCTGTAAAGCATTGAAATGCTTTATTTTAACCTTTAAATAGAAAGCTTAATTCCTAGCTCCTTCCACCCTACGTTTACAGGTAATTTACTTTAACAGACCTGTAATAATTTCTCTGTGACTCACAAGAGACAGAGCTGTGGTCTATTTCCTATTTTAATTATGCAATTGAAAGCAGAATACAAGTAAAACACAATGTAAAGAAAATAAACCACAATATACAAAACAGAAAAAGGCAATGAAGCAATGCAAATTATGAGAAAGGAAAAACAAACTAATCTTACCATCAAAGCAATCTATGGCAGGGTCTGAATGAATGTTCCCAGCAAAGCCTTGCTGTTTAGCTGCCATCGGACTACCAGCACAACAGCATGAAAATTACAGAACCAAATGATATTGCCAACATCCTGGCAGATAACTTTACCCTGCTCTCACCTCTAAAGGGCCCAATATCTATACAGGAAGAATGCAGAGTCCCTGTAATCACAACTACGCAAGTAAAAGCTGCACTCTTTAAAGCCAAAAACACAGCATCAATGGGACCGGACAACATCCCAGGCTGCATTTTACATGAACTTCAGAACGAACAGGCTCCCCACCTAAGCACCATGTTCAATCATAGCCTCACATCAGGCTCTGTGCCCACTGAATGGTGCACAGCAATAGTTATCCCACTCCACAAATGGGGAGCCACAACTGATCCCGGGAACTATCGCCCTATTAGCCTGATGAGCCTGGTCTGTAAGGCCATGGAATATATCATCATGGAACTCATAAACAAAGACATTAGTAACCTCCAAACTCTGGACCCCACCCAGTTCAGGTTTGTGAAAGGCATGTCATGCCTCCTGAACCTGATCAACTTCTTTGAGGCATTCACCAAAGCCATAGACGAGGGTAAGGTGGTTCACACTGCCTATCTTGACCTCACCAAGGCTTTCGACGCCATCACCCATTCTGGAATTATAGCTAAACTCACCAAACTAGGTGTAAATCCCTACGTCACAAGATGGGCTGCCAACTGGCTCACTGACAGAACCCACACTGTAAAGTTGCAGACTCCAAATCTGACTTCAAACCAGTGACAAGTGGAGTACCACAGGGTTCAGTCCTGGGACCTCTCCTGTTTGGTATCTACTTCTCTGAAGTACAAGCTAACACAGAAGACCTTTGTCTAACAAAGTTCGCAGATGACTGCAAACTAGGAGCCATAGTCGAGTCCCCAAATGATGTGGACATCCTACAGAAGGGCCTCACTAAGACAGATGCCTGGTGTCAGAGCCATGGCCTCAAGCTCAATGCCAAAAAGTGCATTGTCATCCCCTTTGGTAAAAACTCTGTACCCATGAACTGCCAAATAGGTGGCAGTCTACTTAATGCCGAATGTGTGATAAGAAACATTAGGACCCAGGTGGACAGTAGTCTCTCCTTTGATAATCACATCACCACAGTAGTCAGGAAATCCTTCTACTTGACACACCTCATCACAAAAGGGTTCTCATCCAGGAAAAGAGAGGTCATTGTTCCCCTCTGCACAACACTCATTAGAACCATTATAGAGTACAACGCCCCTTTTGGAATGTACCTCACAAGACATCTGCAGCAGCTGGAAAGGCCAAGAAGTACCTCACAAAGAGAATTACTGGCCTCAAACAGATGCCTTACACTGACCATCTCAAAAAACTACAGCTTTACTCCATAGCATATCACCTACTTTGAGGTGATCTCTGCCTAACATATAAAGCTATGTCAAACCCAGAGCTGTTGGACATGCTACACCTAAAGAAATCCTAGTCCCTCCAAGCTACATGATCTAGGGACCTAAACCTTGTCACCACAATAAACAGGACATGCTGGAGGGATAGATTCCTGTCCTAGAGACTTCCCATACTCTGGAACAAGCTACCCATCTACGTCAAGCAATGTTTCTCATTAGCACTCTTCAAGAAAAATCTTGATGAGTGGATGGGAAATAGGAAATACACCCCGGGGATCACTTCTGTGACTCTGCTTGACAGGGGCACAGGAAAATAACTTTCTTGGGTGGTGTAAGCCAGGGAACCTTGTTGGCTAGGATTACTTAGGCCCTTGGGCAGATAGCCTAGTACCTACCTATGAACATGTGCTAAATTTCACTTAGTGCTCCTGGAAAATTCCTCACTGATATTGGACTGCAGAGTCACTGCTTGAATTTTCATTTCTTGAATGTTGGAACCTGTTTTCTGGCTTTGGCAGTTATTTTACTTACGTTAATGGGTAGTATAATTCATTACGTTTGCCAAAACATTACGTTATGACTATAATTACAATGAAGCTGAATCTATGACTTTGTGCCCCCAACTACCAACATTTGTCATTTATTCTATTAGTCTTTGCTTTGGTTCCACTGATGAAATCATTTTTTTTTTTTTTTTTTTAGTCTGGCTCTTGCATGCATTAAACTAACTCCAGGATCATGCATTCCCAAGATCTGCTTTCTTTCTAGTACTTTCCTGGGGGATGCATTTAATCTTGTTTACCCATTTTACCTTAGAATCATAGTAATTTTCATTTAACAAACTTTTTTACAGGACTAAAGGATTTGTTTTATCTGACCATTTTATTCAATTTTCTCCTTTTTTTGGGGAGGGTGGATATTATATTGCTGGTCTTACAGGTTAAGGTTTTATATAGTCTTTTCATAGTGATCTATCCGTTTTGGGGACCTTAGTGCATCATTTTGATTTTTCTTTAACATGGGTCATGAATGTATTGTACAGCATCTTTCTTCAGTTTGTCTTCTGCCTGACTCAGATCTTCTCTGGAGATAATTGTCTTTGACTGCCAGAGCAATCATTGAGCCTTTGGAGGTCACCAACATTTCATAACTGTTGTTTAATTTGTGAGGCCTTTTTTGCTAAGGTCTTTCATACTAAGTGGATGCTTAATTCACTGCTGAATTTTTCATTTTTGATGTGATTCCCTAACATAAGTGTGAAACTGGGTACTGTGAGTCCTGGCACTTTGAACATCAAAGTACCAGTGAACTGGAGTGACAGCAGATTCTGAAACTCACTATAGAGCACATTTTTGCAGGTTGCCTTCATTACCCTACATTCTTCAATGTGGTGACTTTGCTGTCCACACTCTGCTACTCATGGATGCTAACTCCAAGATCACTATACCTTGAAATGGGAATATTCTAACATACAGCAGACTATGAATAATATTTCTTCCTTTTTTGCATTGCATTTTTTACTGTTCCCAGGACCACAATTACAATTCTAAGACTTTGAATGGCACCTTTTTGATACCCTGATTTTATTTTGTGATGTGATGCTGATCTATGATTTGTTTTATTTCCTGACCTAATTTGCATTTTACCCTAATGTTTGTTATGATGCCACTTTATTCTAGATCTGGAACCTGTTATTAAGATAGGGACCTTATTTTTGTATTCCACACCATTTGTTAATTTTGTCTCCCTGTCAGAAGCTGTGAATCTTTCATATGCATATGTGTAGATGTTAAAAGTGTGTCTGTGTGGGTGCTGTTCTGGGTGTGACTCTGGCGTAGGTATGTTAGCTACATTTTACCACCTTGAAGTAATAGTGTACTTTGAGAGCTGGCCATCTATTCTCCATGTTGCAAGCCAGTCTGGCAGTTTTGTGCAGGAGATTAAGGCTATAAACTGTTAACAAGCTTCATTCTAAAGCATTGAGTTTGATGCCCTCAGTCTCCATTTACATATTCAATAAGTGTGAGCATGTCTCTTAACCAAACAGTGCTCCAGGGTCTCTACTAAAATGATGGATAACCTGGTTAAATAAAAAAAAAACAATTTTATATATATATATATATATATATATATATATATATATATATACACACACACACACACACTGTACCTTGGGTTTTCTTGTTCTCCAATGGTCCCATATAGGGCAAAATATATACATGCAATGACCATCTGCAATAACTCAAAGATTCATATTCTGTCTCTCTCTCTCTTTTTGTCTTGATGAAATTCTGGTCCTTATTCAGTGAACACATTTCCCTCAGTGCTTCAGACAGGACAGGATCAGAGGGCAGATCCTACTGAGCATCAAGTAGTCCATGTTATTAAAGGGACTACCATCTCCTTCAAGTATATAATGAGTGATGGATCAAACTGCAGGGTTCTCCTCATCTACTATCCACCTGCTGTGTGAGAATATTCCTACAAGTGTTCTCTGATTTTGTTTTCTCATTTGCTTGGAATTGTACTACTAGAACAGGATAGTTTTGAGACATTTTCGTACCTAGGTTAATAAGCAGTCTGTGACTCTTACTAAGGAAGTTCTATGTATTATGGAGGGATTTGGGTTTGTTCAGGTCATTGCCTCTGTGACTCACCAATTATGCATATTATGGAGTTGAAATTCCAGCTGGGTACATCAATATCTGATAATGAGATAAGTCTTACCATCTGAGTACCACCTAATATGCTTTGTTCTTGATATTCCCTATAGTGAACATCTTCCTCAAGTTTAAGTGCCAGTATGTGAGTAAAGTATCAAAATTCTTATCTTCTGTACTCCAGAAGCGGTTTTGGAGATCAGTGTAGAAATTCCAAACTTGTTAGATGTTGACTGTAATAGGTAATTATCTGCTGCTTTGAATTTGTTTATCCCAACTTATTTGCATCCTGTCCCGAGGGTGCATGAACCATGGTTTGATTTTTGAGCTCCATTCCTCTAGGACATGCGTGAACTGAATAATCATTATGCTCATCACTAGTCTACCCCCCCATCTTGGGGCACAAAGGGGTAAAGCCCTGGCTGTGACCCAGACAACCTGAGCTGGACTAGCAGCTTGGGCACTGCAAGAGTCAGGATGGATGGGTTGGGAAGGTATGAGCTTTTATTGGCATACTCACTCAGATTAAGATATTTGGTGGCTCCTGGCTAGAGGACCTGTTGGTCCAGGTGAACATACGGGGATGTTTCCCAACGCCCATGACAAATCAAAAAGGGATGTGGGAATGGCCATCCAAGCACTGGGGGAGTGCACGTATAAGAGTACTCACACACACACACACACACACACACACACACACACACACACACACACACACACACACACACACACACACACACACACCTGTGGAAGAGCATAGGTGGCTGCTGTAGTGATTCAGGCACTCATATCACTTCTTGCTCCAGTAGGGAATGAATGGACAACTAAGGCAGCTGCCCAATGGTTAGCAAGTACAAGAATATGAACAAGAAAATAATCAATATCAGTCTGAGATCTCCTGAAAAAGACAGTTTTTCTGTCAACAGAGATCTCATCAATGGCTGTTCACCAACCAACCATGTTCTTTCAGGTGGCAGGAAAATTCTACAATACAATATAGCCTGCATTTTCACCCACAGAGTGTTTTGTCATGTCAGTGTGAACAAGCTACTTGTTATTTTCACTTACAGCCATTAGATTAATGTATTTACTTCCTTCTTGGGAGAGTTTTGAGTTTCCAATTATTCTAATTTGTGGTCTCAGTTCAAGTTTTTGCCTCACATTCTGCAGTCTGCCCCCACATTCTTCCAAGTCAATTATAGGCAATCTGGGTATTCTGGCCTCCAGTCATTTTGCAGGTTCTATGGACTTCATCAAGACCTGGGGTTTTCATTTTGGTCCCCCATTACACTTATGACTGACATCTGCCTATACCTACAAACATGATGTAACTCTACAAGAAAGCCTTCCCTCTCCAGAGAGAGAATTGCCTTATGATCTACTTCCCATAAGGTCACCAGACACCCTTCTCTATTCCACCGTTACTATCCAAGAAGAGTGGCCAAATCCTGGTATTACCCTGTAGGTGGGCCATGCTTCACTAGGGAGAGAAGGGACACTCACTCTATGTCCTCTAAGACTGCCAATCCCCATCACTAGCAAGATGCAGGATTAAAGGGGAAAGCCTAAAATATAAGGCTCAGGATAGGGATTTTTTTTTGAATTCATCAGAAGGGAAGCCCTAATGGGACAGAGCCAGCATGACATCATAGACATCAGCACTCAATGATACTAGCTCACTAAGACCCCCTCTCCCAGGCACAACCAGACTAATAGCCTGTCAGCAGCTAGGGAGTTGCACCCCAGTCTCTGCTATGGTATGTCTCAGTTTTCAACAGAGACCCAATCCCCCACACCATGGGAGAGCTGACTTAAGTAACAAATTCTCACCCCCCCCCCAAAAAAAAAAACACCTCCTCCAGCTCACAAATCCCTAATTGAACTCAGGTTGGCTGGAATATATCCTGGGCTTGATCCCTCTGAGTCATAAGATTGTGTCAAGTTCCAGAATTTTAGCATCTGTTTAAAAGAAAGCAGTTATTATCCTAGTGCTTAAAACCCCCCTTTAAATCACAATAATCATGATAACTACAGACTTATCTATACTAGCTTTTCCTAAGCAATGTTACTGAAATGGAAGTGTACACATAGCTTAAGCAATATGTAATGGAATACCATTTGTTGGATGAAAAACCCTCCATTTTTAAGTTCAGCAAAGTTTAAAGACCTCTTTAATTCACAAATGGAACATGGTCTCCTTATGACAAGATATCAACATTGTCATTCAGTTTTGGACTTCCTTGACCTCTTGGCAGAATTGTACAAAGTTAATTCTGGCATCCTGCTGGAATACTTTTTTTCTGTGGTTTCTGCTGATATTTTGTAAGGAATTTCCTGTTACCTTTCCAGTCATATGTAGAAGTTGGTGTCAGGTCTAAATAGATTGATATTACTCTTTAAGCTAATGCTGGAACTCCAAATACAACTCGTTGAAACCTCTTTCAGTGATCTTCAGAGTAAAGCAGTTTTTTCAGGAGGAATGCCCCCTGCTGTAGTATCCCCATGTGGAGACAACCCCACTTCCCCAGACTAATATATAGCTACCGAGAGTTTGCAAAACAGTAAAATAAGTCAATAGTCCATGACTACACAAAGTGGGTTTAGCAAGCTGCATTTGCATTAGCACCAGTTACTGAGAGACTACTTAAAAGTTGTGTTAATACATCTCCATTCTACCTTCTGGAGCATGGAGTGCCTCAGTGTTCTATTCTGGATGTTTTGTTGTTCACTGTGTATATACTGGCCCTCAGAGAAATCATTTCAAGTAGAAGTTCTCTTTACCAATAGCCAAGAGGCTTCAGTACAGAGGATATAAAGTGATTAATACAATCTTCTGATGCATTAATCATCGTTAGCTGTTTGTTACTGTAACGGCATGCACACCCACGGGGGCACTTAGTCTGCCTTCTCAACATTTTTCTTTATAGTACCCCCCAATAGCCTACTTGGTTGTTGAGGCCATTGTTAGAAATAATTTAGAGACAGTCTGAGATCTGGTGCTACACTAGTAGCAGCAGAAAAAGGAAAAACAACTTAATCCAGTAATAAACTTCATGTACTGATTGGGACATCTAGAGAAAGTCATTTTGGCCCTTAAATTACAGGTTTCCAGGACAAACTGTAGTAGCTGTAATGTGGTTGGGAGGGTGGCCTGATGGTTAAGGTGTTTGCCTTACAAACACAAGGTGCAGGGTTTGAGTCTCACAAGGGATAATTGGTTAGGCTTAAAATGGCTCGCAAGGGCAGTTAGCTTAGTACTAACCTATGAATGCACAGAATCTAATACAAAAAATAATAAATAAATGGCAACCTATATTGTGAAACAAGTATTCTTAGAAACCACTGGAATTGACATTTTAAAAGCATATACAGATTAACAGATAGGTTTCTTGCAGCTTATCTTCTGCAGTCTCTCTTCTTGCTCTGTTCAGGCTCTCTCCACTTCCCTACCCTACGCCCATTTCCCACCCACTCCCACTATCCCTCCATTTATGGTTAACAAAGTAAATGCCATCCCTTCCAAATTAACCAGAACAGATTCAACATTCAAACCAAGCACTAGACCACATGTCACACTATCTCACCTGATCACAGTGACACTCTTTGTTGATCCTCCCAATATGGGAGACTCACAAGTTTAAAACTATCCGATTTCCCTCTCTCACAGACACCTCTTTATTCTATCTTTTCTTTTAAGTTAAAATGTTACTTCAACACATATCACTCTTATGCTTACTCATGACAGCTTGCCACACAGCCTCCTACAACCAACATCATATCACTAGCATCTACTCAACAACTAACCCAATTACCACCCCACCCAACTCTAACTTCACTTGCATTGTCATATCTCCCTAACTCTGCAGTAGCTCCAAAACAGAACTCTTTTCACTCAAATACACTGATCCACATGTAAAACTCTACCTACTCCATAAATTTGGTAGACTTTGACCCAAAATTACACACTTATTTCTTTCTAAAGTCAATCACATTAAACTATGTGGGGCATACACCCTAAGCCAGACCCCAACCCCAGCAACTCACTGCTCTTCCACTAGACAGTACACTATCTCACAACAGCAGCATTCTAACAAACAATAGCTCTGACCTACTAATCGTAAACATGAACCTAAGAAGCATCCTAGGTAAAGTTCATGAATTTCATGCAGCCCTTACTCTCCAGATATTGTAATTATAACAGAAACATGGCTCAAACCACACATAAAAGACATAGAAATACTAACCCAGGGATAAAACATACACAGACATGACAGAGCACACAAGAGTGACTGTGGTATTCCCATAGTGTATAAGGACACACACAAATTGGAACGCCTAATGCATGAACCCCTGACCCAATACATTCAGAAATATTAATCTCCCGCCTCCAGCTAAACTCCAAAAGGCACATTATAATAATAGCTACTTATATCCCTTGAGGTAATAACCTCCCCCCATTATTGAAAACCTTCTCAGCTGGTCTGCGTCCAGCTTTAATCAGGAAACTCTATTATAATGGGAGACTTCAACCTGGATTGGTCCATCTGCTCCTCAGACAACCCTGCTAACTTTATTAACCTCTATGGTTTCTCTCAATTAGTACTCTCCCCCACCAGAAGTAATAAACATAGCAGAAGCAGTCAATTTTGGACTGGATACTAAGGAACAGGCTCTCTCTTGGTCACATTGCTGGCTGCCTCCCTCACAGTCTCAGTGAACATCATTCCACCTTCCTAATGAGACACAAGATTAACCCTAAAAAGAAACACCATATTTAAACACATTTGCAACAAAAGATATTTCTCCCCTGAAGCCTTCAATTTACTTTTATAGCATTGTGACCGGACCCCTCTAAAACACCAAACAAAAAGGCAGAAGAATGTTCTGTTTAAGCTTGCTCAGCAAAATCACAACAATATTCATTCATGTTCATTGTTTCTATTGGAAGTTCCATACACACCTTCCTGGTGTGGTGCATCGCTCATCTCTTAGTTATTGTTGTGATTTTGCTGAGCAAGCTTAAACAGAACATTCTTCTGCCTGTTTGTTCATTGTTTCTATTGGAAGTTCCGTACACACCTTCATGGTGTGGTGCATCGCTCATCTCTTAGTTTTTGTTGTGATTTTGCTGAGCAAGCTTAAACGGAACATTCTTCTGCCTTTTTGTTCATTGTTTCTATTGGAAGTTCCGTACACACCTTCATGGTGTGGTGCATCGCTCATCTTTTAGTTACTGATCCCTCTAAAACACCTTCACCTTGAATCTGCAGTTGAATACTTCAGCAGTATTTTCCTGGATATTCTAAATAGTCAGGCACCTCTTATGAGGATCCATGTCAAAACAAACCATCTACCATGGCTAAAGAAGTATACCAGGCAATGAGACAGAGCCTGGTCTCAATACCAAGTGACCAAAAATCAATCCTCCTTAATCTCCTAATTACAATTAAGAAACCGAGCCAAAAAAAACAAATCCAAAATGACAAAAAGGCTTATTACACCACAATTTAACAAACTCCCCTAAACAATCCCCCAACTTTTGGGGAGCCATAAAAGAACTCCTTAATCCTGGTCAGTCTGCAACTCCCCTAACTCTTACTACTATAAATACCACAGATATTACAGCATCACAATGTAACCAACACTTTATCAATTCAATACTATCTTCAGTAAAAAATGACAGCCATACCCTACTAATAATCCCATCTGAATCTGAAACTAACCCAAATTCATTTTCTATCAGGCCACTACAAACTGGTACAACCAAAAAACTTCTACTCAAGCTAAAGTCCACTACCCTTGCTGCTGACCTACTCCCTAATGAATTCCTCAGATTGGCAATAGGTGTCATCGCTTATCCTGTCTCTCTTCTAATAAACTGATTTATCTCCAAACAATGCATCCCCAAACTCTGGAAAATTTTCTCTATCATTCCTCTGCACAAAAGTGGCTCCTCAACTGACTTGTCAAATTATAGACCAATTGCTATACTCCCACCACCAGCCAAAATCCTTGAAAAATGCATACATGCACAACTCCTTGACTATCTAGTAAGTAATATCCTGCTGTCTAATAACAAACATGGTTTTAGACTCAAACACAGTACCATGACCACATTAATAAGTTTTACCAATATCATCAATAAGCTCAGAAACAATGGCCAACTGATATCTTCCATTTTCCTCGACATGTCCAAGGGTTTTGACGTAGTATCACACCAAAAACTACTCAAGGAATTAGCTTCTTTAAATCTCTCCCAGCTTGTTCTAGCTTGGTTTCATGGATATTTAACAGGTCACCAACAAGCAGTCAAGTGGCAGAATGACATCTCTGCCCTGCTGTCTGTCTAAGTTGAGGTTCCACAAGGGCCTATACTTGGCCCACTGCTTTTCACCATCTTCACCAATAAGCTCTGCTCTGCCAGTCGTCTAGCACCATAGTACAATACACTGACTCCACCCTCATCTGCTCAGCTCCAACCCTTCCAGAACTCATAGAAACCAAAAATCCTCCAGCGATATAGAAAACTATCTCTCAGAATACCAACTCATACTCAGTCCAAATAAAACAAAACTAATGCTTTTCTCAAATCCTAAAACAAACAGCCACTTCCCCCCTTTTGCCATCTTCTCCTCCAACAAAAATAAAATTGAACCTGTTGAACACATCAAACTCCTTGGAGTAACAATCGATCACTGTCTAAAATTTGATAAACACTTAGCACTTACCATCAAAAAGGTCCATATTAAGAATGGCACACTTTACAGATCCAAACCATATCTTACAAAACCCACCCAATACTCCAGAGCCAGGACACACTTACCTTCACCCTTCTAGATGCCTCCTCCATTTTTACAAATCTCAGAAAAATGGACAAAAGCAAATTAGAGACCTGTTATAATAAAATAGCAAGATTTGCTATAAACCTTCCATACAGAAGTCATCACAACTGTGCCCTACGCACACTAAATTGGCTCGAATTACCCAGTTTACTATCCTTGAACCAATTAACAATTGCCCACTCCCTCATCTATCAACCTGACAACTGCCCTGCACTTAAATACTTAATTCAACAATACTCTAACTCCAGAATTCTGAGGTCCTCAGACAAGCTACTAAAAGTCACAAAATCCAACAATAGCTTTGCGGACTCTCTCTTCTCCAGTAAGATATCCAAACAAATGGAATTCAATACCATAACACATATGAAACGCCTCTAATAATCCCATCTTCAAGATACTTCTCAGGGATCACCTTTCCAACAAGTGGATATGCTCCTGCACTACTCTGGGCTGACCTTACACTACTTTCTTTTAACTCTCTCTCAATTCGCTATTACTTCTCATTTTTCTCCTTTTGCACACTAAACCTTTTTGCACCATACCCACACACTGCTCTCTTTCACTTTACTCTATTTCTTTCTCTTCCTTTATCCAACTGCCAGGTATTACTTTCCTGGAATAATGCCAATCTAGCTGTAGCTGAGAAAAGTTTTTTAAAAAGAGTTGTAACAATTGCCTGCTATTGGTATTAACAACTCTATTTTTGTATATAGTACGTGTATGTAATTGTATACTGAACACTGTTCTTTGTTATGTTTTCTCCTTTACTACAGACATGTTGTACTGTCTTTGCCTCATATGTAACTCTGTTTTTGCTCTATTGTTTTATGTATCTCCTTATTATTACTTCATGTTAGTCAATATTTATCTCTGTAATAGTTTTTTTCTAGTGGAGCTCTTCTCTTGGGCCTATGCTGAAAAAGGGCCTCCAGCCCAGTCAGACATTCCTGGTAAACAAAGTAAAAATAAAATTAAAATAAATAAACTTGACATTATTACTGTTATGCGATGATATTCGTCTGTATTCTTCTTCCATCAGGAGCATATGGTGATTGGAAATTCATCCTCAGAAGATCTGGACATTAGTCAGTGATTAGCATGAAATCAGTTGTTTCAGAGATGCGGTTTTATCATCCAATGATGCTGAAGAATTACTAAATGCAAATACTTTATTTTGGGAGTAAATGGAAAGAATTTGCCCTTTCTCCAAATAAGAGCAACAAGTAACAGTGTGTGGGGGTGTAGGGGGCTTCTCTGTCCCTCAGTATAAAAAACAGTGTTATTAAACAAATATCCAGCTGTGGTCGTGTAATCACTATTCTGTGCATTCACTGCAAAATGTTTACAGTTTATTTCCAGACCTTTGACAGTCTGTGCATATACGACATATTATATATAAAAATAAGAAAGTCAGAGCGGCACTGCTTTAAAGGCTATGCCCAGAGGAATACTGCTGAAAAAAATATAAGTTGGAGCTATTGCTAGATTGCAACAATTTTCTAAAGCAGATCTCTTCTGCAAAGCCAAATAAAGTGGCATCATGTTTTATTTCTTCTCTGAAAATCTTATAAGGACTAGCTTGTGTTCTTAAAGATGTTATTTCTAGTGCATTTCAGAGTGTACATAACCAGTACAGTTTTAATAGAACTTGATCAGAACTTGTAAACCTTTTCCCTGGCTCTTGGTATATGGTTAATATGCAAGCAGATTTATTTACTAAAAGATGGTGGAGGGGGGTGACCTATCCATTAGTGTGATATTTTGGTCTTGGTTTGCTTCATCATTCTTTTTTTTTTTTGGGGGGGGGGGGGCAGAATGTTACAGATAAGTAATCTCCGAGCTTATCAGTTACAGCCAGTCTGTATGTCTGGAGTCACAGTGCATTGTCCAGTGACTCAGTTTTAAAGCATACCATTTCCACACTTAAGGGCTGCATAAACAGAAAACCATGATTCGGAAATATATTATACTTTTGTTAATTTTTCTGAAATTCCACATAGATGGCACATTGTCAGCTACTCAGTTCAAAGAAGATGATGCAGCCCCAAAAATCACATCCTTAAATTATAGAGTGGAGGTAGCAACTGGCCCTCTGACAACCCTAGTGTAGTTGTTATTTGCATCGACTTTTCTTTCTTTTACTGATTTCACTTGTTTCTTATTAGGACGGCATTAGGAGGACAATGTGGCTTTGTGGTACATTTGTGCTGGTAACATAAGAAAATAAGGAGGAAACTATTTGTGTTCCACATGAACTCAAGAAAGTGGCTGATGTGAACATTTCCTTGTTTTGACTTTAATTGAAGTTGAGGAGAGGGAGTCAAATACTCTTAACTAAGTTTCTGCAAATAATAGCTGCTGTAAACCAAGGATTATTTCCTGTTGAAAACTCCACCATCCCCCACTTCCTGTAGTGCAGCCGAAATACTTTAATAAAAGACTGACAATTGAAACCGCCCTGTACCACACGAACTTCAAAGAAAGAAACATATGGCTTCCACTACATACTTTAAGCAAACCAGTACAGTGCAAGAAGTGCACACCAGAAGAATGTTTGAATTACGTAAGTATTGGTGCAAATATGAAATATTCAGATTAAAGTATAAAATTCCAGACCACTGCCACATCAACATTGCATTTTGCTTTATCATTAGGGCCTAGACTTAGGAATAGCTACATATCTTAGGAGTCAGGCTACAAGAACCAGGAAATGCAGCCTGTGCTAGAGAGGCAGAGTGACAATGCTCATTGCTTCTCCCTGTAATAGCTCTACATGGTACCTGGAATTGGTGCTGTATGCTGTCAGAAGGGGGCAGACACAAGCATCTGTACTAAGTGGGTAACATTCCAAAACAGCCATTTGGCATACCCTTCTATCAGATATCTCAAACCTTTGTAGTCACCACATTTCTGAGCTTCTAGGTTCATAGGTGTTTACTAGGCTAATGACCACAAGGGCCTTTTTAAGCCTAGCCATAAATCCCAAACCTCTGACAAGTTCTGGTTCCCTTGATAAGTGTAAGCAGGGGCTTGGGAATAAAGATAAGAATGGTCAGCAAACAGTGTAAGTGACAACACAAACTAACATGCACATCAGCATGGCTAATCTTAACTGTAGAACAGGCAATGCCTGTGGCTGAAGCCATTGATTCAGGGCAACTGCACCTAACTGCTATTTGGAGGGCTATACTTGTGTGGAAAGTGAACTCAATTTGTGTGTTTGCTGTGAGTTAAAAGGGGACTTAAAATATATTTATTTTATTTTGTTTTGTTTCTTAAGTGCTTTTATTGAAGAAAAAGTATAGGAACGTGAGACAGGTTCAAATAGAGACAAGAAGATGAAAAAGTACAGTTGTGTAAAATCTTACCATAACATTAAATGTCCTTCTGTTCACTCTTGCAGCATTCCTAACATAAGGGATAACCTGCCAAGGATAGCTCAACATCCAGCTAGTGCACCAAAGCCTTTAGTACTTACAGGCATTATACATCACACATGCACTCACCGCACAAGGAACGAGGCATAAAGGGGATATATGGACGCACAAACTCAGAACTGAAAAAGCCCCAGGAGGAACAGAATGTCCCTAGGGACAAGGAAGAACATGTGCATCCAGAAGGAGAAAGGAGAGAAGAACCCTTCAGCCAGGAGACCAAGAAGAACAGGCTAGAGAGATTACTGCTCTGAAAGTGTCTAAGCGCTTCTATCTCCTAACTTGTAACTTTTAGTGCCCCCTTCCCCTATTATAATTTTGGCTATTCCCAATGGTCTTCTTCCTTCTTTTTTCACTCTATTCGTCTTTACCAATCGACCCAAAAGGTTGTTTTAACAGTAGCTGAATGTAATGGTTATCAGATGTACACTGGTATTCATACACATTGTGTACAATTCATTGTAACTGTACACAATAACACATGCAAAAGCTGTGCACAGTTCATAAACATAGACAATGCAACCCCCAAAACATAGTGGCCCCTCAATACAGGGGTCCTGATTACTCTCTGCAAATGATGCTAGCACACAATCAGTGGGAAGTAATGCAATTCATGAGGTACTCTATGTTCATATTACAATGACTGCAATATAGCATCCCAGTAAAAATATTTACGGAGTGTACAACTACAGACAGATGTGCAACAATGACTGATAAACTAGATTGGATGCTACCTACTGTTAGCAATATGATAGCTGCAGATACTGTCATCATAGCTTGAGTAGCAAAGCACAGAAGTTGCATAATGCCTCCAAGTCAGCCGGCACTGTTTCCACAAGGGATGACCAGTTGAGAGGCTCCACATGAATGCCTATACATTGGACACAGTATGCCATTTGTGTTTACCTATAGATATAAAAGGCAACAGAGGTAGGACAGTACCTCTGCAAACAAGAGTTATAACTTGTTCAACCACTCTGGCAAAAAGAACCAAAAACAGTAGCAGAAAAGAGCCAGTGACTAGGAAACAGATGTTATGCAGGGAAATCCAGCAAACTAAACAGCTCTCTTCTGTTCAAATTTTTAGTAACTTTTGGATCCTGGCAAAAGGCACATTCCAGAGTCTATAACACAAACAAAATATCCCAGTCTTTGACTACTCACAGCCTGCAGCAGTTTCTAGACTATATGCTAGGACATATAGGTTAAGTGTGCTACCTGACAAGCATTTCTAGTGCATGGAGGGGCACACATATAATAATACAAAGATCCACTACAGATGATGTGACATGGAAAATACTCTGTGAACAATCACACAGGCCACATTGTCAGTGCCTGATGTGCCTATGGAAGTAACTGTGATTCTAATGTCTAGCATTCTAGTGGCCTGCACTGTGCATTTCAGACTGGCCACAACCTCTATGGACATCAACTAGGCAGTGAAAGATTATCCACTTAATACCTGCACAGGGGCCTTTTGTTGTGTCCAGCAATGTGGAAGAAGACTTATCCAGTGTGTGGGTTTGTCAACCATAAAATGCATATCTATTGCTGGACAACTCCAGTGGCAGACCACTGTACACCTCACAAAAGGCTTTATTGCATGTTGTATTCTACACATGACAATCTAGTCACCCATCAGGAATATGGCATACCTGATGAAGGACAGGAACAGCCACAACCATTACCACCAGTGACGTCATGTTAAGAGACACAGAATGCCAGGCAGAAAAGGGCACTGCTTCAGAGATAGTCAGCCATATAATGTTAAACATGTACTAAAATGTTCTTTAGAGTTGTCACTACCTCCTTGTCTGACTGCTCAACTGTAGTGTGTGTGTGTGTGTGTGTGTGTGTGTGTGTGTGTGTGTGTGTGTGTGTGAGTGTATGTGTATGTGTGTGTGTGTGTGTGTGTGTGTGTGTGTGTGTGTGTGTGTGTGTGTGTGTGTGTGTGTGTGTATATACACATGCATGCATGCTGGTTGTGGGAGTGTCTTGCCAGTACCTCTGGAGGGCACTTTGTGCATATCAGTGAAATAGTAAGACAGGCACACAGACAAGGAGCTAGGAAAAAAAAAAACGACCATTTAATTTACTCATATGGCAGAGAGTGCCACAACAAGGCATATGACATACCACATGTAAAGAACTATTATGGGTACTGAATGCTTTCTGAATTATATATTACATCTTTCAGTTAAGCTTTAATAATTGCATTAAGCAGAGATATACATCTCCACATTATATAACAGGTTGTACTTTAGACTAGGGACATCAATAAGTTACATATGTGATTTCACAGCTGAATATACTGTACCATTATATCTATTATTTACTAGATCATGTAAATATGGAGAGATTCCTCAAGAATGGAGACATACACTTATTAAACCTGTCTTTAAGAGAAAGGGGAGTAGGACAAACTCAGAGTTATACAAACCCTTAAGTCTACTTTCATGTTGTGGAAAAATAATGAAGAAGGTAATATTGGATAAGTTATTGTCAGAATTAGAAAGGATGGGACTTTAAATCATATATCAGCATGCATATGATATGTTGAAAATAGATCTATTATCACCTATAACATGATGTTCTATAACAATATAATAACGGATATTGTTAGATATTAATTATGTTGTAAATATGCTGAAGGAAAAAGTTTGCTTGAATATATGTATAGAGTTTACAATGTGCATTCATACTATATGCATAACAGACAGGCTTCTCTTCACAGCATCAGGAAATGCCTAACAAAGCAATAGTGGAAAACAAGCATTACATGATTTTCTCATGTTTGTAGAACAAATATCTATTAACAGACATCCTTTTTTATAAATTCAGCAATACGTGATGTTTTTCCAGTAGGAACAGCTTATACAGATGTTTCCTTTCAGAATGACATCCTCACATCAGCAAAAGTGCTTAAATCACAAAAGGACAATAGAAAAGTCTAAAAACAGACATTATGTGACTTCCCATAGAAGGCCAGAAAAATATATCAAGAGGAAATGACAATCTCTTGTGTGCGTGACTAGCTTTGTATATAGCTATTGTAGTAATTCAGTTATGAGAGAGAAGGACAGAGAGGTATTTTGTAGAAGTCATCATTCATATCTGTAATGAAGGAAAACTTTGTAAATATATGCTACAAATCTGACAGACTACGTGTGGTGTGTTATAAAATAAGTTATCTGCAACTGTGCTTATAGCTGCAAAATATATTTCTTTATCAGTGTGCAATTTGAAAGGCTTGGTGCTTTAAAAAGACTACAGATGGAGTCATGCAGAGCTATGTGTCTCTGATTCAGCAGTAAACAGCACAGCAAGACTGTGTGTCTTAAGAAGATTTCAAATCCCACAGCAAGTAAGCAGAGCATCCATATAATTTTTCAATGGTGATCCTTTGACAACGTTCCTAGCCTGTATCCAAAAACAGGGGGAGTGAATGAGTAATGTCACTCCTGTAAAAGCACAGTAACGTTTATGTGAAGTACTTCAGATTTCTTGGTTTTCAACAGTTTGTAGCAATACAGTTTAATAGACGTCTAAATCCGGTGAGACTGCATTGCAGGAAGGTGGAGCAGTTCCATAAATTCTCCAGAAAAGGTACAATATGAAGTTGTAAGACTGAATCTGCCAGTTTTGCTGTACCAACTTCACAAGTGACTACAGAAACATTTCAACCATCTACAGTAAAGCAGCTTGGCCATCTGCCTGTCTGTTGACTGGTAAGAAAATGATTCTGTGTTACATACAGTATGAATGCCATAGAGGTAATAATAATAACAGAATAAATGTATATACAGCATATTAGCAAATGTAAAACCTTATTAGGGCAAGTTAATAGTAAGGCATTATGCAAATGGATTGCAATTTGATAGTAAGGCATTATGCAAATGGATTATAATATTTGACTGGTATCTGAAATAAAATCATGTGTGGTATAAAAATGTTTATTGTGTGTACAATATCATAAAAATACAATGCATGACATTATCCAAAGGTTAGACTGTACAGACAAAAATTGTAAAGGTAAAGAACCAAGAAAAGTTAATATGTTGACATTATATTCAAATGTTAGACAGTTATGTTCTGTCACCAGATGTAAAAGGTTTATTTCAGAGTTGCAACAACAGTCAAATCAGTTACTGATAGAAACTCTAATACATTTTGTTACAAAGAAATGTAATAAACTTCTAAAAGACAGACACAATGAGTTCAGGAAGCTTAGACAAGTTATACACACATCTTTTCAAAAGTGCATAGGAGTTTCAAATTCAGCAGAACAGCTTACTAATGAATGTCAGAAAGACCATGCAACATCACAGGAAATTCAACAGCAGTTGCAGGATAAAGGAAATAAATTAGCTGAACTGACAAAGACTAAAAATTTCCTGCATACACAGTTAATCTGTGCAAAAGAAATATATTTTATAATATGTTTATGTTTTGAAAATGGTTACGCATGCATGCTAGGATGGTAGGGACATGAAATGCTTGTATAAAGATATACATATACAAGACAGACATGCATGTGTGTTCTTTTCATCTAGAGTACATTTGTTTACAATGCACAAAAGCAAAAGGCAGACAACAGCAAATATAAATAAACATGTTATAATTGTATAGTAACACCAAACAGTTAAGTTCTGAATTTTAAAAATAAATAAAATCACAGATGGTATTAGTCAAATACTTTTTGCAAAATTAATGGCAGGACAGTTAAATAGTTAAATAAATAAATAAAAAAATACTGAAATCCATTTAAGCTAATTGTAAAATAATGTCTATTTATGTTGTATAAATGCATAGTTATGCAAATCACAATCACATTAAAGGAAAAATGCCAAAAGAATTAACTATAGTTTACAGAGTATGAAATGTGAGCTCAGACCTTCCTAGACTAGATGAATAGTTACAGGAAATGTTGAAAAGATAAGATAAACAAGACTGATTGCCAGACAAGTATCTTGAGTTTTTCTAAAGCATCATTGTTATTAAAACATAATTGTTAAAATGTTTACAGGCAACACTATTTGCTAATTGTAATAAAATGTCACAATTGTGCATAGATGTCACTTATAATCTGTTTGCAAGTAAATGTTAAAAGGACAAAAAAAACCCCTCAGTTGCATCAAGTACAGCCAGCAAATGGGCTATAGTATACATACAGTTCAAATCAATTGTGCAGGAGGGTGTAAATACCTACTAGAGGTAGTAAACAGCAAACGCTTTATAAAAAATGATCAAATAAAAGTCCATAGTTTGTTAGTACCCTAATAAAATACACGTATAACCAAAGTGTTGGGCTGACATGCATTCTATTCTCACAGCATAAAGCAGATAAACAATAGTGCAGTACTACAGGGGGAGGGGTACTTTCTCAGTTTTATACTGACTGTATAAGGGGGAAGGGCACTTTCTCAGTTTTACACTGACTGTATAAGCAGTACTGCACAAGGGTCTGAAATAAAGATACAGAAAAAATACACAAGGGTCTGAAATAAAGCTACAGAAAAAATAAACAACAAGGGTCTAAAATAAAGCTAGAGGAAACAATATCTCATTCCTTCTTGACAATACTCTTTTATGGGGGGAAAACAGGTATTAGTGTATTAGAAATACTGGTAAACTGGATTAAACCTGACAGGATAAGATATTTTACAAGTTGTTAATAGCTATCATAATGGTTATTATTGTATTGTTTAGAATTAAATTGTATTTACAACCTGTTAAATTGTAAAGCTATACAAGAGATAGTTTAAAAAACAAGAGATGGCTTAAAATTGATTACAGCTATACAAGAGAGAGTAAAGACATGTAAAAACTGAACAAGAATGGTCACTATTTTAATATGTTTTGGCAAAACAATGTTGGTATAAAAAAGCATGAATATTTTTAATTGCTGAGTATGTAGTTTAAAATAACAGGACATAGTGCCAGTTCCACTAGATATTTCTAAAGTGACATAAAAATTTTCCAAGATTTTGCTCAATATTAATGTTATTAAATTTGCAAGATTAGACTAAATGTACTTTACAGTCTTTGTATGTACAAATGTAGAAAATTTCAGTACAAATGATAGTCTTTGTATGTACAAATGCAGAAAAATTCAGTACAAATGAAATTAATGTCTAGTAATGAATATGTGTGAAAAAAACATATTTAAAGAAAACAATGGGTCCAGGATACCTACTAGATTGAAATGCATAAATAGCAAACAGTCTGTGTAAATACATACTGATCAGGATGCATTATAATAAGTTCAAAATTAATTTGTCAAGTTGTAATATCACTGGTTTTACCCCAGTAAAATAATTGCTTTCAAATATTTATTATCTAAGCCCAGTTCAGTATTTTACCAAGATGTTAATGAGCAGTTCGAAGACATGATCACAATGTTATGGTTAAAATGACATTGAAACTGTATATTTTCAGCAGTGTATAAATGCTTGCAGTAGCACATAGTTATTGTCTCATAGTTAATTCAACAGTTGCAAAGAGTTAATGGAACAGTTCTAAGTCATAAATGAAATTCTATGATTGCAAAAGAATAAATTGATCAAGTTAAACTAAAGCAGACACAGCTCATAATTGATAAATATTTTCACAGAATGGTCTGCAAAAGAAAGTTGTTAAATACATTCAGGTTTGGTAGTAATACGTTTTCATTGTATTAACTATGTAAAATTGCATTTTGACGTATCAAAAAAGTCTAAAGGTTTTGTTTCTTAATGTGTTTTTTATATAGAATGTTTTGAGTATGTTTAAAAACAGAGGGAATTGTTAGATATTAATTATGTTGTAAATATGCTGAAGGAAAAAGTTTGCTTGAATATATGTATAGAGTTTACAATGTGCATTCATACTATATGTATAACAGACAGGCTTCTCTTCACAGCATCAGGAAATGCCTAACAAAGCAATAATGGAAAACAAGCATTACATGATTTTCTCATGTTTGTAGAACAAATATCTATTAACAGACATCCTTTTTTATAAATTCAGCAATACGTGATGGTTTTTCAGTAGGAACAGCTTATACAGATGTTTCGTTTCAGAATGGCATCCTCACATCAGCAAAAGTGCTTAAATCACAAAAGGACAATAGAAAAGTCTAAAAACAGACATTATGTGACTTCCCATAGAAGGCCAGAAAAATATATCAAGAGGAAATGACAATCTCTTGTGTGCGTGACTAGCTTTGTATATAGCTATTGTAGTAATTCAGTTATGAGAGAGAAGGACAGAGAGGTATTTTGTAGAAGTCATCATTCATATCTGTAATGAAGGAAAACTTTGTAAATATATGCTACAAATCTGACAGACTACGTGTGGTGTGTTATAAAATAAGTTATCTGCAACTGTGCTTATAGCTGCAAAATATATTTCTTTATCAGTGTGCAATTTGTAAGGCTTGGTGCTTTAAACAGACTACAGATGGAGTCATGCAGAGCTATGTGTCTCTGATTCAGCAGTAAACAGCACAGCAAGACTGTGTGTCTTAAGAAGATTTCAAATCCCACAGCAAGTAAGCAGAGCATCCATATAATTTTTCAATGGTTATCCTTTGACAACGTTCCTAGCCTGTATCCAAAAACAGGGGGAGTGAATGAGTAATGTCACTCCTGTAAAAGCACAGTAACGTTTATGTGAAGTACTTCAGATTTCTTGGTTTTCAACAGTTTGTAGCAATACAGTTTAATAGACGTCTAAATCCAGTGAGACTGCATTGCAGGAAGGTGGAGCAGTTCCATAAATTCTCCAGAAAAGGTACAAGACGAAGTTGTAAGACTGAATCTGCCAGTTTTGCTGTACCAACTTCACAAGTGACTACAGAAACATTTCAACCATCTACAGTAAAGCAGCTTGGCCATCTGCCTGTCTGTTGACTGGTAAGAAAATTATTCTGTGTTACATACAGTATGAATGCCATAGAGGTAATAATAATAACAGAATAAATGTATCTACAGCATATTAGCAAATGTAAAACCTTATTAGGGCAAGTTAATAGTAAGGCATTATGCAAATGGATTGCAATTTGATAGTAAGGCATTATGCAAATGGATTATAATATTTGACTGGTATCTGAAATAAAATCATGTGTGGTATAACAATGTTTATTGTGTGTACAATATCATAAAAATACAATGCATGACATTATCCAAAGGTTAGACTGTACAGACAAAAATTGTAAAGGTAAAGAACCAAGAAAAGTTAATATGTTGACATTATATTCAAATGTTAGACAGTTATGTTCTGTCACCAGATGTAAAAGGTTTATTTCAGAGTTGCAACAACAGTCAAATCAGTTACTGATAGAAACTCTAGTACATTTTGTTACAAAGAAATATAATAAACTTCTAAAAGACAGACACAATGAGTTCAGGAAGCTTAGACAAGTTATGCACACATCTTTTCAAAAGTGCATAGGAGTTTCAAATTCAGCAGAACAGCTTACTAATGAATGTCAGAAAGACCATGCAACATCACAGGAAATTCAACAGCAGTTGCAGGATAAAGGAAATAAATTAGCTGAACTGACAAAGACTAAAAATTTCCTGCATACACAGTTAATCTGTGCAAAAGAAATATATTTTATAATATGTTTATGTTTTGAAAATGGTTACGCATGCATGCTAGGATGGTAGGGACATGACATGCTTGTATAAAGATATACATATACAAGACAGACATGCATGTGTGTTCTTTTCATCTAGAGTACATTTGTTTACAATGCACAAAAGCAAAAGGCAGACAACAGCAAATATAAATAAACATGTTATAATTGTATAGTAACACCAAACAGTTAAGTTCTGAATTTTAAAAATAAATAAAATCACAGATGGTATTAGTCAAATAATTTTTGCAAAATTAATGGCAGGATAGTTAAATAGTTAAATAAATAAATAAAAAAATACTGAAATCCATTTAAGCTAATTGTAAAATAATGTCTATTTATGTTGTATAAATGCATAGTTATGCAAATCACAATCACATTAAAGGAAAAATGCCAAAAGAATTAACTATAGTTTACAGAGTATGAAATGTGAGCTCAGACCTTCCTAGACTAGAGGAATAGTTACAGGAAATGTTGAAAAGATAAGATAAACAAGACTGATTGCCAGATAAGTATCTTGAGTTTTTCTAAAGCATCATTGTTATTAAAACATAATTGTTAAAATGTTTACAGGCAACACTATTTGCTAATTGTAATAAAATGTCACAATTGTGCATAGATGTCACTTATAATCTGTTTGCAAGTAAATGTTAAAAGGACAAAAAAAAACCTCAGTTGCATCAAGTACAGCCAGCAAATGGGCTATAGTATACATACAGTTCAAATCAATTGTGCAGGAGGGTGTAAATACCTACTAGAGGTAGTAAACAGCAAAAGCTTTATAAAAAATGATCAAATAAAAGTCCATAGTTTGTTAGTAACCTAAT
This sequence comes from Protopterus annectens, assembly GCF_019279795.1. NCBI lineage: Eukaryota > Metazoa > Chordata > Ceratodontiformes > Protopteridae > Protopterus > Protopterus annectens. The sequence goes on along the minus strand of NC_056743.1, from coordinate 1,287,722,821 downwards.
AAAATACATGTATAACCAAAGTGTTGGACTGACATGCATTCTATTCTCACAGCATAAAGCAGATAAACAATAGTGCAGTACTACAGGGGGAGGGGTACTTTCTCAGTTTTACACTGACTGTATAAGGGGGAAGGGCACTTTCTCAGTTTTACACTGACTGTATAAGCAGTACTGTACAAGGGTCTGAAATAAAGCTACAGAAAAAATAAACAACAAGGGTCTGAAATAAAGCTACAGAAAAAATAAACAACAAGGGTCTAAAATAAAGCTAGAGGAAAAAATATCTAATTCCTTCTTGACAATACTCTTTTATGGGGGGAAAACAGGTATTAGTGTATTAGAAATACTGGTAAACTGGATTAAACCTGACAGGATAAGATATTTTACAAGTTGCTAATAGCTATCATAATGGTTATTATTGTATTGTTTAGAATTAAATTGTATTTACAACCTGTTAAATTGTAAAGCTATACAAGAGATAGTTTAAAAAACAAGAGATGGCTTAAAATTGATTACAGCTATACAAGAGAGAGTAAAGACATGTAAAAAACTGAACAAGATTGGTCACTATTTTAATATGTTTTTGGCAAAACAATGTTAGTATAAAAAAGCATGAATATTTTTAATTGCTGAGTATGTAGTTTAAAATAACAGGACATAGTGCCAGTTCCACTAGATATTTCTAAAGAGACATAAAAATTTTCCAAGATTTTGCTCAATATTAATGTTATTAAATTTGCAAGATTAGACTAAATGTACTTTACAGTCTTTGTATGTACAAATGTAGAAAATTTCAGTACAAATGATAGTCTTTGTATGTACAAATGCAGAAAAATTCAGTACAAATGAAATTAATGTCTAGTAATGAATATGTGTGAAAAAAAACATATTTAAAGAAAACAATGGGTCCAGGATACCTACTAGATTGAAATGCATAAATAGCAAAAAGTCTGTGTAAATACATACTGATCAGGATACATTATAATAAGTTCAAAAGTAATTTGTCAAGTTGTAATATCACTGGTTTTACCCCAGTAAAATAATTGCTTTCAAATATTTATTATCTAGGCCCAGTTCAGTATTTTACCAAGATGTTAATGAGCAGTTCAAAGACATGATCACAATGTTATGATTAAAATGACATTGAAACTGTATATTTTCAGCAGTGTATAAATGCTTGCAGTAGCACATAGTTATTGTCTCATAGTTAATTCAACAGTTTCAAAGAGTTAGTGGAACAGTTCTAAGTCATACATGAAATTCTATGATTGCAAAAGAATAAAGTGATCAAGTTAAACTAAAGCAGACACAGCTCATAATTGATAAATATTTTCACAGAATGGTCTGCAAAAGAAAGTTGTTAAATACATTCAGGTTTGGTAGTAATACGTTTTCATTGTATTAACTATGTAAAATTGCATTTTGACGTATCAAAAAAGTCTAAAGGTTTTGTTTCTTAATGTGTTTTTTTATATAGAATGTTTTGAGTATGTTTAAAAACAGAGGGAATTGTTAGATATTAATTATGTTGTAAATATGCTGAAGGAAAAAGTTTGCTTGAATATATGTATAGAGTTTACAATGTGCATTCATATTATATGTATAACAGACAGGCTTCTCTTCACAGCATCAGGAAATGCCTAACAAAGCAATAGTGGAAAACAAGCATTACATGATTTTCTCATGTTTGTAGAACAAATATCTATTAACAGACATCCTTTTTTATAAATTCAGCAATATGTGATGTTTTTTCAGTAGGAACAGCTTATACAGATGTTTCCTTTCAGAATGGCATCCTCACATCAGCAAAAGTGCTTAAATCACAAAAGGACAATAGAAAAGTCTAAAAACAGACATTATGTGACTTCCCATAGAAGGCCAGAAAAATATATCAAGAGGAAATGACAATCTCTTGTGTGCGTGACTAGCTTTGTATATAGCTATTGTAGTAATTCAGTTATGAGAGAGAAGGACAGAGAGGTATTTTGTAGAAGTCATCATTCATATCTGTAATGAAGGAAAACTTTGTAAATATATGCTACAAATCTGACAGACTACGTGTGGTGTGTTATAAAATAAGTTATCTGCAACTGTGCTTATAGCTGCAAAATATATTTCTTTATCAGTGTGCAATTTGAAAGGCTTGGTGCTTTAAACAGACTACAGATGGAGTCATGCAGAGCTATGTGTCTCTGATTCAGCAGTAAACAGTACAGCAAGACTGTGTGTCTTAAGAAGATTTCAAATCCCACAGCAAGCAAGCAGTAAGCAGAAAGCTCAATAAAATTTTTCAGATATGAATGAAAAATTGTGCTGTGATGCAATTTATATAAATTTAACTTCAGCATTTGACAGGGTCATGCAGAAAATACAGATCAATAAATAAGAACAACTAGGTATTCTTGGGTGCAAACTCCCTACTCCACAAGTCCATGATGTTGCACTTGTGGCCATCATGCAGACCACATAATACTCCTGCCAGCTCAATGATGTCTGCATTAGTGTCTGCCTGCCCCTGTATTATAGCCATTCACAATTTCTGGATTGCAGCCATGAGCACACCCAAACTATATCAACCAATGCCCTAATATTGCTCTATGGAGCTTGCAGCAACCAATGGAGCTTATGCCACAGGTGATGACATCCATCCCTGGGTTGATCTGCCTGCATCTTCCTGTCCTTATTTTCATTCTAAATTAAATTATAATCTTTAAAAGACTGGCCATCAGTTTACTTATACTTCCTGTTTATTTTGGCTTCCTTGTGTAGCTAAGACAAACCTCACAAGCTATGGATGACACACATTTAATTTGATTTCCATACCTGAAAAGTTAAATTGCCCGAGTTTGTGTATTTGCATTGAACCTTCCAGTGGTTTACCAGGTTTACAGAAATGTTCTCTTCATATGTCTAACCATCCTGCCTTCTTTATTCATGGATATGTTATTTCTGAGTTTGCATTTTTACACGTGCAGTAAACTAAGCTCCAGAAATGAAAGCTAACTTGAAAGGCAACATTCAAACCACTGTGCAGCCGTATCTCTAACATGCTGCAATTATCTTAAAGGCATGAAACACCCAGTGTTGAGTACTCCCAGGTTGCTGCTGAAAAGGGTCTTATCTGGATAACCAATGTATAAAATAATTAAAGAAAAAAATAAAAATGCAAATGAACTCCTTATTCATTAATCTCTACATTTTCACCAACTCTAATGGTATAATGTATATATTATGTTCTGAATCCATCCACCTATAGATAAGTATAGACGTAATATATGTGCATATGCATTTATGCAATTAATTTCAATCACTAGACAACAAATAAAATAAGATATAATGTGTAAAATAGAGTTCAACCCTAACCCTGTTCAATTGAAACCTTGACAACTGGATGAGAAATTGTAAATTTACCCCCAGTCTGGGCCAATGTCCCTTATGAACAGAGGCACTCAATAAAAAAAGTATTATCCTAACAACCTCTATTCAAATCCCTTAGTTACCTCTCTACTAACATACCCCTCTGTATAGATGCCCATGGTACTTGGGATCCAAATGGGTTTGGGTGCACAGCAAGGCTTATAAGGGCCCTAGTGGTCATTATCCTAGTAACAATCTATGATAACAATCACCAGCTTTGGAGTAAAGTAACCAGTAATGGTGCAGGGGAGAAGACTGTACTGACCTACCATATCTATCCTCAGTACATCGCTCTACAGTGACTCAGCAATGCCTCATGCTGATGCACCTCTCTGAAAACAAGGTGCCATTCACACATGGCATTTTCCCTGTTAAACAGCCACTCATTCACAGGTGGCATGAATTCCAGTGACACTGCTCACTTTACATCACCATTCAGCTGTTTGGCTATGATCATACAGATGAAGTTGCTGACATCTTAAGCGCACTAATTTAAACTAAACCAACCCTTACCCTAGTAATAGACTGCTGCATTAACTAACATGCTCAGTTTGTGCCTCTGTTTATTATAACCAGTTCTGCTCTGATATCTATTGCATTTGTTACATTTGTTAAAGTAATGCCCACTGTCTTTTTCACTACAGCACATGTAACACTTGTAGCTTCATTCTTACTACCAGGTAGGAAGACAGCAAATGTAAAGGATCTACTTGTCCTTAGCTAATCCTCCAACAGTCATATTCTGTATCTATTCTGAAACCAAGCCATCTGTACTACTAACTTAAATATTTTTACATCACTACTGAGGCAGTGCAGACCCTTGTTTTTCTACAAAATAAATTAAAAGATACTCTAATATGGCACTGGGACTCTGGAAGGTAGGCCGAGAGCACCAACAGCCTGTTTGGACTAAAAAAGGGTGAAAAGTACAGTTGCGTTTCTAACTTGCAACAATTGTAGATGTTCAAATAGATCAATGTTGCAGCACTGACTACTGGGACCCCCTCCTCCCACCACACAGAAGCCTGCAGCCAGCCTGAACACCAGAGTCTCTAACCACTTCCCAGCCAATGGATGCCAGGGTATCAAAAGGGAATCAGCAGATACCATCCCAGGCCCCTCACATCCAGGGTCTAAGGGGTCATCCTAAGTTCGTGTGGTGGGTTGCTCGGGCACATAAGCTGTATCCATAGAATTGGGTGGAGATGTGGCCATCACATTGACATGTCTAATGCTGACACCATGACCATAGACTTTGGCAGAAATTGTCTGCCATCATCATCTGAGTCAGACCGTTCACCAACATCAAGCAGCTGTATATCCACAGGAGAGGATCTTGATAACTAAAGTACCTATGAAAATACCAAAATAAAATCACCTGAACTATGTAAGACTCTTACACTAGTAGATGCAGCACTGTGAATAAGCTACTACTATTACTTAACATAGTGATACAGGGAAAGTAATAGGTAACACACCTTGTACCAGTGGTGTCTGCACAGGAAGCCATGATGTTACTGCAAAATGAAGTTGTCATGGTTGGAAGTTCTTACTAAACCACACACTAAGTTAGTAGACCAGATACTTGTCCAAGGTAAGATATACGCACTTGGGGTGTCACCAACAGGAATTCAAGGTGGCCTAAATCATCTCTACATGGATTTCTAGGAATTCAACATGGATTCCATACCACCACCATCCCCTTCCTGAGATGCCAGAAAATCATCAGACTCTGCTGACCAAACCACCACTAACAAACTTCCTCTTGCCATCCTCTGCATCTCTGTCAGGCAGGTTGCCTGAATTTTGATTGCACTGATCATGCTGGTAGCCTATTGTCTGACTTTGCCATAAGTGCTTTTCTGGCCATTGACAGCATTTGTGTCACTAGTGACTTCCCACCAGGCATTATCACAGAAGGGCTAGTGAAATTTCCCATAGATAATCATCTTGCAACTGTGGAGCTGGATGGTTTATAGCAAGATGTTATTCTCTGCATAGGAAAACCTTTTCATTGGTTTGGACATTGTGGCATGGTTTTATAAAATGGAAAGAAAATACAGCTGGGAAGAACCATGTGGCATTCATATATGTATGGGTGGCTACATGCATCTATGAGGTATGCATGGGAAGGTGTTTTTGCTTAGATGTTGCCAGACCCACCCCCCCCACCCCCCACACACAAGAAAAGGGAAATTGCATAGCAGCATCTTATGATACCCTCTTACAGTACTCCACAACTGAGGACCATAAATGTTCCACTGGCTATTAAGAGAATAAACCCTTAAGCCATACTTCTATCAGCACAAACGTGTGCATGAAGGTATTGTTTGTGTCCGTATATGGCATACAATAATGTACACCAAACTCACATCAAGCAAACCCTACTAAGGTCACAACTAATTCAGTAAAACCACAAAATACCAGTAACATGTTGAATAGTATGGTAGGCAATAAGTTGTATAGTGAAACGACCATAACCATTTAAGGACTGTGTGTGCAGCATAAACTTCCAAACTATATAATGCTTCTCTTGCAGGCCTATCTCCCTCACTCCACCCAGGAAACATACAATTCCCACCCCCCCACCAACATTTCATAAGGCAGTGCTGTAGCAACTTTTGTTGAAATTTACACACTGCACAAGCCCTTAGACAACCATCATATCATTTAGTATCTGCACTTGGGCTACAGGTATTCGTAGACCATATTAACAAACACAGCAGTCAAATACATTGCAAGTCAGTCTTCTGCCCCATATTAATCCCCCATTTACTGTACCATGGTAGTACACAGTCATGGTAACACTTTCTGTAATAGTGGCAGCATTGCTACACCTTTAAACAGAAACATTATAATTTCTACAAGTGCGTACTGTCAAGGAAATCCTGAGCCACAACAAGGAGACGTGTTATATCAACACTTTTCCAATGCACTTGATTTTCTAAACCAAATAGTGCAGTTAAAAGTCCTTCTTTCCAAGGTTCTCACCAGCTTAGTTTGTTGGTCCTCTGCAATCTTCCATAGCACTAGCAGACCCATTGTAGATGTAGCAGCTTATATCCCACAGTTCTGAAGCTTCTAGCTTGGCAATCATGCTAATAAGGCACAAAGTAATGAATGCGTCTGAATCAGATGTTTTTCTGATTGCATCAGTGACTAATGCAGCACTGAGAGGCTCACTCATGTATATATACATACACGCACACACACACACACACACACACACACACACACACACACACACACACACACACACACACACACACACACACACACACGCAGACACACACACAGACACACGCACAGACAGACGCGCACACACACACACACACACACACACACACACACACACACACACACACACACACACACACACACACACACACACACACACACACAAAAGTGTCTGGGAAGCATGCTAAGTATGTGTGGGAAGGTCATTGACCCCTGGGGGAAATGGAGAAATCTAGTCTAGTTTTGTATCCTGTAGAGGTGCTAAAGGGCAAAACTGCTATCACAGTTAGGCATCATGAAACTGGTCCACAGTTTCCATGCTAGTGTTCACAACTCTACTTGTGCACAAAGCAATGATGGCACTGTGACTGGCTGCACTAACAAGCTGCCCATGTGCATCACATGCAGATAAAATCAACATCAGCAACTGAAAGAGGGTTACTATAGTTTTCTGGACAGCAGGCATGGCAATCCAGGCTGCTGATAGTGGCAGGGCTCCCAAGGGACGCAGCAAAGAAAGCATGATCTTTCTTTATCTACTGCATTAGGACCACTGAGACTCTCAGTTTGTAGATTTCTATGAATTCATAGGTAGTTACCAGGCTTACAATCTAGGGGACCATTGAGAAGTCTAGCCCAAATGCCCAGTTTCCCCATCACTGTCTGGTTAAGTGACTTGGTCAAGATCACACAGAAGGCAAATGAGGGCTGAAGGTCATCAAACCCTGTACCACAGCAACTATGATTCAAAATCTTAAACCTCTGAGCCAACTGCTAGTATAAAGTGGATGCCTGGCATAGTCTTGCCAGGGCAGTGATTGATGTCGCTGGCATACGCTGCTCTGGTCAGCAGTGCTACCACCACTACAGTGACCTGCAGAGGTGCCAACATAACCTTCTTAGCCAGTGGGGAGAACAATAAGAACAAGGGCCCCTGAGATGCATTTTAAGTTCGTTTCATATTCTCACTGTCTTTTAATTTCTCCTGTAAGTTGCATAATTGTGTTAGACAGGTGACTAAGGATTTCCTTACTTTTTGTCCCTCTCTAGCAGTTGAGAGAGAGATCATGGAGAACACCATTCTTTTCCAGAGGACACAGGATGGCTGTCCATATCTGTTAATATAGCTGCCAGTTTTCTGTGCATGCTGCCATGTGTACCTGTTGATGTGTTATTTAGGTAGATGACTGCATGTTATGCACTACTAGTGAAAACAAATGTATTAATCATGTTAAGATATACACCACTTGCAAATATAATGTTACAATTGCAGTGGCAGATTTCATACAGCTTTGTGACATAGCATTTGTTATGAAAGGAAAAGTAAAGCATTGTACTTGTAGGCTCTGTACTTCACATACCAAAAAGCAGAACACATCATACAGGCAAAGGCTGACTAGGCATTTGCTCCTACTGACATGGGCACGTCTGACCTACTGTAATGGATCGATTGATAAGTGGCCTGCCAAGTGCTGCTAATGCAGCACGTGAGTGCACTGCCTAAGTCAGGGCATACATTATTTTGTTTCCAGGGGAAGAATAGTTATGTAAAGGGCACAGGGAAACAGATGTGTATGTTTTTTTATAGAAGGGTAGTTATTGTGGGTTACTTTTTTTGTATGTGTGTGGGGGAGTAGCAATTTGAGGTTGTCGTTTTGTTGCAGCCCCAAACTGATTGGTGGATAAGATCCCACTGACAAGGTTTTGTGCATGCCTCAGTCCAAAAATGTCACTGTTGGTCATACCTTTCCTCATATATATTTATTGATATGACCTTGTTATATAAGCTGCTGGGTAAATGCTTCCCTTTTCAGTGATTGTGTGGGGTACACAGACACAGTACTCCACACAGAAGCATGAATTTTTGTGTACAAGAGAACTTGGCCACTACCTCATCATACATACTCACACACAGTCAAAATAGTGTGACCTGTAACATTGCACATATGCCTGAACATCTTACCAAAGGGCTATATATATATAATAATGCTGGCAGGCAGAAGTTTGTGATGTGTCATAGTAGTATATTTAATGCTTCTTTATTACACGGCTGCATACTGCTCTGATAGATCATATGTCACATCCCTAATAATAATGTTTGTTTTCTCTCCTCTTTCTTTTTCTTTGTCACTATCCTTCATTTTTTAAGTTTCTTGTTTTGTTTCTCTTCATGTATGTTTCCATTCTCTACAGCATCTGCCATGGCTATGTTAGTGGCACAACTAAGATCCACCCTTCCATCAGGCTCAGCTGTCACCCTCCAGAACTCCACCCGACTCCAGGCCTGCTTTCCCATGTGTGCAGCAGTCAGATTGCCTTTCTTGTGGCCTATTGCAGTTACTCACTGGAGGGGACTGCTATTGTTCCCTCCAATGGTACTGCCAAGAGTGAGCAATTTATCATGCAGTAGGAGCTGGCAGAGGTGTTAAGGAAGTTGGTGAATAAGTGGTTAGAAGGCCCCATTGGCCACTTGAAGAGAGTCTTCATACAGCTTAAGAAGTCGTACCCCTGCCTGGCTTGGTTTTCACCATCTAAGGCAGGGCCCAGTGAGGAGGAAGTTCAAGGTCCTGACTGCCCTCTCACTTGGTCTAGCCCAGGCAGTTTGGAGAAAGAAAGGTTATATCCACCTTGTTCCATATCATCATGTTTCCCATTCTTGTATCACCTCCCTCCCCTGTTTGTTAACAAATTCTCCTTATCACCAATGTACTCCCTTTGTCTCTGCCCAATTCTGCCACACCCCAAAAGGTTCAGCACCTCCCCTGTCAGTCATTGTCTGTGTTTTATGTTTGTGTGTGTGCGCGCTATTTCCAGACCTCACCCTCTTTCAGTCCCTTGTCTTACCCTTATATCCCTCCTCAGCTTTCCTTCTAAAAAAAGGACTGCCTGTCCCTGCAAAAAAGTGTACCCTTCCTTCCCCTCCCCATTCTCCTTCTTACACCCCTTGTTTCCTTGTTTATGTTTCCCTGCTTGCTGTATCCCTATTCTTACTTATCTATACACCCATTTGTACCCCTTTCAGAAGTAAAAAATTAGATGCAAATATTGTTGTAGGCCTTTTCAAATAGCTTACAAGCTGTCTTACAGTGTTACTATGTAGCGCATGTACATATGTAAGCAATTGCAAGCTACTTGCTCACCAGTTCCCTTCACATCAGTCCTGGCAGCAGTTGCAGAAATTTCTCTCTTTCCCCCCTCTCACTCACTGTCTGTCCCTGCTGGGCAAGCCATTTCTGTGAGTGCTATTCACTGAGTGGCTTTTCTAGTTAGTGACAGCTTGGGCTACAAAATTCCACTCCGACATTCATGAGATCATTCCTTCTATTCCCCATCATAGCTCCTTCCTAAGATAAATTTAGACACAGTCCTTTTGGCACTTTCCAGAATTAAAAACACCACTTCCATGAGTTCTGACAATATCTCTAGATATCTGCTCAGAAGTTTTAAGCTCCACACCTAGGAAAAACATTCCCTCAGCTCTTTAAACTGAGTCTCTCCACAGGTTATATCCACATGGCTAGAAGAATGGCAGCTTTGGTGCCCTTGCATAAAGGTGGTCCCTCTGTTGACCCTGAAAATTATAGACCTATTAATATCACTAGTATTTGGAAGGCTACATAATATATTATATTAATTCAACAACATTGTTTGAAATAATAAACAATGGTGTAGGTGACCTTATATCCTCTGGATACACACCATTTAGGCTTTGTGAAAGGCAGATCATGCCCTCTCAACCTAGTTGAGTTCATTGAAGGAGTTACCGAGGCCATGGATAAGGGGTATACAGGCTGTACTGCTTATTTGGATCATGCCAAGGGCATTGGCACTAACCCCTATGCTGGGATTAATGATAAACTCAACATTAATTCATACAGAGTTCACTGCACTGGAAATTGGTCACCTGACAGAACCCATACTATTAAGGTTGAGAGTATATACCCTAGACAGAAAAATGTCACCACTGGTGTCCCATAGGGCCCTGTCCTATGTCCTCTCCTCTTTGGTATGTATTTCTGTGACTTAAAAGATGATGTTAAGAAACTATGGCCAACGAAGTTTGATGAGGACTGTAAATCGGGATAGTTATCAAATTACATTCAGATACTTAGATTCTCCATCAAGGGCCAGACCAGACAAATGCTTGGTGTATTAATTATGAGCTTATCTTCAGCACCAAAAATTCACCATAATTTACTTTGGAAAAGCTAGCATCACTACTGCTTACCATATAGATAACATGCCATTTAATTTGACTCAGTCATTAGTGACTTCAAAATGTATGCATGTATGTTGATATAAAGAAAAATCTGTATATCCTTGAAGTCTCAGAAAACCCAGTATGCAAGCTATACTGGGTCAAAAACAAACTAAGCAGAAACATCGTAGTGTGGAGGGTGTGAAGTTCACTCCTTGAAATATGTTATGCACCTAGTTCACTAATAAAAAATGAACTGTAAAATACAATAAAGGATATTCCATTTTTAACTCAACTGTGGACTACCTACTATTTTATTACTTTGTAGTACGTACTTTACAGTTCAATTTTTATTAGTGAACTAGGTGCATAGCATATTTCAAGGAGTCAACTTCACACCCTCCACACTGTGAAATTTCTGCTTGGTTGGTTTATATATGTTGATAAGAGGCACTTGTTTAATCACCACATTCCTGTGGTGGTTAAAAAATCCTTCTACCTTGCACAGCTTATCCTTCATTGTATCTTCTCAGTGTTCAAAGAAATTATAGTCTCATTTTATTTATCTGTTATTACACCCTTTATTAACTATAAAGCACCCTTTGTTATGTACTTCACTAAGCACACAAACCAGCTTAAGAGACCTCACCATTTTCTCACTAAAAAGATCTTCATCTTGATACCTTTAGCTACTGTGACTGAATAAGAGGGACAGGGCTTTCAGTCCGTCTCATACACACGATTAAGGTGCGATGCCTGCTTAGCCTTCTGTGCTTTGAATTCCTTCACCTAAACACTACCCTGGTTAAGAGAACACACATTCTGGAGACCTCAGCATATACCACCACATGAACAGCAGCGGATGGTGTAACAGATACCTAACCCAACATATTCCTCATTTCTGGAGTAGTCTGCACTTATTTATCAAGCAGAGCACTTCTCCAGTAACCTTTAAAAACCCACCAAAACTAGGGAGGCTTTACAGAGCCAAAAACATTCTCACCAATGCAAGTAAAATACACTTGCCACTATTTCCCTCTTCCCCTCACCACTTTATGGCGATCCCATCCTCGCTAATCTCCAGGCATCACAAAAAGCAAAACTTGAACAATGCTATGAGAAAGTGGTTACATTTGCAGCAAATACCCCTTTCAGAATTCACCACTGTATAGCACTAAAAAGCCTAAATTGGTTAGAACTGCCATATCTGCTAATATATACAAAGGTTCTTACCACTTATAAAATTATCCAGCATCTATCTACTTGCCTAGCACTAAACACCATCCTACACAATTACATTCCCACTTGGTCATTACAATCCAATGACCAAAAACTCCTCACTGTCCACAAACCTATCAAATCTGCTGGGCAGTGTCTGTACTCATACCATGTTGCTAAGGCCTGGAGCTACTTACCTGTATCCATTAAGTCAATACCCTCGCTCCAGCCCTTTAAAACCATTTTGAAAAACTTCCTAGCCAAAATCTCTCTGTTTTTATTCACCCCAGGATAACCTATATCCTCAAGTATAAATCATACATTGCACCTCTTTACTCTCCTTGCTTTACTCACTTCCTTACTTTGATCAATTTCTCTCCCCCTGTCTATTTAAATATGCCATGGCCCTTTTTTTTCAACCACTTCATATTGTGATCCCTGTTTGTGTTATATTAACTTTAACTTATCTAAACTAGCTACAATTTCTCTAAATATTAAATCATTGTCATAGAAGTTGTACCTGTTCTAACCAATGTTTTCCTATTATGACTAATTTAGTATAATTGTTTAAACTGTAGATTTTTTATATTTTTTATTCTATTATTTTTGAAGATTGTAAAATTATTGTTCTTAAAAAGTTTTTGTAATACTTTCGAGATTTTCTCCCCATGCCACCACTGAAAACTGGCACCCACCCAGTCGGACTTTCCCCAGTAATTAAATGTCATTAAATAAAGAAATAATAAAATCTGGATGACTGGATGGATGATAACCAGTTTTCACCAAGGATATGTGGAGACAGTCTACAAAATGGGAGACGGTATTAGTCTCCTACTAGTATTGCATGATGTGACATTGCTTCTTAGTGGCTCCTTTGGCCATAAGCTTAGAAAGAACCCATGAACCTATTGGCTTTGGGAATCATCACTTTACATGGTATAGCTGACATATGCTAATCTCACCTGAAAAGGTAAAATATGATTTCTGATCCTGCATCACTAAACACTACACTCTGTTGCTAGGAGTAAACTTTATTCACTGCATGAATGTGCAGTTCACTGCCTCTGTCAACAAACAAATTGATTCTGCAATACTGTGAATCAATAACTTTGTGAATGTACAAATTACTCTCTCTCTCTCTGACTGTACAAATCAGTGCCTCTGTCTGTACTATGCCCTTTAGTGCACTGTTTCTGAAGTTGTACACTGTAAACATGCTGAATCATGCCCATCAGTTCACATACAGACCTTCATAAAACAGTAGGCTGAAGAACTGACACGACCTCAAATATCAGATTGTGTCCTCATTTTCTAAATACATATCGCATCATTGTTTGACCCAGTGTTTTAGATTCTGTGCCCAGAAAAATTAGTAATGAAGCATTAGATATAGAAAAGGTATGTATCACACCCAACTAGTTGAAGGAACTCCCAGTAATAATACTATACTCATCCCTGGTATCTAACTTAACATGGTAAGTTTATCATCTGTACATAGTTTTGCAATCCAGTTTTGTTTTAATTTTAATGCATTCGCGGCATTTTTAAGCTAGACTTGGAAAGTCTGCACACAATCTCAGTACACAAGGTAATTGTACTCACAAATTGTTGAGATTGCACTACTCAGTTTGTGTACTGGTTAAATTGTCATTTGTGCTGTTACTAACTCTACTGACTTCAGCTAATTGCAGAACAGATTCTTTGCTCTCTCTTTTATACTTTCATACAAAACAATTAGTTTGACCAGATCATTAACTGCGGTGGTGGTGCTGCGGTAGCGTTGTCGCTTCACAGTAAGACGTTGTCCTGTTCGATTCTCTACTAGAGCGTCTTCTGTGTGGAGACATGCATGAATGGGCATACCTTCGTTGAAGGTTGTGCGTCAGAGCCAGCAACTCGGCATGTAAAAATCTACTGCCAATCATTAGTTGACCGGAGTTCCGCTCTGGCGACCCCTAACCAGGAAAAGCCGAAAGACACAACAAGGGATGCTCTTTTTAAGAAAAGGGTGTGGCTCTGTGGTTTGCCGGTAGTCACATCTACAAAAGATGGCTACTGTTTGGGGAAACACCTTAAACACCTTTCCTTTTTGCTTTCATCAGTATCATATATTACTGAAGCTTTTTGCACCATCAAACCATTAGTCACATTTCATTTACTGATATTTGTTTCCTGGGAAAGTATACTGATCAATGCTGCCCAGTTTCAGGCTCAGCCCAGGCGGAATACAAAATATTTTGCAAAAAAACACAGAAATGTAAGCAATAGCCGAGTTGTTTGGACTAATTACATACAAAAAACTGTGCATGTACATTCCAGTGAACAAGCACAGTGCAATGTACAGTGAAACAGAGTGCAATGTACAATATTAGTTTCTAAATTGGCTCAATCTTCAGTAAATCTTGAGAGAGGAGAAGAGACTCGGAAGGGAAACAGGTTAGGTGCTACATCCTGTATTGAAGCAGGAGCATTTGGCTTGGATGAAGTTCTTTTTGAGTTGCATTCTGAATTTGGAATAAGTGTTGATTTCCATTCTATTGATGGTGGAACTTTGTCAAAGAGTAGGTGCCTGAGAGAAGAAAGTAAAGAAAGTATGTGCAGTGCTGTGGAGTTTGGTTGTAGGGGTAATGAGAGTTGGTATGACAGAGCATGTGCAGCGCTATGGAGTTTGGTTGTAGGGGTAATGACAGGGCATGTGCAGTGCTGTGGAGTTTGGCTGTAGGGGTAAAGAGAGTTGGTATGCCAGAGCATGTGCAGTGCTGTGGAGTTTGGTTGTAGGGGTAAAGAGAGTTGGTATGACAGAGCATGTGCAGTGCTGTGGAGTTTGGTTGTAGGGGTAATGAGAGTTGGTATGACAGAGCATGTGCAGTGCTGCAGAGTTTGGTTGTAGGGGTAATGCGAGTTGGTATGACAAAGCATGTGCAGTGCTGTGGAGTTTGGTTCTAGGGGTAAGAAGAGTTGGTGTGGCTTGTCAGAAGTGCCTCAGGTTGTATGAGGAGTTTTTTTTTCTTGATGTGTAGTTGCAATGGGAGTACATGTGTGGAATGGAATAGTTTTATTGTTTTACATTGAATGGTGTTTACAGACAGGTTATCACAAGGACGTTTTCTTCCTGTAAGAAGGTTAACCTCTTTCCAAAAGTGGGGGAATGTAAGAGGGCAATTTGTTTATTTGTTTGGAGATTTTTTTGTGCTTTCTGATGGATCACTTGGCTAGGTTACATGAGACTATAAAGGAAGTGTGGTTGGCAGTTGTAGAGGGTTGTTTCTATTTTTGCTATGCTTCATCCCTTAGAGTTAAAAGATGTTTGAATTCAGTGGGTAGCCATTCAGTTTTGGTGGGTTTAAAGAGTCTGTGGATTAGTGGGAAGAATTTTCTTGCAGCTGGAGTAGTAAGGTGGTTAGGCTTACAGCTGCTATATTATAGGGTCATGTAAGGAGAATATATGGTTCCAGTCATGGGCTGTGAGAAAGGTTCTGAGTTTACCAATATTACTGCTACTTAATATATTTGAGTCTTAATTTTGTCTTAATACACAATTTGTATTTGTCAAATTATGCCTCAACTTTACAGTAGCAGTTGGTCTATTACCCGACAGACATTTCATTCATAGATAAATACTCTTCTCATCACTGTCCACATAAGCTCCCAAATCCCAAAAAACTGGGTCAACTCTCAGGAGCATATTGTCAATGTGGTAGTTTCCTGGGTAGATGACTTCCCAAAGGATGCAATAATGCATTTTTTTTGGCATTTAGTTTTGGAGCATGATTTTGACACTAGTTATTTATTTGAGACAAGTCATTTGAGGATTCAGTGAGTGCTGCTAGCATATAGTCATCTGTAGCCAGAGTCCTTTGGTATTGGCTTTTACTTCAGAAAAGTAGATACCAAACAGGAAATATCCCAGCACAGAACCCTAGGGGATTCCACTGGAGGCTGGTCTCTTTATGGAGGTAACTTGCCCTATTTTGTTTATCTGCATCCTATCTTTGAGTCAATTGGCAATCCAGCTGGTGACATAGAGGTTTATTCCCAGTTTATTTAGCTTTTCTACTATGTCTGAGTGGGGAATTTTGTCAAAAGCTTTGGCCAGGTCAAGGTATGCAGTGTGTACCATTTTACCTTCATCCATTGCTTTGGTAAAATCCACCAGGTTGAGTAAGCATGACCTGCTCTTGACGAAAACAAACTGAAATGGGCTTATTTTTTTGAGGATTCCCTATGTCCTGATTGACTAATTTCATGATGTCTTTCCATGATGTATGTATGAGGCTGGCCAGACTTATGGGTTTGTAATTGTCTAGGTCTGTGGACAGCCCTCCTTTATTCAGGGTAATGACTGTAGCTGTTCTCCATTCACTTGCCACAAAACCTGCATGAAGGCTGAGACTGAACAGTGTTGTTAGGAGGTGTGGCTAGATCATGCTTCATGCTATTTAAGATGCATCCCAGGATATAGTCAGGACCCATCGATGTAGTATTTTTAGCTTTTGATAGCACTTCTAGGAATGATCTTGTGTGACAGCTGGAGGTGAGCAAGTTTCAGGTATATCTTGAGGGACAGATGGAGAGGGGAGAGGATTAAAGTTAGTAAAGTTAGAGCTAAATTTATTGGCCAGTAGGTTAACTATATCTTCAGCCTCAGTGTAGGTAACATAACTAAAAAATGCCTTGTGATTGCCTTTGGCTTGGATAGCTACTTTAGCCTCAAGCTTGGCTTTGGTGGATTTTATTAAGCTCATTAGTTTTTTATTTATTTCGGTGACAAGTGCGCTAACATTCTGGGAATTACTCGTCTTACATTTGGTCAAAATTCTTTTCCTTTTATTATAAAATTTGTTGATATTATGGTTCCACCATGTGGGTTTGTTTCTGGGGTTTGCCCTGCACTTATGCGGTACAGCTGCATCTATGCAGCTGTTTACATGATGGTATGGTGTGGTCATGTACATTTTTTCATATTTAGTAGATTTAACTTGATTTGCTGGCGATATGAATCCTGACAATGTATCACTTAGAAGGTATTTTTTTTCCCAAAGAAATTTCTTAAGGTACCTTTGGTGGAAGATATCTTTGTTTACAATTTTATTTTGAAGGGGACTGCTTTATCAACAGACCTAACAAGTGATGAAAATTCACAAGGGATGGTAGCCTAATGGTTAAGGTGTTTGCCTTACAAACACAAAGTACAGGGTTTGAGTCTCACAAGGGATAATTGGCTAGGCTTAAAATGGCTCGCAAGGGCAGTTAGCCTAGTACTAATCTATGAACCTAAGATGCTCCAATATTAGTAAAAACAAGCTCCAAGAGTTTAATCCCCCTAGTGGGTACTCTGACTCACTATTCCAGAGCATTACAATCTCTGTGCTTGTGCACTAGTGGTGGTGTAGGTTTCCAGTTTATAGCTGGATAGTTTATATCACCAAGGAAAATGGTACTGACTTTAATACTGAGCGATTCTAGTTCCTGTAGACAGGTGTTGTGGCTTTCTTTTGTCATAGAGGGAATTCTGTAGCTATCTAATATGTGGTATGGGAACTTTCTGATAGTTATTTGGACATAAGAAGCTCTAGTGCATCACATTGCTTTACTAGCCTTGATGCGAGTCTCTTCTAAATGTAGACCGAGACAACTCCACTTTTTTGCCCTCCTGCACAGTAGCCAGTCTAAACATGTGGAAGGCATCATAGCCCTGTGCAGCTAGAGTGCTCTCTGCTATTTTAAAGCATGTCTCAGTTACTGTACAAATGTCAATTCCTTCCAGGGTGAGAAGGGCTTGTAGGAAGTAGAGTTTCTTGATAATGCTCCCAGCACTGTTCAGTAGCACCTTCCTATTTTCCTTTGCTTGTTTCGTTATGTTGGTAGGTTTATCAGGTAGGCATTGCCTAAAAAAAGGCACTAGAGGAATGGATAATGTCTTTGCCAATAATCAAAACCCTAGAGGGGACAGATGCAGGTCATCCCTGGTGAAGCAGCTTGGTCTGTCGATCATATCCTCCCAGGCTGACAAATACTGGACCCCCTTTGAATGACACCCAAAACTAAACCAATTATTGAGGTCAATTATTTTTGCTCATATTATGGCATAATCATTGGAGAAGGTAGAATGCTGCTAAAACCTCGGCTCATACCTTCATTAGACACACAGTCTGAGAGCTCCATCATGTCTCTCTTCATATAATGCAGGGAGGTACACCTCAAGTCATTCACACCAGCATGAATTATGACAGAGTCATACTGGTACTTGTTGTTCAAGGACATGAATGCATGCATGTTCTGATGGATCCTGGCATCAGATAAGCAACTAACTGTCACTCTTTCCTCGCTCAGCCTGGTAAAAGGCACATCTGTATGTCTTACAGTGAAGTCACCTATGACAAGACTATTTGGTTGGGTCAATGCCTGTCTTACATCAGAATCTGTGACTTTGGGACTCCTCGTGTTATATGAGGAAATAGCCTTAATATGTCAAGTGTGCTTTGTTCCTGTACTGTGTTTTGGAGGTCTTTGATGTTTAGGCAGTTTAATCTTTAGAACCTCAGGATATGATGAATTATGTGTTTAATGATGGCCTTGGAGAGGTGTGATATGTGGTGCACTACTGATGATTTTTGTGTCTGAGTTTACTGCATGTGAGATTTTTACCTCCTAGGG
Organism: Protopterus annectens; assembly: GCF_019279795.1. NCBI lineage: Eukaryota > Metazoa > Chordata > Ceratodontiformes > Protopteridae > Protopterus > Protopterus annectens. The sequence continues at coordinate 1,287,704,094 of NC_056743.1, read as the reverse complement.
CATTGTATATGTATTATATACGTCTATCTCTCACACACTGTGTTTGCTGTTTAAGTAATAGATGATCATCAAACAGCATGAGACAATTCATACACTGTCTGTTTATTTTCATTTTACACACATGCAAATCTTCAGCAAGCTCTTTCATTTAAACACTGGTTAAATCTACGGCTCTATAAACATTTGTAGCTTTTATCAATGTGTTAAATCTGTTTTGGACAGTAGCTTCTTGTCACACTTTCTTCTCTAATATCTCCTGCAATTCTGTCTCTCAGCAGTGAATCATACAAATCACAGAAGCTGCATTGTTTTGCTGTGGGCCTTATCTCATTAATCACGCCTGAAGTGTTGTTTGTGTAGACTGCCTTGTTTCATTCAACACAATAGCATTTTAAAGACTACAAACAATATTTGTTTTGCTCTAGCTTAATATCATTGCTGAATCTGCAGTATTCGGTGCCATTATTAATCAATTTAAAAAAATAATTTCAGCTGAACAAGAAATACAAAAAGTTATTTTTCTTGTTTGAACATAGTTTGTGACATTTAATTTTCTGACTCACAGCTTTAGGCAGCTGAGACCCAATCTTTCAGCAGTCAGAAATGACTTAATTTGTTGGCTGGCAGTAGGGTTAATGAGTTTCATCAGTTCCAGAATCTTGTGAACCCTGATTTCTAGTGAAGATCAAATGGCGAGTATATGAAAAATTCTTTCTAGAACCACATAACTGCAAAAACCTGAACTTAGTAGTGTTAAATCAGAATTTTTTTTAAGGTTAAAAGTACCAAATACCTTAATTATAGCATCACCTGCTAGATGTAGAAATTTAGCAACTTGAATTTCTTTACTCTTTCCAGACAGACACAAAGTGATGTCATGAAGGCCAAACATTTGCACTTACTGCTTCCAAGTTTCTGCCAAATTTCCTTGAAAGACCAATGATGCTGGTGGAATGAGTTAGAGAGCTGAACCCTTGATGAATTAATTAGAACTGCTACTTCAAAAAAGGAAATGAAGATTTTGAAGATGTAAGAAGATATTGTACAGTTACCGATGAAAGGATAGTGAAAATTTTGTACAAAAGTTCTTCTAAATTGAATTGTGTCCTTTGGCTTTTTTTTTTTTCTCTCATGTTTTCAAGGAATTAATTTCTTGCTGAGTCAGACATAGGAAGCATTACTTGTGGAATTACATTCAAATGGTTTTGTAGCTTTTTGTAGCTTTTAGAATAACATTTTTTTATTTTGAATGGTGAAACCTGAGCTGTGGTTTCATACATGGTTTTAATGGACTGCAGGATTTTCTGACTCTTTTTAAGTGGGTTGGTTGCCCATTTATCTATAAATATTTCTCCTGAAAACCAGAAAATGCTCATTAGAAACCATATTCTTGGCATGGTTTAAATCCCGAGCTTCTCAGTTCTGACACAGTAGCAAAATCTTCAATGACATTTCATCAACTGGACTTTGATATTGCTTAAAGCATTGAAAAGTAGTTCCCAGGGTGAATATCATGTGGCAGCTGTTACATAATGCCTCAAAAGGATTTCTTGACTATTCAGTGCTTTGTGGACACCAATGGTAGAACAACAGAGGTAGGCACACATGAGTGCTACTGGAAAAGCAGCCATTTAATCACATGACTTTTGCTGCTAATACCATAATGACTGGTAAGGACTGATTTAGTTACAGTAAGGATCCTAGGTGACTTTCCATCTATTCTTGACAAGTTCACTCACATTCACCAAACTTTTTATAGTTTGATCCATACAATAATGCTAATTCCCACTTCCTGAAAATTTTACAAATTCTCCGCTTCTTTCTGAGTTCTGTTCAGGATTTCTCATGCTGCAAAATTGAAGGCTTTACTAATACTGAAGGATGTTGATCTACTATGATCTAAACAGTCCTGCTCTAAATGATATTGCTAAGCTGTAAATGCATGTAATCAGCAACTTAAGATACAAAACGTCTAAACGTATGCATTCATAGTTGAGGTTTTTATGTAACTGCATCCACAAAAAAAAAAAAAAAAAGACACAAGCATTATGCCAGCAACTGTCAACATTCTTCCATCATCATCCTTCCATCATCATCCTATCTTTCCTAAGCCCCTTTTGCCTCTCCTGAATAATATCTGGCAAGATTATTTTTCTAATTTTAATGTCAAAACTTTTCCAAAGAACTTGGCATCCACATTTAAAATATAAATTTATTGGGATCCGTACAGATCCCCAAAAACATTTTTCACCGAATGATTATCGGTGGGGCATATTTATGCGAAACTGCTTTTCACCGAAAAAGCACTTTCACGCAAGTATGCCTGTTCCGGAGAACATACTACGGTGCGGATAAGGGAAAAATTCCCTTTTCCTCACTGTAGCGTGATCTCAGAGTGAGAATATTAAAGTAGGGGGTGGGGCACAGGCCCCCACATGGGGGATGCAGGGGGGCTTGCTCCCTGCATAAATGTAGAATTGTTTTTTTTTTAACGCACTTTAACGAAAGCGCTTTTTCGCTGAAAAGCACTTTCGTTAAAGTGTGTTCGGTGATAATGGATTTGGGCTTTTGCACTTTCATGCAAAAGTCCTAGATCCAAATTTATTATATTTCCTTGGGTCTGACCAATACTGTTCACCCTTTGGTAATGATACCACCACTGAATGAATATGAAATAGACTTCTTCACTCTTAGCCTGTTAAACAATTAAGACACCAGTTCATCCACCATGCTTTGTAGGATTTCAACAGAAATCTATTTATACCTTTAATCTTCCCACTTTCGGGTATAGACACTCTAAACAGAGTTTCTGAGATTTTCCCATCCAAGATTCTACTCCTTCTTTGATTAATTTTGTTTTCACTATTTACCATGTCATCTGATTATTTTTCCATTCTTTTTCAGACCTATACACGTTTAAGCTGAAAGAGTCTTACTGTCTATATCCTGCTTAGAAAATGCTACATTTCCTTTTTATTTCTTAGCTCTAGCATTTGCAGTTAGTTCCTTCTTTTCCTTCATTCTACATGCAAACATTCTTCTCACTCTGTCCGCCTCCATCCATTTTTCTTATTCTCTCTTCTTCCACTACCTTTTTTCACTTTCATATAACTATTTCTACCCTCTGTCCTCACACTTTCAATTGTCTCTTAGGTTCTTAGGTATGTACTAGGCTAATGACCACAAGGGCCTTTTATAAGCTTAGCCATGCAATCCAACCCAATTGTATTACCATGCATCACAGGCGTTTATTAGAAGAGGGTATGTTAGGAATTTTCTAGAGGTTATGTGGGGCAGGGTACGTAAGTTTGGGCATCGTGTATGAGAGGCATGGGGGCCAGACCTGGGGTGAATTTCCAATTTCCCATCCTTTGGCCAAGGTGACACTTAAATAGGGTTAGGAAGGACTCTGCTTCACATGGATGGGAAAAATCAGTCTATATATCTGAACATCATCATACCACAAAGGATCTCTTCAATAATTTCCTTGTCTTTGTTCTCTTGGTTTCCCCCTGTACTGCCTTCACCTCTCATTCTTTTCTTTTATATCATTTCACCTTCATAATACCCATTTCCTTTTTTAAATATGCACCCCTGCAAGCAGTCTTAATGGAATCTTAGCATATCTCCAGCCTTAGATTTTGTCTCAACTGTCCATAGTCTGTAAAAACATTACATTTCCTGTAATTTGGCATTCCCTGTACAAATCCTTTCTACGCACCTCTGTTTTATTTCCCTTCAAAACCAGAGGGTTTTATCAGATTTCCTAATTCTGGATCTACTAATGTCAAGCTTGTTTAATCAATGTTTGGTTTATGTTAATGTGCCAATAGCTTTCCTGTCTGCTTTAATGTATGCAGTTTTAGCATATGTGTGCATGGAATGCATTGCTTTTTACTTTTGTTACTAAGGGATTTCAGGACCTTTGTGGCTGCTGCCATTCCATGTTGCTGGTTTTGTCTGCCGTCTGTTTCTTGTAGGTTGTATTAAGATCCTTCATTTTATTCTTCTACACTAACTCGGAAGTGTTACTGGGTGTGCTCCACTCTCTCCCTCTATGTCTCGCCCTCATAGCTGTATAACTGTATTATTAGTATATTTAAGTAGTAGCAGCAGCATGGAGATAGAGCCCCCACCCCCACACACACAAGAAAAATAGTATTAATGTAGGTTTGCATTTATTTTGCTGGTCTCAATGAAATAGGGTTGATATTCATAGATACAGTGCTCCCCATCAGTATAGCAACTTCCATCTTGCCAATTACATTTGCATTTGCATCTTCATGATTATAGAAAAAATATTTGAGAGGAAACTTTCATCCCCCCCAATATTACAGTCTGTCACTCCAGTCAGACTCTGTCCATTTACCAAGGTGTAGCAATCCTGCTTGAATTCTACCTTTTTTGTGAGAAGGTAAATGTTGTTGTTTGTCTCGATATCCGTATTAATATTCATTTATTTACTGGTTGATTGCATTTGTTAATTGGGCTAGATTCCCAATTACAGCAGAACAGTTACTTTCTCACCAGATAAGGCAAACCAAAATACAAAGTAATGCCATCACAGTAAGAATAGACTACAAACAGCTGAATTATAGAAAATTATCACCCTATAGTAGTCAGAGCATGGAAAAGCAAATACAGTAATAGTAGGACTATAAAGTGAGTTAAATGTACAAGTCCAGAATCCCTTTACAATATGTATTTATGAAATTAGACCTTATTTATTTATTTAGTGTTAGTTATTTGCCTTTGATTCTTGAGAAAGTCTAGTTGGACAAAGCCCATTTTCAGAGAAGGACTGAGGAGAAAAGGTCCCCGTTGCATACATTTGCACAGACAGCTAATGTGAGGTAACTGTAAGCATACACTATGTAACACTTAGGTAGATATAACTTAAAAAGGATCACCAGATTTATTTATTTACTTACTTATTAACTAATTGTTCACTAGGTGAGTGGAACTTTCTGCTGACCCTTTTCAACTATGACCCGAGCTCAAAGAGAAGAAAATACATCACTGTCTTTCAGTCAACAACATTATACGCTGATAGGGTAATATTAAAAGATCCTGTCAGAGTGCTTTCAAAAAGTAAAACTATATACAAAATGCAAGCTAAACTATGCATATAATACAGTGCTATGATACATAAATATATACTTGTGGAATGTTTGTGTATATGATGCCACATTAAGTTAAGCTAAGAAAAGTTTATTAATTCTATTCTATTATTCATTATATGGGATGGTAAACTACCTAACCATTGTCATGGTAGCAGTTGCAGGTTGATTCAGTAAAGAGATGCTCTTTAAGTGCTTCTTTGAAGTTGTTAATAGTTTCTAGATTTTTGAATGCTGTAGGCAGGTGGTTCCAGGTAGCAGGTCTCAGTCTAGAGAAGTCTGTCTCGCCTACAGCAGTTTTAAATGGAGGGCATACTAGAAATAAACTGTTGTCCTCTCTATGTCAGAGTACATAAGGGTTGTCTTGTAAAGGTAGTTTCACTCTTAAAGTGGAGTCGTGACCTTGTTTTAATGTGTAAATTAGAGTACTTAGAAAAAAAAAGTGGCACTATGAGGGACTGAAAGCCATTTGGATTTTTTTAGCGAATTGCAATGGTGTATCTGGTGGTCTGCTAACAGAATGAATCTGTAAATTTTATTCTCAGCAGTCTATATTTTGAGGGTATTTGTGGGCTGATTGCATAACGAGAAAAGGAAGACCATGTTCAGGTATGGAATTAAAATAATTTTAGCAATGCCCCTGTGAACAATAGGTGAAAGGAGGTGACTTATCTTTTAACATAGTTTTAATTGAGCAAGGACTTTATTGGCTAGGCCTAGGTACTTCTGTTCAGTGACATTAGGAATTATGTTCCCGTTAAGATCTGTCAAAAGAATAGGATGAATAGTGGGTAATTTCTTGGATGAGGCAAAGACCATAACATTTGTTTTTTTGGGGGTTAATTAGTATTTTTTTAGTAGAGGACCAGGTGTATAACTGAGTGAAGATATCCTGTAACTTGGTTTGCAGGTCAGAGTGGCTAGTACTGGATTGCAGGACCAGCATGTCATCTGCATATACTATTAATTTAAGATTTGGTAAATTTAGGGGAAAATCATTAACAAAGAGAGAAAAAGAAGAGGGCCTAACAAAGACCCTTGCTGTACACCTGTATTAAGTCTACTAACAGTAGAGGATGAGACATTGCTATGGACTTGGAAGGTTCTGTCTTCTAGATGGCTGTGAAACCAGCAAATAGTATTATCTCCAAAGCGGAGTCCTTTGAGTTTATTATAGAAGAAGGGTGTGTTGCCCGTTTCAAAAGCCCTTGTCATGTCAAAAAAGAAACCTGCAGTAATAACTCTTCATTCAGGTTACAATATATTATATCAGTGAACATTTACCAGAGTAATAAAGCTACTGAAGGCATCCTGAAAGCCATGTTGTGCATCACATAACAGGCCATAGCTGTCAATGTGCTTAAGTAGTTGCCTGTAAAAAAAGTTTTTCAAATATTTGGGTAATAGGGCACAAAGTAAAAATAGGTCTATAATCCTTCAACCCATTAGGAGAAGTAACTCTAGGCAGAGGGATTTTAAGTGTGTGCTTGAATGCTGGTGGGACAGTACCCGAGGTGAGAAAGGTGTTAAAGATACAAGTAAGATGTTTACCGATTTTTTTTCAGCCACATGCCTTATGAAGGTGGGATGAAGAATGCCGGATATAGATCCTAAATTGTTGAGTTGGAGAAGTAGAGATTTCAGAGAAATTAAAAGTTGGCGCATAACAAGGTCAGAGGATATAGACCAGGGGATGAGGGTTCTTGCTCTTCATTGTTGGGGGGGAGTAAATTGTTGGAAAGGGTTTAGTTATGTAGCTATAGTGGACTGCAAAAAGTGAGCATAATCATTAGCAAAGGTGTAATGATTGAATGTTATTGGGTCATTCTTGGTAGCTGACGAGTTATTTAATGCACCTGTTACGAGTTGCATTTATTTCTTTCCAAACTATACTTTAAATGTACTGTTATGCTATATAATATTTACAGTATAAGATCACTCTCATCTATAAAACATTTAGCATTAGTTTATGGTTTATGCACATAGTCACAAGGAAATGTTAGTACACAGACAGCAGTTGAGGCAAATGTATATTTCATCCAAACATTTATTCACTTGAGCAATGTAAACATTTGAGAAATCATGAGGATTTTATGATATTTGAATTGGCTGCATAAGGAAGTGATTTAGTAATGTAGTATAAGGACAGGACTATTTAATGATAGTTTGATTTCACTGATATTTTAAATTATAGGTTAAATTATGGTTTACCATCAAAATAAAGAAAGCAGTCACACCGAATATTCACCTCCTCGAACCGGAAGGGTGAATACTGTCTAAATCGACTGCTCAGAATGCCAGTTTTTTTTGAAGGAAAAAAATCAACATTCGACAAGTTGTGGACCACTCGCCATCCAGAAACACTGGAAAAATACCATACACATGTCTCCTGTTTTGCAAGGGGGCAAGCTCCTCTGCACCCCCCCCCACATCCCCTGCTAATTATATATTCTAACTCCAAGATTGCACTACATTGAGGAAGAGGGTAATTTTCCCAGTCCCCATTGTAGTGTGATCCAATGCAAAACACCGACACTCTAAACTGCGAACACAACCTACGTGTTGACGTTTTGAAGTCAACAGGATTTGTGTTCACAGTTTTACCTTTTTCCATCTTTCTGTTCAGCCTTCAGACACACGGTAAAGTGCATTTCTTTATTTTGAAAGTAAACCTTAAATTATAGGTGGTATAAGATTAAAATAAGAAGGGCTTGCAAAAGTAGTTGTTACAAGTGTAGGAGCATTTTAATGATAAGTACATTTTCAATGAGATTTTAAATTGTAGACGATATGTGACATTTCTGATAGGCTGTGATATTAAAACAAGTTTATAGTTGATTATTTGAACTATATCTTAATCTGTGGTCAATAATTAATTTCAGCTTTACCCTAGCTCAATTCTAAGAGAATGCTGTTGGTCATCTTGGAACTGTTTGATTTAAGAGGCAACATGTATTAGAGTTCATTCAAGGATCAGGCACCTAGGCAGCGAGACATTTCCCTGTAGTACATTTTATTGAGGACACAGTGCTGAAGTGACACTTCCTGCAGCAAAATATGGCTTTTGAAAATTCCCTGTGGGCAAAGAGATGAATGTGATGCCATGGCCATAACTTCAATAACCAAATGCACTGGGGGAAAATAATGCCCATGACCCCCCCCCCAAGGTAACATGATACAGCAGGCAGTATGTCAGGTATCAGCAGCAGGCTGGCCAGTAGGCATGTCAGTGGCAGTAAAAATGCAGTGCACAATGGTCAGTGTGTTTATAATTGGTGTGCATGGACACTACCCACTTCACAGTGTCTAAGGACATTACTTTAAATGCATACTGGAGCATAAATGTGACTACAGTAGCATGTAGGATTTCCTCCCTGCTGTAGCACACTTCTACATGTTGTAGTTACATAAGCATGTGCTGTGCACTGAGGACAACTCTCATTACTTCTTCTGACCTCATGCACTTGGTTATTAAAGCTATGGATATGGCAGGATATACTTCTCTTTGCCCATAGTGAATTCACAACAGCCATATTTCTTTGCAGCTGAATATTGCTTTAGCCATGTGTCCCCAACCAAATGTACCACAGGGAAATGTCTCCCTGCCTAGGCAACTGAACCTGTTCATTCATCTGCATTGTATTGTATTTGCCAGGTGAGAAGCTGTATGCATTTTATTTATGGATATATTAAATAGTAAAGGTCATAATACTGAACCTTGTTTGCTGGTGGGGGGGGGGGGGGGTGACAGCTGATCAGCCTGCAGTACATTTGTGTGCTCACTGGCTAAGGTAACTTAAACAAAATGACTCTACTGTTTGAGAGACCAAATTCACTGAGTGTTAGTAATAGTATGAGGTGTGAAACTGTATCAAATGCTTTGGACGAGTCTAAAAATAGGGATGCAACCACTTCACCCTGATTTCATCTTAATGCTGTTTCTGTACTGTGGTCTGGCCAAAATCCATACTGTACTGTGGAAAGTAATTAGTTCACTGTTAGTAGTTGACCTACTATAGGTGAACACATCTTTCATGTATTTTCGATAGAGGAGTCAAGGTGGGCATAGGTCTGTAGTTTGTTAGTTCAAGAGATAAGAGAATACATGGGATTGTTTCTAGAATTCTGGGAGTATAGCTATAGTTGTACTAGTATAGAAACTGAGTACACAACAGCTTCCATAGAATTTTGAGATATTCTGCTAGTAGTCTGTCTGCTCCAACCTAATTGGATTCAAGTTTCTAAGTAAGTTTTTTTAGCATGGTGGTAGGAGTTGTGGTAAGTGAGAAGGCAGCAGTGATGCCGTCTATGTCACTTCTTGATATTTTGGGTGCACTGGGTATACTAAGGGAATTAGTGACATTTATGTAGAATGAATTAAGCCTGTATGCTATGTTGCAGTTTGTTTCATCTGTAAAAGATTGGGATTGGGATTTCATCTGTAAAAGGGTGGGATTGTGATTTCTGACCAGACTATGTAAGTCGATTTTTTACTGATTGTTGGCCCAAACTGGATTGACAATTTACTGTGGTTTTCCTGTAGACTAGTACTGTAGTTTTGCTTAGACTTTAGAATGGCATTCTTAGGTAGGGTTTGCCAGACCATTGCAGATTGTTTGCTGTTTTCTTCTAAATACTATTTTTTCTACGGTTTATCATTGTTGTGTATTAGCGATTTTTTATCTGGTGTAAGCCATGGTGCAGGATTTCATTTCACTCTTTTCCTACTTTGAGATGGAAAGGCATTTAGTATGTAGGGGAAGGTTTTGTTGAACTGTTTTCATCTCTTTTCTTAATAGTTCTTTTCTGATACCCCCTTGACCCTTTACTCCTGCAAACATTGTCAAGTCTTTGGATACATTTAGAGTTAAAATCTGTCCCTCTCTTACTAGATCCTAATCCACCTCCCTACACACATCCAGCCATTTATTAAAGAAGAACACAAAATGTATCCCTGTTTATCCCATACATGTTTCCAGTTTTGTATAAAATCCCTTCCACCTGCTGTACTCTGCTATATTCCCCTTTCTATTCCGGTTCTCCTCCTGAAAAATAAGATCACCTTAAATTTTTTTCTCAAGAATGTCCCATCACTTTCCCCTATTATTTACTCCAATTGCTCTTCTAAGACTTACAACTTCCCCGTCTGTTTCATCCCTCGTTTTAAATGTTTACCTTTTTAGTATCATGGATATTCAGTGGATTTAGTGGATAGGGATATTCAGTGGATTCAGTGAATATGGATATTTAGTGATGTTCATGATTTATGTGCCTACTGATTTTAAAATTAATGGCATTGTTTCAATATGTCACCATAGTGTCTTATTTTACATTAACTGAAAATTCACTGAACCACATTTACCATCACTAAGTTGTAGGTAATATTTATTTGTTGTAGTTATGATAATTTTTAATTCAACACACCCCCTAAAGACACCCAGTAGGGTGGTATGTAATCTTCCAAATTGAAGGTAGGGGTAGGGGTGTGTGTGTGTGTGTGTGTGTGTGTGTGTGTGTGTGTGTGTGTGTGTGTGTGTGTGTGTGTGTGTGTGTGCGCGCGTGTCTGAGGGTGTGAGTGAGTGACTGAGCAAGAGACCGTGCGTATGTAAATATTTATATATTTACACACACAAATGTGTGTGAGCACCCATGTATGTGCATTCTGCCGTAGGAGTCAGAATCTTGTTCCTACTGGCTGCAGAGATAATTTCTAGGATCAGTGTAAAGGCTATCCGAAATTTGATGGATGGATGATTATTTTTCTATATTTTTATTTTAGTATAATATAACTTATAATGGCAGTCAAATGTAGTCAGAAAAATATTTTTAATAAGTTTAGTCCATTTATTGCTAAGAAAATCAAAGTAGATAAATTTAATGAGGTCTTACTTGAATGGGTATTTTTTAAAATGATACTTTTGCTGTATAAAATTAATATTCTGTCGTCAGTATGCTATTGTGATCTATTCTATTCAGTAACAACGTCAAACAAAATAGCAATATATAAACATAATAGTTTGCTGTTACAATGGTTTTTAGCAGGAATGTTCCATTGACCCTTGTGATGCGTCAAATGACATTGCAATCATTAAGCTACTATTAATAGCCGGTCATTAACTGCAGGTATGCTAATACAGTACAGTTTCGTACTTATGCCTTCGATATGTGTAATGCCTATCAGGATGTTCATTAAACACTCTAACTGCTTACGTGTGTAACTAGCTTCTACAGTGGAATGGATGATGGCACCCAAATTTGTAGTATTGTGAACAGAAAAGTGTACCAATAAGAGTGGGCCCAAGTACTGAGTCTTGTAGTATTTTGTTTTTTTACTTTATTACCTTCTGAAGAGTACTTGTCACCTTATCTGTTTGAGATGTATCCTTCAGCCAGTTTACAATCTATCTTATCAAACCATGGTCTAGCTAATTCTTTTGCCTTGTTTACAATGCCAGCATGAAGTACAGTGCTGAAGGCCTTTGTGATATGGTGTGGACTGAGTAGCCACTGTCCACTGCCTTTGTAAACTTCTCAAAGAAGTTTACCAAGTTGAGTAAACATGATAAGCCCTTGATAAAACTGTTGTGGGCCCAGTTGTTATGATATTTTAATACTGCAGTTTAAGAAGTCAAATATGATACATTTTACAACCTTGCAAATGAGGGTAGTTAGACTAATGAGCCTGTAATTCCAGGGGTCTGTGGAAATCCCCCTTTGTGCAGCTGTTTTCCAAACTTTACAAGAATACCGTCTACCTAGGCTTAAGTTAAGTGACAGTGTTAGGCGTCTAGGTAAAATGTCTGGCCCTATGGAAATGATGTTTTAGAGTACAGCAAGGATATGTTCCATGCAGATTTTACAGGGTGAGTGAAACTCAGGGATTTGTGGAATTTCAATGAGTGTCTGGAGTAAAATTATCACCAAATGTGTCTATGTTTCTGATGTCTTTAGGGTCAGAGTTGGTAATGTTATTATGGATTAGTTCTGCACATTGCAAGGTGGTATTTATCTGTTTCCTAATAAAACTAAACTATGGTTTGTAGCTGTCATTGACTTCTGATACCAGTTTCACTTCAAGCCAATTAATTAATTTATTTCACTTACCAGTGTTGTCTTGCAAGTCTATCTTGTAAACAACAGAGGAAACTGACTGTTCAAAGAAAGAAAGAAATCCATCTTTGGAAGCCCCCACATCTCTTCAATTGAGAGAAAAGTATGTCTAAATTCTGCTTTCAGGAGTGTGACATCTCCCTGCTTAGATTGTCTGTCAATCTTTTAAGGACCTTGGGATGCAAGTTTCCTACAAAATCAAGCCTGGCCAAAACGTCTTCTCCCAAGCTTTCATGATAGGGATGCAAAGTGAATAAGAACAAGGTAATCCCTTCTGTTTAGATATACTATATGATTATTCTGTTGTGTAGGAGTACCTCTAAAGCTCCTGATGTCAGGTGTAAGGATTGTTATCATCTCTTTGAGGTTTATGTAATGATCGTTTGAGAAGGAAATGACAGGCATCGATCAAGCCTGGGAATTGAGCTCATACGTCTGAGGAACATGTTGCTAATGTGTTATTTGGTACTCAGGGAACAAAGGGAATGCCTTGATTATTCACAAATTTAAGTATCCACCTTTGAAATTTCTTCATTACAGAATGGATTAGAAGAATATCATATCCCAGCAGTTGAGAACTATGGTTCCAAAAGCTTCTGAGGCACCAGTATAATGTTTTCGTATAAAGTCTTGTAGTAGGAACCACTTAATTAACAAAAATACATTGCATAGCTTTAAGAAAAGTCTTTGCAGTTAATGTGTTTGATCCTGAGTTAATAAAATAATTCCATCATCTGTTATACACAGAAGAAAGGTCATGCAGATTTTGAGGTTGAGAATGGCTCACAATATCTTTTGGATTTAGGAATGAATTATGCTTGACATCTTTGATGGGAGTACTGAGTTTAAGGACTGTGCTTCAATCATGCAGTCGTGTTCTGCATGCAGTCTGAGCTCAGAAAATATGGAAACTGGGTATTTCATGTACAGTCTAGGACAGTAGAGAGGTCAAATGGGAGAGGGATAAACCAAAAGTAGAATTCGTCCACAGAAAAATTCAGGAAACATTTAGGAACCTTGTGCATAGAAATGTACAGGTAGGTATTTTATATTTGCAGTAAGATACTAGAAAGTCATCAGTGGCTGCTCATGCTATTGGGCTGCAGGACTGCATGATGAAGCGACCTGTGAGTCGTGAAAGCACTAACATTGTACATTTCTGTACTTCGTTTTATTGTTTTTTCAAACATTAAAGTTTCTAACCTTGTAAGTTGTGCAGTTTATTTTCTTCAAGTTCATAAAGCAATACCTGTTATTTATCAACTGTCTAAGTTTATACAACAGGAATTTTTAGTACTGTCTGTATGCTCCCTCAATATACTTGGCCTTGTCCAGATTTCCTGTGTTAAGAGTTTGAGAGGTACACACAAATAAATTGCTTTATAGAATTAGGTGTATCCAAACCTTTCAGCTGTTCCTGACTTTGGCTCAAAATGTTGCTTTCCCCCTAATAATTCCTCCGCAAAATGGCAATTTTGGAAGAAAATGTGGATGGTTTACAATTAAGAAATAATTGTAATGATCAGAGTTATAGATTACTTATATTTCAGAAATGCATGTAGATTCTCTTATATTGTCAGCTGCTCAACTTAACAGTATTAATATTAAAAAGTTTCCCTTTTTTGACAGGTTCCCAGCTGTATTGTGTGGCTATTTTATATTTTGCATTATTGTTTGGTCTGTTTTTCATAAAATTGTGTTTTTCTGGCAAATCTGTGGCAAATCATTAAAGATTGAAGTTAGAAAATAATGACAGACATTTGAGTTTCAAATTTCACACTCCAGAAAATTCATACTAATGCAATATACCTACTGTTCTATTATCTTTCTAAGTTTATAAGAGTAATATTTAAAAATTGTCCTTGTTTTTGGGCCTTTTCCAACTTCTATTTATGGCTTTGCCCAGATTTCTTGCTCTGAGGTTGAGAGGTATTACAAATGTGTCAGGGCCATCACCGTCAGCCAGAGACATTTCAAATTGTGACATGCTTGTTGCAACACACTCCCCCATGTAGCAACTCTGGATGCGTCCAAGCAATGCAAGGAGCAGTTATGCAGTATAAGTGTGCAGAGTATTCCCCCATCCAAGGTAGACACAAGTACTACAGTGGCTTTTCATCTGTCCTTGATTTTGCAGAATACTCTGGTTTTCTGTCATATTTTTATACTGTTGATTTATGCTTACTATTATTCAGAAAATGCATGTTATTGCACTGCCTGTTGCTCTGTGTTTAAGTAGCAATGTTTTAATGACCATCAAGTAAGCTTGTAAGATGCAAGTAAGCTTTAATAAGCATACTGTTAAAGAATTACTAACACTGAAAGCCTGTTTGTTGTTGCCATGCAGAGAATATTTATATAACTAGATAACGTATAAGCCTTAGGTATTGAAATACATATGACACTATTTGTAATAAAGGACAGGATTACAGTATTTTCAGAAGCTCACTACATTTGTTGGAGACTTGCAGTCATCTTTGCAGTCTTTATCAGTAAACTAAACAGAATGCCAATCCATCATGTGTAGTCCATAAGCTGTGCAGTAATCCTTTAAGCAATTTATCTTGAGCTTGTTTCTTGTTTGCTGTTCATTTTTTACTTTGATCATGTTTTCCCCATGAAGCAAGTAGGTAGTTGTCAGGCAGCAGGTCTTTTTTGAATAAGAAACATTTTGCAAGTGGGGGTATCACAGAGATTGCTACTTTCAGCATGTTACTTGGTACTTTTATAAAGCTGAATATAAATTATAATTAGAACTGCAGTGCAAGGCGAAATGGTTTGAGTTGAGTGCTGCTTGTTGTTTTATACTTGATTTTGACTGGCATTCCAGTAATGTATTTAAAAAGTAATTTATTTTTTCATGCCTCACAACCTTTTCGTTTCCATCTAGATATTAAGTAAGTTGTCATGTAGCCAATGCAGTGAAATATTTTTCTTCTTCTACACTTCATTTTGTCTTGATTGAACTCTTATAATGATGGTTTGGCACCCTGGGCAGTGTATTTAAAGTCCTAGTTTTTCTGGTTTTGAGCATAGCTCTGCCCTTTCTAGTTGGTCTCAACTCTTCCCATTGGCCTCACCCATTCAACTGTCTCCTGCAGCCCCTGCTTTGATATGAAGTCACCAGCTGCCACTGGAAGTCATTATACATAGAGAAAAAGTAAGGTATGCCCTGGCAATGTTTTAAAGTTCTTTATGATTCTGAAGTGGTACAGGGCTGTGAGATCTAGAATGAGCCTCAAAGTACTAGTTTCTCCTGGAGCCAGAAGGGACTTCAATAAAATCCTTTTTCTGGAGAGGGTAATAGCTAAACTAAGTTTATCTAGACATCCCTAAATCAGACAAAATGTCCAAATTCAATTAATCTTTTTGCTTGCTAGTAGTGGGACCTGAAAAGAGTTTTCCTCACTGAACTCTATTGTACATCCTGTTGACACTATCACTTTTCCCCATTCATTTGTATTGATTCAGAAGCAGTATCCAGTTAAAAGGGAAACTCAAACTCTGTCCTCTAGATGGTGGGATGAATATGCTGCATTAGAGGGTGGGCAGATGGATTCTGGTGTCGTGCAGATGTTCTGTGTGTGTGTGTGTGTGTGTGTGTGTGTGTGTGTGTGTGTGTGTGTGTGTGTGTGTGTGTGTGTGTCAGGCTTGAACCCTGTACCTTGGATGCAGGTGGCAAGGACCTGAATTTCAATCCACCATTTCTAAAAAAATTTAGATTTTTGCCTCATATTTTCTGTTCCTCCATAAAATCTGTGGTTTGGTTCTTGTCCTCCCATCTTACAAAGATGTGTCTGGAGTTGTTCCAAGTCAGACTAGTTTCCTGGTTAAATGTTTAAAATCAACAGGCATTGAATTTCAGACTTCATATTCTGAAAGTACATGGTAACACAAACTGTTGATTCTAGCAGATGTCTAAGTTTATTTATAACATGGATATTTTTTGTTTGTATTTTTGGGACTGTATTCCTATTATTGGCTTTGGCCAGCATTATTTTTTTTGCTAGGTTGAGAGCTATCTATGGTGAGAACTGAAATCATTGAATGTTTGGGGGCTGTATCCCTGTTTTTGCAAGAGGTTGAGAGCTATGGTGAAAACTGAATTCACTGAATATGTTTGGGGCTGTGTTTTGCCAAGAGGTTGACAGCTATGGTGAGAACTGAATTCACTAAATGGTGGTACACACAACATTTATTCTAGCAACTTCCAAACATTGTACAAGTAATGTTTAAAATGTCCAAGATCTTGTGCAAGTTCAGAGATACAACAACTGTGCGAGTAGTTTTACAAGGAGCTGAGAGAGAGCTGAGAGCACAAAAAACTTAGTGCTGCTTATTCTGTCTCTGCTTGCATTGCATAATTAATAGCACAACAGGTTTTTTTGCTTTTGATTCAGTTTGTTGGTTCTACTCCCACAGTAGATAGATGCATTGCTGATACTGTACTGTGTTGTAAAGGCAAAGATACAGAGGTAGTAACTATGAACCTGTTATCAGTTTGCCATACAGTCCATCATTTTTTAATGCATGCAACATAGGCAATTTATTCACTGATACTGGTAGAAGGTTGAGTAGACTTTTTATGGAAATGTGTTCTGAATTGGGTAGTTTTGTCATTGGTGCATGCATTTTGTTTCATTGTTTCTAACAACCTATTGTATTACAATTAAAATACAAATAAAATTGAATCAAAAGAGCATGTGTATGTTTCATGTTCAAGGGGATAGCCTGAATTTGAAACAGCCCAGAGAGTTAATCTTTATCTGCCACTGGCAAAATACATTATGTTTTATGGTAAATGGGGCAAAATAACAAAGAAATGGTGCTAAAAGCAGACCTGTTATTCTATCTATGTCTTTTGGTTTATACAGCAATTTTTTTTAGTAGTGCTGTTATGTTCCCCATAATTATTTTGCCTGTGTCCACATCCTTAACAGGTTGGAGAGATGCAGTGCAAATAAAATTGCTTTTCAACTGTCCCCGATTTTGGCTCAAAATGTGCCCTTCCCTAATAAATTTCAAATGAATGTAAATATTTTTTATTTTGTCAGCTGCTCAAGTCAGCAGTACTAATATTAAAAAGTGTCCCTACTATGACAGATATTCTATTATCTTTCTAAGTTTGTGAAATGTGCAGACAGACCCCCCCCGTCAAAGGTAAACACAAGTACTACAGTGGCTTTTCATCTGTCATTGATTTTGATTATTCAGAGAAAGTGCCTTGCTCTGTGTGTTTAGTACAGTGCTTTTAATGACCATCAGGTTTTAATAAGCAGTATTGCACACATGAAAAGCTTTCTTGTTGTGCCATGCAGAGAATACTTACAACTAGATAATGTATAAAGCCTTGGGTATTGAAATGCATATGACAGTATTTGTAATAAAGGCCAGGATTAGATTATATTAAGAGCAGCTCCTCCTCTTTCCTCTTTAGTTGGTCACACCCCCATTTGACCCCACCCCATCAGCTGTCTCCCTGCAGCCCCCTTTGATTCGCATTAGATGAATCAGAATGTTAGGTGGAGAGAAAGATCAAGTTAGATGAAAAGAGGTTTGCTATTGTTTTATCTACTGTTCTTCAGGCATCCACAATTGCAATAATTGCTGTGTGTTTTGGTGCTGCCTGTTATACCACCAACACTGCTGTTGTCTTGTCTTACTTGCTTCCTGCAGAATGAACATTACTTATTAAGTATATTCTTGGTTTATATAGGGATTGATGAATGAAAAAGTCGTTTAAACTCCTGCATGGTCTTGCCCTTCTCTTAAATAATTTGATGTCTAAGAGATTCCAGCCAAAATGCATGGTTAGTCTTTTTATTTCATAGTATCTTCTTAACCACAAGCGGGGGAAGAGCTAAGTTTTGTTATATGCATCTTCTTTGAACAACACCAGTTTAAGCTGCTTTGAATGAGGCATCTATAGCTTCATGCAAATGTCTTTATTTATCTTATTTGAATTTGTTAAGTGGTGTAGCACTGATCATTTTTAACAAATATCAGTCTCAGCCCAGGACATAGAAACAATGAGAGTTACAGTGTTGACAACTACAGTCAGAGTACAAAAACAAAACATAACACTGAAACAAGGTATGTACAATATATACATGAGTTACAGGAGTAGCTAATCATTAAATTAATGGAGGAATGCCAAATGGATAGAGGAAAAGCAAAGGATAGGCAGTTTGAGGCAAACTGAGTGGTGTAGTTAGATTACATTACCATTTATGATGCATATGCATTTAGCTTGAGCTTTAAGATGGTTTTTAGTACAGCATGGACATTAGGGTTAACATTGTCTTTAAGATTAGATGGTAAGGATTCCCACAAGCCGGGGCCTAATGTTGAAAATGAAGGTTCTGAGGTATGCATTTTGGATTGACATGTTTGTAACAGTGGACCTGAATGACTGTGGTTCCCAAGATTGTAAGAAGGGGTATGTCTTGTTAGTTTGAAGGTTACAGGAGTCAGAGAATGATTTTAAAGTATGATCAATTGCAAACCAAGCAGCAGGTCAGTTCTTTGTTTAACTGGAAGACATTAAGCTTCCTGTCAGTTTAAACAGTAGTATAATAACTAGGAGGCTGTGATAAATTTACAATCTTTTCTTTGAAATTATATGTATGGCAGTAGTGTTTTCTTCTTGGATGCAGTGACAACCAGTGGCAGTTCATATTCTTATTGTTTGGTAAGAATACCCTTACCCATGGCTGACATGGAGGAGTGGGAAAGAAAGGGGGAGATTATGGAAGCCTAAAAATAGAAGGGAATTCACCTTTTTATGAGTACTATCTAGATGTTCCTTGAAACTCAGAGAAGGGTCTAGACATACTCTTAAGATACTTGAAAAAGTGAACATTCTCTAGAGGATTATTGTTGTAAATGTGGATTGTCAAGGAATTATGGAGTCTTCTGAGTTTCTGCCTTACTGTAGGAACACTCTTAAGCACTTTTCGTTACCGTGGAGATTTTTCTCAGCTATATCCTTAATCATGTCATCAATCTGCTATAACATCCCCCTTGACATTTTTATTTATTGCATTTGCTTTTCCATGATTGTCTGACTGGGCCATGCAAGATCCATTTTCATTGGAGGCTCAGGGAGAAATGCATCATGACAAACACATTTATAGAGTACATCATAACTGATAAAAGCAATAAAAACAGAACTGCCAGAGGGTACATTGCAAATATAATTTTAATAAGGTTAAGAGCTTTCTGTTTAGTGTTAAGTGGTACAGTGTGAAATATTTTCTGCTTAAAAACCTCAGCTTTGGCCGGCTAAGAACTTGTATTCAACTAGACGTATAAGAGAATTTAAGTACCTTTATCTGCACTTTTTTTTTTTCAAAAAAATATAGTATTTAAATTGATTTTAACTGTGTGGAAGGAATATTAACTGAACTGGAAGTTTTGACTCTGCTCTTCAGTTAGTCTCACCCACCCTCCCTGTTTTTGTTTTGGTGTTAATCTTAGTGGCCTTGCAACTGCCCGGCCCTCTTGTAAATTTGTGTTTGGATACTCCTTCTGGGCCCATCTCATTTGCTCACTCAACTGAGTGCAGTGAGATCATATTCTGATTTCAGGCACTCCTACTGTGTACAAATAGAGCATCTGGGAAACAGAAAAAAAATTAAGCTTGTTTCCTGCCTTTCCTGTTAAGTGGTATAGACTATTTGTAGGCTTCTGAGCCCCCAAGCCCTTCTGTGTTGGAGGGAAGCCTTCTAGCTTAGTTTTTTTTTCTTATAACTAGCCAGTTTTCTAGTTTCAGCACTCAAATCTGTTTCTTTGATCTCAGCACTTGTTCAGAAAAAAAAAATTTCATCTGCTTTTACTGTACTTGTGTTTCTACCTACTTTTTTTTTACTATTGTATCATCTTAAAAGTACTCAATTGTATTTATTACTGCTTAGTGTAACTCATTCTAAGCCTTTTGGTTTAAACACTTGGGCTTCGGACCAGTTGTTTTGCACCGAGAGGGTTTGTGGTCTGCACTGTAGTGGTAGAACAGGTAGCTTGCATCCTTCTAGATTGGGAACTGCTGACTAAGGGCTCAGTGTCTGTTATTCTAAAAGTGTATTAATTCTGGTTTAAGCACTTGGGCTTTCAGGCCAGTTATTTTACATTAAGAGGGTTCGTGATCTGCACTCTTGTGGGAGGAGAGGCTGGACTCTGCCCTTCTGAGCTGGGAATTTCTGGTTAAAGGCTTATAGTGCATGCATATCTGAACTGCTTCTTACTGAAGTTGGTGCGCCTTGTTTGCTGTGGCATAGACTGGATTTGGCCCTGCTGGATCTAGCTTTGTTTGTGTAACATGAGCACTAATCCAGGCATTCTCTAAAGTATTCAATTGCATTTATTACTGCTTGGTAGTAACTTGATTAAAGTGTAGCTATCATTCTAAGTCTTTTGGATTAAGCACTTGGGCTTCAGACCAGTTGTTTTACATTAGGAAGGTTTGTGGCATGCACTGTGGTGGCAGGACAGGTAGCTTTCATCCTTCTAAGTTGGGAACTGCTGATTGAGAGCCCAGTGTCTGTTATTCTTAAAGTGTATTAGTTCTGGTTTAAGTACTTGGGCTTCAGGCCAGTTATTTTACATTAAGAAGGTTCGTGGTCTGCACTCTTGTGGGAGAAGAGGCTGGACTCTGCCCTTCTGAGCTGGGAATTTCTGGTTAAAGGTTTATAGTGCCTGAATATTTGAACTGTATCTTACTGAAATTGGTACACCTTGTTTGCTGTAGCATAGACTAGATCCAGGCCTGCTGAATCTAGCTTTGTTTATATGCTCGTTGTTTGTTTGCTTGTTATTTCCCTGAAACGCTAATTCCACCTAATACGCGGCTTCTCAGCACTTCTGTGGATCACTAGTGATATCTGCATTGCTTACTGTACTTATTTCCTTGTTTCACTTGAAAGAAAGTTACTGTTTGTCGTTTTTCCATTTAAGTTACCTGTAACACATTGCACTTAAGTTACCTGGCACTTGCTCACTAAAGCATTTATATAAGTCAGCACTAAAAATTAAAAGCACTACACCCTCACTCCCCACTGTCCCTTGTTTTCAATTATTAAGGAATTCCCAATATTATTCTAGCATGTCCAAAGGTTAGTTGTCAATCTCCTCTCCGGTCCAGCTGGTGAATCTGGGAATCTTGAGACAATGTTACAACTGCCTCATGTACACAGACAACCCTCTCCTCCTCCCAACAAATTCCAACCCATGTGAGAGAAGCAACCATATAGCCAAACTGGAGGCTAAGCTCTCTCAACTCAGTACTGGCATAACCAGTCAGGAGGAGAAGGAAACCACATTCACTACAATTCCAGTCTCACATAGACCTACCACGACAGCAAACCAAACACATAATCACACAAAAACATACTCGGAGGCTCTAAATAAAGATCTGCCTAAGCAGCAGAGACCTCCAAAGCAGACACCCAAGCAACCGCTACCCCAAAACAAAACACGTGCAACACATATCTCACAAAGCCAGTGTGCCGAACAGTCACAGCCCTTAAGACTAAATAACACACCTGATACACTTGTAATAGGTGGCTCTATCGTCAGGCACACTGACGTCCCGCTCACCAGGCTGAACAAGGAGAGGGTCACGGTGAGCAGCCTGTTGGGCGCTAGGATCCGCCACATAACACAAGCACTCAGGTCACTCCAAGGCAAGTACAAATATGACTCAGTCATTGTCCATGCAAGTGTGAATGACCTGAGACGTACCTCCCTGGACTACATGAAAAGAGACATAAAGGAGCTCTCTGAGCATGTAGCCCAGGCCGGTATGACCCTGACCTTGAGTAGCATCTTACCCTCACCAAGAATGATGCCACAATATGAAGACAAGATGATCAATTTCAACAACTGGCTTAAGTACTGGTGTCATTCAAAGGGGATCCAATGCCTGTCAGCTTGGGATGATATGCTCGACAAGCCACGATGCTTCGCTAGGGACGGCTTGCACCTGTCACCCCTGGGCTTTTGGATATTGGCAAAGGCTCTTGCTACCCCATAGTACCGTTTTTAGGCAAGGCTCAAAAGACAAACCCACCTCCATAGGTATCACAAGGGATAAGAAACTAAGAGTAATGCTACTCAACGCCAGAAGTCTAAACCTCAAGATGCACGCACTCGAAACTCTCCTTAGCATGGAGAACATCGATATCTGTGCAGTAACAGAAACCTGGTTCAGGGCTCCCGAGAGCACCCCAGCACTACCAGGTTATACCTCATACCATGCTTTTCGGCCCCAAAACTTGGATCGAACCACAAAAGGAGGGGAGTATCGATATTCATCAAAGATACCCACACCTCCAGGTTGGTGGCAAAGCACGAAGCATCAGAGACTATCCATGTGCAACTAACAGTGGGTAAAACTGCCTCCCAGTTTATAGCCTGCTACAGACCACCCTCCCAAACCCAGGAACCCCACTCGGCCTTCCTGAGAACACTGGAAAATATGAAGGTCTCTCCAAACACCATTATATTGGGCGACTTCAACTACCCAAACATAGACTGGGAGCATTACTCTAGCTCCAACACCCTAGCCCAAAGATTCCTAGAATTTATAAACTCAAATGCTATGGAACAACTTGTTACCACTCCCACAAGAGGGGAAAACATACTGGACCTGATCATCACCAACATGGGGACTCTATGCTCCAGACCAGAAGTGTATCCCTCACTGGTAAGATCAGACCATAAACTAATCTCACTGGATATTCACATCCCGACCCCACCCCCTTCCCAGAAAACCACAGTGAAAAACTTCTCTAAAGCAAATTTCACACTCCTCAAAACCAAGGTGGAATCCTTCAAAGCCCCCGGGCCTGTGGAAAATACGGCCCAGACCTCAGAATCCTTTATAAATGCATTCTATGAACACCTTCAGAAATGCATGGATCATGCGATCCCAAATAAAACCAAGACCCAATCCTCCAAAGGCAGACATCCTGTCTGGTGGACCCCAGCCATAAACAAACTATACAATAGAAGGAGGAAGCTACTAAATGATAGAGCAAAATCCCAAAAAGGGAAGGCATCACTGATCAGTATTAGTAAAAAACTACGGGCACTCATAAAATTGTCTAAGGCCAGCTTCGTGAGAAAAATTGCACAGGACACTAAGGATAATCACAAGGCTTTCTTTAGTTATGTTAGGAACCTGGGTGGTAATTCCCAGATATGCTCAGAATTAGTCCAAAATGACAAAAAATACACTGAACCCACAGACATTGCCAACATCCTAGCTGACAGGTTCAGTGCAAACCCCCCCCCACCCCACCAAAAGGGCAAATATCTATCCCAGCAGAGTGCTGCCCCCCTGACATCTCTGATGCTCAGGTAAGAGCCGCCCTCTCCAAAGCAAAAAACACAGCATCAATGGGACCAGACGGTGTCCCGGGCTGCGTCCTACATGAACTCCAAGAAGAACTAAACCCAAATATAAAACTACTGTTCAGTCTCAGCCTTACTACAGGATATGTGCCCAAAGAGTGGCATACAGCAACAGTGGTCCCTCTCCATAAAGGTGGTGCCTCAACGGATCCTGGAAACTATCGCCCCATAAGCCTGACTAGCTTGGTCTGCAAAGCTATGGAAAGGATCATCATGGACCTCATAAATAAAGATATTGGGGACCTACAGACACTGGATCCTACCCAGTTCGGCTTTGTTAAGGGCAGATCCTGCCTCTTAAACCTGGTTGATTTCTTTGAAACAGTCACCAAGGCCATTGACGAGGGGAAGGTGGTCCACACAGCCTACCTGGACCTCACAAAAGCCTTCGATACAATACCCCACTTGGGCATTATAGATAAGCTCACCAGCTTAAATATAAACCCCTATGTCACTAGATGGATTGCAAACTGGCTCAAGGACAGAACCCACATGGTTAGAATTGCTGGAGCCATGTCAGACTCAAACCAGTTACAAGTGGTGTCCCACAAGGCTCAGTCCTGGGACCTCTCTTGTTCAGTATATATTTCTCGGAGGTACAGGCCAACACGGAAGGACTGTGGCTGACCAAGTTTGCAGATGACTGCAAACTGGGCGCCATAATCGACTCTCCAGCTGACACAAGCATCCTCTAAAAGGGCCTCATAGAAACAGACAACTGGTGCCAGAGCCATGGCCTCAAGCTAAATGCCAAAAAGTGTATAGTCATCCCCTTTGGCAAAACAAAGTGCCCAGAAATTACCACATAGGTGGTAATCCATTAAGTACAGAAGAAGTAATTAGGGACCTGGGGACCCAAGTTGATAGCAATCTCTCATTTGACAACCACGTGGCCAAAGTGGTTAGAAAAACATTTTATATAGCCCACCTAATCATGAAGGGATTCACATCTAGATCAGGGAGGTCATCGTGCCTCTTTACTCATCCCTCATCAGGCCCATAATTGAGTACAATGCCCCTTTTGGGATGTACCTTACCAGACACCTGCAGCAACTGGAAAGACCCCAAAAGTACCTCACCAAGAGGATCAAAGGGCTCAAGCAGATGCCATATGCTGCCCGGTTAAAGAAACTCCAGCTCTACTCAGTGGCATACCGCCTGTTCAGAGGCGATCTGTGCCTGACATATAAAGCCATGTCCAACCCAGAATTAATGGACATGCTGCACCTCAGAAAATCCAAATCCCATCGAGCTACGTGCTCGAGAGACTTGAACATCAGCACTGAAATAAATAGGACATGCTGGAGTGACAGATTCATAACCCAGAGGCTCCCTTCACTCTGGAATAAAATCCCAGACCAGGTTAGGCAGAGTCCCTCATTGACTCTATTCAAGAGGAATCTTGATGAGTGGATGGGAGATCGTAGGTTTACCCCGGGTATCACTTCTGTGTCACTGTTAGACAGAAGCACAGTATACTAACCTCGAAAAAGGGCATAGCAAAATAAATTTAAAATGGGTGGCAAAAGCCAAACACATTCTGGCTAGGCTTATAAATGCCCTAGGGCAGATAGCCTAGTATGAACCTTTGAACCTATGAACCTATCAGAACAGTCTAATAATACATCAACTTCATTTTAAACAATTCCCAGTCAAATGAAAACACAGTCAACCAAACAAATATGAAGTAGTATCTAATATTCATGAACCTATCCCTTTTTCTTTAAAATAATAAACACACATTTCAAAAACTTTAAAATGCTTAATCTAAATAAAATCATTTGCTTTTGGTAGATTTTAACAATAAAATACCATCAACACTTGACTTTGTCATTAATACCAGGGTAGTAGATTGAATTCAGTATAATTTGTCAATACAACTCCCAACTTTCTAATACTGCTTCCCAATTTCTACCTGTTTCATCACGGGGCACATTATCTAAAATGTAGAATAAAAATTCGTCCATTCTACAGAATGCTTACACAAAGCATATATACCATCCTTTTTGATAAGGTACATTTGCTAATATATTCTTGATATAATTGACTGTTAGGTATTACCTATATAAAATGCTTCACAGGTCATACAAAAAGGCAACATATATCTTTCCAAGATGGCTGTATACTGATTACAAGCTTAACTTCAGCTCAACCAGTGTGAAAAGACCTGTAATAGTAAAGATGCAAACCTACCAGCAGAAGGAGTTGATCCTGACAAAGCTGTGGCAAAATGACAAAGTATTAAATGTGGGAGACAGTAGAATGTTTGTGGAAAATGATTATTCACTGCACACCAAGCAGAAGAAAAACAAATTTATTCCAGCAATGAGGGAATGTTGAGAGGCAGGTGTGAGAGTCAAGCTGCTGTGTTCAGCTGTCTTCAGATTATTTTTTTTCCAGGGGACCAAAGTCATGTTTTGATGTAGAACAAGCTAAAGAGGAAACGCAAAAGCTTATCCAGCAAAAAGTGAGCCATCAAGCAGAAGTGTACTCTACTTTTCATTCTTCTAATAACAAAGCACACAGAGACTTTGCCAGTGAAACTTTTTCCACTGTTCCAAAGAAAATGCTTGAAAGACAGAGAAAAGCATGAGAGCTGACTAGATGAATTGGGAGTACCTTGGAAATGAAACAGAATTTGGAGTTGGGAAATGTAGATGAACAGGAAGAAGACCAGCAACACAAAAATTAGTGAATAAATGTGAGACTGCAAAGCATCAATCACATTTGGGAAACACGACTATATAGGAATAAGTGGAAAGAGTGGACTTTCTTGACTTTGTTAAACTTCTGGGGGAACTGAAAGCATTTGCCTCACTTCATGTCATTAATGTTTGGAAGGACATTGAGGGGAGGGGAAGAGGAAGGAAAAAGCTAACTGAAAGAAAATTTCTGTTCTTAACAGTATTTCAATGAAACTTTTCACAATATAAATTGCATGTTTTATAGTAAAGCATTTTTAGTTGTTTTTTGTATGTGATAAAGATACTGAAATAAACAGATGCATTTTCTCTCTCTCTCTCTCTCTTTTAGTATTAAGAAATATAGGTATTACAGTGCAAAAAAGAGAAGAAAGGCTAGACATAGCATGTTTAAATTAATAAGTTGCATTCTTGGTTTGTTGAGATGGGGCAGGGAATGTAAATGTACATAAAAGTACATGAAAGTAAAACTATCACAATATATGTAGAGCTGATGTCTTTGCTCTTACTTTTTCATAGATGAATGTCTAGATTAAGACCCATAGATTAATCTAATAACATGTTTTAAGTGGAAATGAGTAAATAAGAAAACACTAAATATAATGAAAGGTTTTCCTTTATTTCCTTTACCAATAAATGTTTTGGTTCATTTCGAAGCCTGCAGCTGATGAGTACATTTTTTCCCTTACATTTCCATGGAGAAAAGTTACTAGGGCAATAAAAAGCCAGACCTTAAGGCTCTTTGTACTTTATTGAGTAAATTTTTTAGACTTTATTAAGTATGGCCTAAAACGCCATGTTTTCTCTATGCCCACAGCTGTCTAAAATAATGCCTCCAGTAAGAGTTAGAGATACTGAAGAAAATATATTTTTAATGCTTTTATAGGGAAAGTGACACAAATATTTGTTAAGTTTTTGTGGAGTAATGTGTCAAACTTTTAACTGCCAGATAGTAATAACACGCAAGTACAAAATTAAATTCTGTGGCTACACAACTGCTTGAAGGAGAATAAAGATAAAAAAGAACAGACACCTATTAGTGTAAGTAGAAGCACAAACAATAGCATGCATCTTAGCATGGATAACCTCAATTTATGTTAAATAAGACCTGTGTTTCCAACTGTCTATTTGGGACAATTGCTCTTATTAGGAGACTTAAACTTCATTATTTGAAGATGTACATAATTTTGTGTGTATTGAGTTAACAGCTTATGGAGTGTTCTGTGGGTGTGCTTATTTGTTTGTTTGAGGATTTTGATTAAAACAAAAAGTCTTGTAAAGTGTGACATAGGTTCCAATTTTGAAGACAAGAAAAAAATGTAAAACTGTATAAAGGATTAACCTGCCAAACAGTGGGTGCAGGGTGCATGTATCACAAAAGCTGGAAATAGACATTTAAAAAAACTGTTGTATGTAACAGGCAGGAATAATGACTTCTTATCATAATAGTGACACTTTCCATATTATCTTGGAATGTGAGTGTTCTCACAGGTATGGGCAAAAAGGAAAGAATATTTAATTATATTAAAAAATGCAGAGTGCAAACAGCAATGCTACAGGAGACACATTTTGAAAGAAGTGACCATGTGATTTGGTAAAGAAAGGATTTCAGGACTGATATTTAGCAGAATATTGGGTATAAAGGAAACGAGGAGTATAAATTGCTAGTGGGGTTCCAATATTGATAGAAGAAAGAAAACAAGGCAATAATTGCAGATTTGTGGTGATAAGGGGCTACTGGCAAAGGATAAGAATTAAGCTTGCATGCATTTATATTCCACCTAAAAATGCTATTATGGAGCTTTAAAAGTTTGGAAGAAATAATCAGATATCATCAAGGTATACTACTTGTAAGTGGAAACTGAAATTTGATTTGCAACAATGAGGATGTATCTGAGGGGCCTATAAGGAAAATATAACAAAAGAGGGTGTATTTCTGAAAAATAATGAAAATATTTGGTAGGGAACATATGAATTCAGTAGCAGGAACTCAGAGAGAATTTAGATATTATTCCCCAAGATACAATAACTGGGATAGACTAGACAGACATTTTATTTCACAGGAACATGTGCATTTACTTGAGAACTGTGGCACACATCCAATAACTATTTCAGGTCATGTGCCAATAATTGCTAAGATACAAATGCAGGGCAATGAAGTAAAGTTGAGACACTGGTACTTCCCCACCTACCTGTTAAATGGAGAGGAATTTAAGGAATGTGTAATGGAAATTATTTTGGAGTGATTAGAGAAGATAGAAAGCATTCCAGATGTAATAGCTAGTGAGTGGGATAAAATAAAAGTGTAGTTTAAAAATAAGGTAGAAATAAAAGAAAAAGGCATATGCTTAAGAAGTAACAATAATTATTTACAGGAACTGACAAAGGTTAAAGTATTCTGAATAAGAGGAATCTCACAAACCAAGAACAGGAGCAATTGCAGAATGCTAAAGAGAAAGTTAGGGGCTACCTGGCTAATATGCATGAGTTTGGAAAGATTACTGTTAAACAGTTGTTTTTGTTAATAACTCCAGACCAAAAAACATTTGGCACAATGAGTGACACAACAGAAAGTACAAAGAGTTGTTGCCACACATAGGGACCCTATAACAAGAAAAATAACCAGAGATCCTGTAGAGGTATTAGAAATACTTTGGAAATTTTATGAAAATTTGTAAAAAGCAGAGTAGTGGGGAAATCAAGAAAAAACATGTATGGAAATATTATTGAAGACTTAAATATGCCAAGGTTAGAGGTAGATGAGGCTCAACAATGAACAGTTAGGATAGGAGTAGATGAGATATGGTGATGTATAACCAATCTGCAGGAAAATCTCCAGGAATATATAGTATTCCAGTGGAAGCTTGAAAGCTAGGAGGGAAGAAAGTGATACAGATCTGGAAGGTTTTGCTTAACCATATTTAAAAAGGAGGGGAAGCATCAATATCCTGGACAAAAAGGTGTGGTGGCTACAGGGGTGGCTCGTGGCATCGGACTGCCGGACTGCAGCCCCCTCAGTTGTTTTTGGTCTTGTCTATGTTTTAATTTAATCATTAAATTAAAAAAAAAAAAAGAAATCTCTTTTTTTTACTTTAAATTTCGAGTCCGCAACTCGAAAGCACACCTTACCCGCGTGGTTGTAAACAGCTTTTTTTTTTTTTTCTTTGCAGCCCGGAGGAGCACATAAGGCATCATTGTGATGCCCAGAAGTCTATGCAGCAGTGGTTCCAAACCGCATAGACTTGGAAGGGGCTCGGACTGCGACGTCCTCAGGCACGTCAGTCATGACGTGCCTGCTGGGCTAAAGCCTAAATGCTGCTGATTGGTTGTCGCTCTCTTCCCGGGCTTTATGAGATGGGAAGAGAGCGAGAATCAGTTAGTTCAGTTTAGGATCCGATTAGGAATCGAGTTTCTTTTTTTGGCAATTGTCTTGTTTGTGATCATCATTGTATTTTTTTTTTTCATTTCTATTCTATTTGGAGGGATTATCGGGTTATCGTTTGGAGTGAACAGTGAAGAAGATGCAGAAAGAAAGTACAGGGTGCTGCAGAATTAAGTAAGTAAATAAATTAAATTATGAGGGACTCACTCTCTTACTTCGTTCATGAACTACTTCACTTCATTTATTTGTGGTGGTTATGGAATGCTCAGCAGAGATACACTCCCCCAATACTTTGATATGATCTACTGTTTCTTTTGGTGTATTCCTGAATGATTTAATGGAGAAGTGTAGGCTTTGTCTTTTTGTAGATTTATTGGTGAATAGTATGATTATGGTTTTGTTCACATTTAACAGCAGATGGAAATTTACTAGCCACTGTCTTCTATTACTTGAAAGTTTGCAGGTTACATATGAGAAGCTCCTGAATAGAGATGGTTTTGCAGATTAAGACTGTCCAGTTTGCATATTGTGCTAAAGTGGATATTAGTGTGACTTTGTACATATCATTGCTGAATATGTTGAACAGTAATGGGTAAAATATATTAGCCTTGTTGGAATACCTGCTGTGACAGCAATTTGAGCTGATATGGTATTTTGTCCTTTAAAAGACTGCGTTCTCTGGTTGAGGTAGCTGTTGAATCATAGAGCAGATCTCATCATAGTACCATTATGTGCATAATATTTAAAAAAATTTAATCCTAGGCCATTTCTATTTGCATTATACTACAATTGTATGTGGATTAAATGCGATGAGCAGCTGGAAAAATCCGCACAAGATAACACTGCAGTCTGCATGTTGTATTTAGCCGTTTTATTACCTCATATATGTTTGTAGAACAGCAGGAAAGTACACAATAAGAGTTTGTATATCACAGTTAGTAATTTGTTGCTTATGTTTTAAATAATGTGTGGCCATCGTATTATTCTGGATCCTGTTCATCTGCTGCCAGCCTAGTGATGACAGATTGAGTGCAGGATGTGATGATGGCTTAAAATCTTTGTATTCCCGTCTAAGATGTCTTTTGTTGTCTAGTTTATCTTGTGCTCAGGTTTTGTTTGAAAATAGTTTTTCTTCCACTCACTCAGTGTTTCTTTTTGTAAGAAATAAATATAATACCTTCATGACCAGTTATCACTGCAGAGAAAGATAGTGCAAAATGCAGAAAGGTACTCTGATTGAAATGTTAAGTCTGAAAGCTCTACTCAGTGATATCAAGAATGCCTTAACTGATGCACACTTTGTAGGTGAATACCATTTTATGAAAATGATTGCTGTTGTCCCAGATTAACAGATCAAAAAATAGTGTCCTAATCAGTCCCTCATAGTAAACTAGACCACTAACGCTATTTGTTGGGGGGGCATGTTTCCCTGCACACCCGCAATGCACCCACATAATTACAATACCTTTATTTTACAAATCTAAGTCATACATCTTCAGGGTAGAGAAAATGGCTAATCTGCATTCTTTGCAGAAGTTGTCCTAACAGTGAAGTTTGTAGAGATGCAGAAGGGAGGAGGTTCCACTGTAAAATATACCTAGTTCAAATTGCTGTGAAAGGAACCAGTTCTGCAAAACTGTATTCAATGCCATTTCAGTAGCAGGATATATCATCATCCTTATATTATATATCCAAATGTAATGCTATGTGAGGGTCGGGGGATGTAAGGTTATGCCTCAAAGAGTTTGCCAGTACAGCTCATAAAGATAATTGGCAGAAGTAGAATTTAGATGGACAACCTAATTTAACTGAAGGTTTTTTTATTTCTGTAACCTGTGACTCAAACCAGCCTTGTGCTTTACTGTGAAGTTGCCTAGTCTAAGTAAGAAGTTTTATGTAAATGTTTATTTTATTTCTTACCACTGTTTTTCACCCTTTATGGGAAGGAAGGGATAGCTTCTGGACAAGAAAATTTACTTTTTCATAGATTAGTACTAGGTTAACTGTCCTCTGGAGCCATTTTAAGCCTTGCCAATTACCCCTTTGATTTATATTTTGTTGTTTTACCTTTAATTTTCACTGTTTGTTGTTAGAAAGGGATAGGTTTTTAGACAGGAAACTCTAGGCATCCTAAAGGACATAGTCAGCTATGAAGTCACACAGACTGCAGATAGGACAATCCCTATTCCTGTGCCAAATAGGCTCCATTTTAAGATGTATGTACCCATAAAACATGCCTGAGCCCCAATTGATGGAAATGGACACGCTTGTTAAATATTTAACTTCTCTGTTATGGCTGCACTGTTGGTTGCAGAGCTAATATTACCTGTAATGTTTGTTTTGTCACATACCTGTTTGTTTATATCCTGGCTGGCTGGTGTTGCTAGGGCAGTTTTACTGTGAAATAAGTACAAGGCGTACACATGCTTTTGAAAGTTATTGATGAGTCTATTTGTCATTTGGTTGATGGGCATGGTGTACCATGTATGTTGGATACTTTTTGTAGATCCTTTACCTGGATGATTCAAGGAGCCTGTACAGAGTCTGCACTAGAACTACATTTTAGACAAGTATGCTATAGAATATTTTAAAAGGAGATCACATGGTAATCCTTCGCTACGAAGTTGTGTGTGTGTGTGTGTGTGTGTGTGTGTGTGTGTGTGTGTGTGTGTGTGTGTGTGTGTGTGTGTGTGTGTGTGTGTGTATAATTTCCTATAACAGATTGGGATAAAAAGGCATGATATGTCAATAAGCTGAGCAGATTGCCTTTCTTTTTTATTGTGTCTATGTGGACATTGCTAAAATTGATTAAATGTAAGATTATAAGATTGTAATTCAAACAAATTCAGAGTTAGATATTCCTGGAGGATTTCTTAATGTTAATTAAGGTTGTTCAAGGCTACATTTGCAAGTAACTTGGCTACAATGCATGCCACATTGCACTGAAACAGCCATACTTTATACACATCTAGTTCACATTATTGATAGATGAGAAGGTCAAACAGCTAAATATTGAGTCAAAATTATTGACTTTCATAAAGTTCAAAACAAAATTAAAAGTTTGTAGTACATTAAGAAAATACAGAAATAACTTTGTCATAAAACGGTTTGTGTTGTATGTACATGTTAAGCATCTTTGTGTTGTTGTATAACTAAGCAACTGGTAGAATTTAACACTAAAAACGCTGCACAGCCATTGTGAAGTCTTTGAAACGCAATTTATTGTAAACCCACGAGAAAGTGTTATTTTTTGTTTAAAACAGTATAGTAAACTTCATACCTCTCGAGTGTACCTCATTACGAGGAACATACCTCATTTGGGGTCTTAAAAAGTTCATGTTCCTCGCAGTTCCACATTGAAAGAGTCTGTCAGAGTGTCACACATTCAGTGAGAATTTTTTTAAGTCAAATCCATGGCAAATAGAAATTAATCATATTAATTCATTAAAGGATCTTCTTTATAAGTTAAAACCAGCATATTTTAACCATCCTATGACCTTCCTAGTTGAAGTTGTTAGTAAGTCACATTAGTGTATGTTTTCCACATTTTGCCCATTTGTTCCACATTATGAAGGTGACTGTTCCTCATTTTGGAGATGAAAGGTTGAGAGCTATGTAGTAAACTTACTCTCATTAAAAAAAAAAATAGAAAAAGTTGTTTTCCTTTTGACATATAATCTTCTCCATACTGTGTTTTAAACAAATGTACTGTTTCTTACTGGCAGGCATTTTTCATATGAGTTAATGTCAGTCAGTTTTCATGAATCACATTTTGTGGGGAGCAAAGGCAAGATGCAGATGAAGAAAGTGAACCACGGCAGTCAACTTTTCTTTTTGGTCACAAATACTGTAAAAACTCCTTTTTAAAACATAACCAATTGCTAGATTGTGTCATTTACCTTGTGGATGCACAGCTCCCAGACTAGTGTATGTTGAGATGAATGGAATGATATGGAAAGACAGATTTTGTTATTATCCTTGCAATGATGCTAGCAGTCATCAACCAGATATTGTCTATTTGATTTGTGAGGACAGCTGAGATGACAGGAATAGTGTAATAAGATATGTATTATTATTTAAAATTATGCTGGCAGTGGTAAACCAGATATTTTGGCAATGTTTCTAGCTTTGTAATTTGCATGGCACAACCTGGAAACGTGTGGTCAATTGTTTGAGTGGATTGTGGCTATGAAATAATATTATATAGCCATCAGATGTCAGACTGCAACTTATGGATGGGGGTTATGGTTGCCAGGGTGAATAACTCTTGTCATTTGCTCACTTTAAACCATCACTCTGTGGTTTGGCAGGACTTGTGTATTTGTGAGAAGTAAGATGGAGTACATTGGATACCTGATATGCACAGACAGAGCAGGTATAAATGCTGTGTTTACAAGTTGGAAAACTAAGCAACAGTGATGAGCATTTCTGCAATATTCTTAGGTTCACTGACAGGTGTTTTTGAGTTTCAGATTTCATACCCTACAGAAAAGTCATACTGATGCAAGACCTACTGCTCTTTCTAAGTTTGTAAGAGCAGCATTTAAAAATTGTCTTTTTTGGACCTTTGTCCTACTTTTATTTATGGCCTTATCCAGATTTCTTGCTCTGAGGTTGAGAGTATATGAAATGTGTCAGGGGCTCAGGGCCATCAGCTGGAGACGTTTCAAATTGCGACATACTTGTTGTAACTTGTACCCCCATGTAGTGACTTTAGATGTGTCCAGGCAAGGAGCACTTAGAGTATCCAAGTTAGACACAAGTACAGTCATGACTTTTAATCTGTCCTTTGTTTTGCAGAATGTTCTGGTTTTCTGTCATTTTTATACTGTTGATTTTGTGTATTCAGAAAAAGGATTTTGTTGGCTGCTTGTTTTTTTTATACTTTATTTTTTTTTGACTTGCATTCCAGTAATTATTTTTTTGATGCATCACAGCCTTTGATTCCCATCTAGATATTAAGTACGCTGTCATGTAGCCAAGGCATTGAAATATTGTTTTCTTCTACACTTCATTTTTGTTTTGGTTGGACTCTCATAGTGATAGCTTGTTGGCAAACAGGGAAGCAGTGTATTTAAAATACCAGTTTTTGTGGTTTTGAACATAGTGAAAGAGAGAATGCTAGCAATGGAGTATGAAGTACTGTTTGCAGTATACCGCAGAGGTAAGTGTTCAAAGCAATGTGTGTATGTAACAATGTGCGCTGTGTAGACTATTCAGCATGAGCCATACTGACTGAGCATTTATTTCATGTAAATAAGTATGTGAAGCATTGATCCCATTGCACCATAGCCACCCCGTCTTGTTGGCCACACCCCATCTTGTTGGTCACACCCCGTCTTGTTGGCCACACCCAATTTTGTTGGCCACACCCATCCAGCTGTCTCCTGCAGCCCCCCCCCTTTGATTTGAAGTCACCAGCCACCACTGGGTGGCTATAATACCTAAGGACAGTAAAGACCCTTCAGATCCATCTTCTTGTAGGCTCATTTAAATTTTAAATCATGATTATAAAGTGTTTATATCTGTAAAGGTAAAAAGAATGATAAAGGTGTTTTCAAAATTGATAGGTATGGATAAATATGATTTTATGGAGGGGAGGCAGCGGAGTGTAAGAAAATGTTGCTGTTGGTGGGTTTTAATGCAGAGAAAGCATTCAACAGAGTAAGCTGGGATTTTATAAGTTAGTGGTCACAAGAAAACCCACTCGGGGCACAAAACGCAAAATAATAAAAACAGTGACACCACAAAGGACGCTCCATGGAGAACGATGAATTAAACACTTTTATTACCAAAAACAACCACGACTTAGCGCTTTCTCCAGTATAACTGGCTTCTTCAGAGTCGTTTAAAAATTCACATTCTCATATATTTATTGCACTCAACCCATAGCCATAGGTTAAAATCAAAAATATCCCACCCAATAAAAACATCACCCTAATTAATATGTATGTAATCACACAACAATATTTTTAAAAACATAATATGTATATAAACTTTGTAAAAAATATATATATATTTGTATATAATGCATGTGTCTCATGTATAATGTATATTGTATATGTAACCATATATGTGTTGTGACCATACTGATAAAGAATACTGCAAAAACGTAATGAACATACTGAATTTTAAAAAAAAAATTTTAACAATGCATTATCAAAGTATTGTGTTTTCACCCAACTTGGTAATAAAACATTCCATTGAATTGAATTAAATTTGTTGCGATTTCAACTTTAAAAGGGGCTTTAAAGGCACACTGTCATTGAGCCCAGGAAATTTTAGTGCATCAAGTCTTAACTGCCATTCTGTTTCCAAAGCACCCACTTTATTTACTGTATCCCCACCACCACCAACCTCAAAAATCCGTCCTACCACAAAGAACAATAATTTACTGAAATTGGAACATGTAGTGCTGTGTAGATATAACGCATTGTGTGTGTCTTTCTTTCTAATAGATCTAACATGTTCAGATATCCTGTCTTTTAACCTCCTAATCGTCTTCCCCATGTAGAATGCCTCACATGTCATACATGAGGCCACGTATACTAAATTCTTAGTATTACAGTTACATTGACCAGGACATGGTATAGTGTATTTGTAACCCCCCCACACATAAATATGATCCTTCATTGATAAATCTACACCACCTACATGCCCCACATTTCCTCATACTGGATTTAAATTGAAATTTGACTTTTCCTTCCAACATTCCCTTCAGGTTTTCACCTCTACCATAAACAATTAGAGGATCAGAGCCCACTATCCCTTTCATTTCGTCAATTAAAACACTTCTCCATAGGCTTTTCACTGTTTCTTGTGACCATTAACAGTTAAGTGACCACGGGGACGTTGTTTGGATGTGCGGTGAAGTTTTGTGGATACTGCAAGTAACATGGAAGGAATTTTGAAAGAGCTTGCTAATGTGGTGGACAAACTCATTAAAGTGTATGCAGGAGAAGCATCGGGGAGTAGAGTGGCATTGGCTGTTAGCCCCATGGACTCCCAAGTGGAATTATTTACTTTGCACTCACCCATTGATACTATTCCTCCAGGGCAGGAGGAAAATGCAAACATTTTGCATAGCGAGGCTGTTTTCAAACAGCCCAGTACTAGCAAAGTACCATTGGCTCCGGTGGTTGACTCTGGGTCGAAGGGCCGTAAACATGATCTCACTTCCTGGTTCCAGACACTGATTTTCGGTAATGGAGGGGCAATGGAGAACAGAGTGAAGGCGCTGCCGTCCTTGAGGGAACAAATCAACCAGTATGAGAAGTTGTGCATCAAATACAAGGCAATTCAACTTGACAGCCTGTTCCTTAAGAAATCTAAAGAGTTAAACCAGGTACCAAAGGGTATGTGTATTTGGAAGAGACCCATGGGGGTCGATGAAGACACAGAAGCGTATCGTGAACTAATGACTCTTTTCAACAGAGCAGGTATGGATATGTTGGACATCATTATTCGCAATAATGATGTCAAATTGTTGGAAATGCAGGAAAAAATTAGTGAATTAAATGTTAGTATTACTAGCGACCTCTTGTTTCAACATTATCAGGTCAATTTTGACAAAGTGGTTATGAATATTGAGACTTTTGTTAATAAAAACTTGGCTTTGAAACAAAAAAAGCTTGCAAGAGACACGGCTGATTATAAAAACAATTGTGCATACCCCCCGGGTTTCAGAATTCCATTAGACAACGGGGAAGAAAGCCCTAAAAGTATTGTGTTTAATGACAATTGTGTGGAACCTTTTCATGATGATTTTTTAGAGCAACAGACTGGACCACAGAGGTCAGAGAGACTCATGAACAGGGGGCAGACTGTGGGAAATCCGCAAGTGTCTTTTATGCGGGGGGGGAGCCAACAGGAGGGGTCACTATTAATTCATGGTGGTGACAATTGTGTTATGAACAACAATGATGTTGATTTGATTGTGAATTATAGTATTCTACAAAATGATGGCACACTATCTTTGAATGGGGTTGAGGGGATGACATTGATGGATTTTTTTGGTGATGACTCAACATGTACCATGAGTTTGCATGATGGTAACAATGGGGAAATGTGTCTGGAGGGATGTGAAGTTTTGACACATCAGATTTTGAGAAGAAATGTTTTTTGTATTTACAACTATACTGATATTGTAATTAGTGATGTACATTTTGATCTGTTTTGCAAGGGTATTAGTTTTGTACCGAATTTTAGTTTGGATATTGCCCATTTACTAATTAATTTAAAATTGTACACAAGACAATTGCATTTAAAAGTTTTTTTCTCAGCTTTGGGGAAACAAAATGATGAGGGGAATTGTAATACATGTACTCAAGTTTTGAAAAGAAGGAGTACTTTTATACCGCCCCTCAATGCTGAAATTGTATTGTTTGAAAGGTTGGTTGAGTATGAGTTTAGAAAAAACTTAATGTTTTACACAAACAAAGTAGACAATCTTTCAAAGGAAGAAAGAGAATTGTTGAAATGCTATAGGGCTTCTGGCCAGGTTAGATTTATGAAAATGGACAAGGGTGGGGGGATGGTAGTGATGTTTAAAATTGATTATGTTTCTAGAATGGTTGTGATTTTGAACAACGAAGAGACTTATAAGAGGGTTTCTATCAATGAGATCAATAGAGCGTACCTCAAAATTGATTTGTTTTTACAAGATGCCTTGTTTCAAGGGGTCATTTATGAGGTAGAATTTTACTATTTGAGTGTTAAGTTTCCAAAAATTCCCTGTATGTTTGGTATTCCAAAGGTACACAAGGGCACTGACAACTTACAATTTAGACCGATTGTGGCAGCAAGGGGGTCCAAGACTGAGCCTCTTGCGGCATACATTGATGTTAAGTGCAAGCCAGTTGTCAGAGAAACCGCCCAGAGATTCGTGGCATTGCCTTGAAAGGCTTAGGGCTTTGGACACCAGTGGAGAGGTGGTTGGATTTTTGACAGTGGATGTCATAAATTTATTTTCGGTCATTCCACACCAGTCAGGTTTGGACTGTTTTTTTGACAGTATGGTAGAGGGTAACACAGTGGACACAAACAAATTCAGCTTTATATATGATTTAATGGAGATTGTTTTGAAGAACAATTTTATTTCATTTGAGGGTGAAACATATCAGCAGGTGTCCGGGGTAGCAATGGGGGCGAAGTGTGCCCCGGTTTTTGCTAATTTAGTGTTACTTACTTGGGAAAGGAAGTTTGTTTTTTCCTCTAGATTCAATAGTAATATTGTGTTGTACAATAGATTTTTGGACGATTTGTTGATTTTGTGGAAGGGTGATGAGAAGACAGCGTGTGATTTTGTTGAATATTTGAATGGGACGACCAATTTTCTTAAATTTACACACACTTGGAATGAAGATGCTATCAATTATTTGGATTTAACTATTAGTAAAAGTAATGGGGGGTTTTCTAGTAATATTTTCAGGAAAGAAAATTATTCGAATTCCCTGTTACATTTTGATAGTTGTCACCCGTGGCATCAGAGGAAAGGTGTCATCAAGGGTCAAATGGTTAGGACATCAAGATTAGTGAGTGATGATAAAATTTTTAAGGTGGAGATGTTTAAATTAATTGGGATGTTTTTGGAACGTGGTTACCCTTTGAAATTGCTTCTAAAAATTATAAAGGATGTGGTTAGAGGTAGGGCCACTAGGTTTATTCCCATTTTGCATTCAGGGGTTTCAATAAGTAGTAAAACTGATGGCAAGTATTCTGGAGCTTGTCTTGTTTTAAAGTATAACAACAGAGCACAGAATTTATGTAAAACAGTGAAAAGCCTATGGAGAAGTGTTTTAAGTGACAAAATGAAAGGGATAGTGGGCTCTGATCCTCTAATTGTTTATGGTAGAGGTGAAAACCTGAAGGGAATGTTGGAAAGAAAAGTCAAATTTCAATTTAAATCCAGTATGAGGAAATGTGGGGCATGTAGGTGGTGTAGATTTATCAATGAAGGATCATATTTATGTGTGGGGGGTTACAAATACACTATACCATGTCCTGGTCAATGTAACTGTAATACTAAGAATTTAGTATACGTGGCCTCATGTATGACATGTGAGGCATTCTACGTGGGGAAGACGATTAGGAGGTTAAAAGACAGGATATCTGAACATGTTAGATCTATTAGAAAGAAAGACACACACAATGCGTTATATCTACACAGCACTACATGTTCCAATTTCAATAAATTCTTGTTCTTTGTGGTAGGACGGATTTTTGAGGTTGGTGGTGGTGGGGATACGGTAAATAAAGTGGATGCTTTGGAAACAGAATGGCAGTTAAGACTTGATGCACTAAAATTTCCTGGGCTCAATGACAGTGTGTCTTTAAAGCCCCTTTTAAAGTTGAAATCGCAACAAATTTAATTCAATTCAATGGAATGTTTTATTACCAAGTTGGGTGAAAACACTATACTTTGATAATGCATTGTTAAAATTTTTTTTTTAAAATTCAGTATGTTCATTACGTTTTTGCAGTATTCTTTATCAGTATGGTCACAACACATATATGGTTACATATACAATATACATTATACATGAGACACATGCATTATATACAAATATATATATTTTTTTACAAAGTTTATATACATATTATGTTTTTAAAAATATTGTTGTGTGATTACATACATATTAATTAGGGTGATGTTTTTATTGGGTGGGGTATTTTTGATTTTAACCTATGGCTATGGGTTGAGTGCAATAAATATATGAGAATGTGAATTTTTAAACGACTCTGAAGAAGCCAGTTATACTGGTGAAAGCACTAAGTCGTGGTTGTTTTTGGTAATAAAAGTGTTTAATTCACCGTTCTCCGTGGAACATCCTTTGTGGTTTCACTGTTTTTATTATTTTATAAGTTAGGGCAATGGAAGCAGTTGCATTTCCTGATACAATAAGGCTGATTACAAAGATATATGAAGGATCCCGGCAAAAATATAAGTGGGAGAGTACCTCTCTGCTAAGTTGTGTCTGAAAAGTGGAACCAGGTAGGAGTATCTTCTTTCCCCCTTGTTATTTGTATTATATTTAGAACCATTTACAAAGAAAATAAGGGACTCAAAAATTCAAGGATATAACTGGTATAGCATTCAAGAAAATTTGGCTTTCTTTGCAGATTATAGTATTTTATCCCTGACAGAACCAGAAAAGGATAGCTCAGTGTTGTGGAACATTCTGAGGCAGTTCTGTTTTTTTTTTTTTTTTTTTTTTTTTTTTGGGGGGGGGGTGGTGATATAAAATTAATGAATGTAAAACAAAGGCTATAGCTGTAAACTTTGTGCCCACACATGAACTGGTTCAGCAATACCCATATTTATGGGAGCATGATAAAAGGAAGTATTTAGAAATATGGGTTAAAAAAGGATTCTGTTATGGCAGCTAAGGCTATATGAGAAGAGACTAAACAAAAGATAATACAAAACTAAGAAACTGGAAGCTCTTGCCTATGGATATGGATAACAACATACAAGCAGTAAAAATGTTTTTAGTCCCTTTGGTTT
Source organism: Protopterus annectens (assembly GCF_019279795.1). Taxonomy (NCBI): domain Eukaryota; kingdom Metazoa; phylum Chordata; order Ceratodontiformes; family Protopteridae; genus Protopterus; species Protopterus annectens. The sequence continues at coordinate 1,287,662,862 of NC_056743.1, read as the reverse complement.
TATACAACGGTCAGACATATTTTTTATCAATCTGAGGAGAAGCTGTGGATAGTAATTTATAAAGAGTTGAAGGATTTTTTTATTTCCTGGGAGGGGAAGAGGACAAGATTCAAGTGGCTTAAATTGATCCTTCCACTAGAACAAGGAGGTTAAGGATTACCTGATTTGAAGGAATATTTTGTACCTTCACAATTATAGGTAACAGAAGGAGAAAGCTACAATTCAAAGTGGAAAGGTATGATGATGAATCAGTGTGGGGGGATATTCAAGAAGTAAGCAAAGAATGGGATTTTGGACACAGATCCTTAAGGAGAATAACAATAGTCATACAGAATGTTATATTCATAAAGTAGAAGAAATTATACTAAGAATTAAACCAACATGAAAATGGAGAAATGAGATTCTCCCATTAAGGATGACTGTAATTTGTGGTACATAGAATAAACATGATGGGGCTGGAATCTACTGGAGAAAGCTGACAAAGAACTAAGGTATTGGGAACAAATAATTAGACAGGAAAAGGTAATAGAATGGGAAGAGGCCAAGAAGACATTTGGACTGCAGGCAAAAGTTGCTGGTCATATCAGGGATTGATATCAAAGTATAGGCAAAGAGAAAGGGATAGGGGAATTCTTAATGAAAGACATGCACTGGATGAGTTTTTCATTGAATCTAGAACAGAAGCTGCTATCAAAAAAGGGATACTTAGAAAGGGTATATAAAATATTGCACAATAACTATAGGAATTAGAGAGGTCAGAAAAGTTTGGGAAGAGATTAAATAAGCAATTCACAAAGAAACATTGGAAGGACATATGTATAGCAACCAAATATGCAACAAAATCTAGAAGATTTAGGATTTTTGCCTGGAGGTGTTTGCATAGTTACTTTTATATCCTAAGTAGATTCCAAATAATTTTTCCTCGGGTAGATGGCAAATGTTGGAGATGTAATGGGGAAGAAAGAGATACCTGGGAACATATGTTCTGAGTGTAATGAGCTGGCAGACTTTAAAAATTCCCTGCAGAGTACTCTGTCAAAAATACTGGGTGAGCAAATCAGTGTAACTAAGAAAATTATTCTTTTCAGCCGGGGAGCAGGATCTGAAATGCCTAGACATAGTAAGACCTTGTTAAATTTAGTTCTGTTGGCTACCAAAAAAGTAATTACGAGAAAATGAAAATCAAAGTCTAACCAACCATACTTCAGTAATGAATATTGTAACAGAGATAGAAAACAGGAACTGGAATCTTAAGGAAAGGAGTAAATTACATAGAAAAATAGAAAATGTGGAAACAATACATGCAGAAAAAATTTTTGCAGGAAGAATGAGGTTTAAGAAAAGGCAGGGATTGAACAATATATGTAATGTTGGTTTGATTGTATTGTATAGAACAATATATGTGATGTGTAACATTTATAAATGTGAAGATGCTACAAAAAATCCTTTTACTTGTTAGCGCTAACAAGTAAAAGGATTTCTTGTAGCATCGACTTGGCGTTATTTGTTACTATCACTTTGGTTTTTCTTTTCTAAGTTTTAGTTGTTTGTGATTTATAAATGTGAACTTGTTAATATGATTTGATTACTTTTATATAAATGTCAGTTTGCCTTTGTCACAAATGATAACTCAATAAAGGTGTTTAAAAAGGAAAAGAAGCATATAACACTGCATAGTGTTGTATTTAAACTTCCCATTACCACATAAAATCTGGGGAAAGGAAGCCACTGTAATGTTTTGTGCATGGTAATGTAGAGACACTGTATGCCCCCACATTTTTGCAATCCATAGTTGCTCATTTGTGCATGTCTGCCATTACCTTTTTCTAAAAATGATTTTAATTTTGTTCCCTTTTAAACTACACATTTCAGTCTTGTACCCAGTCTGCGCATCAAACTGAACCCACCAAATACACCATTCCATTTGTTACTAATGACATCCTAACTGCATTATTACTACTATTATAAGGAAATAACCCACCAAATACACCATACCAGCTGTTACTAATGATATCCTAACTGCACTATTACTACTATTATTAGGTAAGAACCCACTAAATACACCATACCAGTTGTTACTTATGATATCCTAACTGCAGCATTACTACTATTATAAGGAAAGAACCCACCAAATATACCATACCATTTGTTACTAATGATATCCTAACGGCATTATTACTACTATTATAAGGTAAGAACCCACCAGGTACACCATACCAGTTGTTGCATTATTACTACTACTGTAAGATAAGAACCTACCAAGTACACCATACCAGTTGTTACTAATGATATCCTAACTGCATTATTACTACTATTAGAAGGAAATAACCCACCAAATACACTATACCAGATGTTATTAATGATATCTTAACCACATTATTACTACTATTGTAAGATAAGGTAAGAACCTAACAAATATAACATACATTCGTTACTAATGATACCCTAACTGCATTGTTACTACTATTATAAGGTAAGAACCCACCAAATATACCATACCAATTGTTACTTATGATAGCCTAACTGCATTATAGCTATTAGTGTAAGGTAAGAACCCACCAAATACACCATACCAGCTGCTACTAATGATATCCTAACTACAATACTACTACTATTGTAAGGTGAGATCTCACCAGATACACCATACCAGGTGCTACTCATGATATCCTAATTGCATTATTACTACTATTGTAAAGTAAGAACCCACCAAATACACCATACCAGTTGTTACTCACTATATCATAACTGGATTATTACTACTATTGTAAGGTGAGATCCCACCAGATACACCATACCAGTTGTTGCTCATGATATCCTAACTGAATTATTACTACTATTGTAAGGTGAGATCCCACCAGATACACTATACCAGTTGTTACTCATGATATCCTAACTGGATTATTACTACTATTGTAAGGTGAGATCCCACCAGATACACCATACCAGTTGTTGCTCATGATATCCTAACTGCATTATTACTACTATTATAAGGAAATAACCCACCAAATACACCATACCAGCTGTTACTATAGATATCCTAACTGCATTATTACTACTATTGTAAGGTAAGAACCCACCAAATACACCATACCAGTTGTTACTCATGATATCCAAACTGCATTATTACTACTATTGTAAAGTAAGAACCCACCAAATACAACATACCAGTTGTTACTCATGATATCCTAACTGGATTATTACTACTATTGTAAGGTGAGATCCCACCAGATACACCATACCAGTTGTTGCTCATGATATCCTAACTGCATTATTACTACTATTGTAAGGTGAGATCCCACCAAATACACCAGATCAGTTGTTACTCATGATATCCTAACTGCATTATTAATACTATTGGCAAGGTAATACTATTGCCACTCTATATTCATCTCATTTAAATATGTTCTTTAAAAAAAAGTTTGTGGTTTTCAAAATTAGGCAGACTCTCTCATCTCTTGCTTTACATATTTCATTACAAACTTCATATAGTGCATTTAGTGGATAATCACTTCAGTAAACAAACCTTTAGTTTATCTACTTCTAACTTATACAGTGCCTCTTGAGATACCATATAGAAAATTCTTACAAAATGACACTTAAGCAAGTTATGCTTTTGTCAATAAGAATGAGAAGTGAAAAGGGATCTGTTACTGAATTGTCAGGCAGGAACTAGTACTGCTAAAGGACTGAGTAAAAATGACACATGCTTTTTAGTGGGCTAGGTGTGAGTCATAGTTTTTTAGCTAGTGCTTGACAAAGCTCTTGAAAGGACAGCACAACAAAAGAAAACTGCAAAATGTCCGAGTGACAGAGTATCATGACAGCGCCTTCAGTCTGTCTGTGTAGGTCATGTGATGATGGCCTTGAATTTTCTTGGTGAGAAACCTCCTGAGGTCTCTCCAGCTGCTGCAGGTACATGCAGAAGGTAACACTATACTCTATTATTGCTCTGATGAGGGACAAGTACAGAGCAGTTATAACCCCCTTCGTTTTGGATGCTGTCTCCTTACTTATGAGATCGGTAATGTAGAAGGCCTTCCTCACCATTGTGAACACATGATGATCAAAGTTAAGGCTACTGTCAACCTGCTTTCCCAAGTCTCTCACTGCTGGGTTTGAACTTAGAGCGGTATTGTTAATGATGTAATTTGCTGGGACTTTACTTTTACTGAAGGGGATGACAATACTTTTTTTGCATTAAATTTAAGTCCTTAGTTTTGGCACCAATCATTTGTCTGTGTACGCCCTTTTTGTAGTACGGTGACATTGTTTTGGGTTTCAGTGATTGCACCCAGCTTGCAGTCATTAGTGAACTTGGTAAGCTACAGGCCATCTCTTTTCATCTGAACGTCTGAGAAATAGAATCCAAACAGAAGTGCACCCAGCACAGATCCTTATGGAACATCACTAGTAACAGGTCTGCTGATAAATGTGGAATCCTCTACTTTGGCTGTATGCATTCTGTCTAAATGCCAGTTGGCTACCCATCTAAAGACATATGGTTTATCCCCAGCTGGGTGAGTTTATCGATGATGCCCGAGTGGGGGATAGTGTCAAATGCCTTGGCTAAGTCGGTATAGACAGTATGCACTGTTTTGCCTTCACTCAAGGCTTTGGTGACATTTTCAAAGAAGTCCACCAGGTTTAACAAGCTTAATCTACCTTTAACACAACCAAACTGGGTTGGGTCAAGAGTTTGAACGTCTCCTATACCCTTGTTAATTCCCAGTGTAGGTTGAGGGACTCCCTTTGTGCAAAGGGATCACAGTTTCAGTTTTCCATTTGGGTGGGATAAAGCCAGTACTTAGACTGTGGTTGAAGAGATTACCCAATGGTTCTACCAGTTCCTGTATTAGATCATTTAGTAAGCAGCCTGGGATGCTGTCTGATCCCATAGAGGCTGTGTTTTTGGCCTTGGAGAGGGTGGTTATGACCTCCTCATTGGAGATACTAGGTAGAGGACTTGTGAAAGGTATATTTTGGAGTATGACTGGTGGAGACAGTGAAGTGAAGTTTTCCCTGAACCTGTCTGCTAGCAGGGTAGCAATTTTTGCAGGTTCTGTATGAGTGGTACTGTCCGCTACTAGTTCGGCACAAATCTGAGTCTTCCCTTTAAGATTTCAGATGTAGTTATAGAATGCCTTGGGATTATCCTTTGCCAGGGATGTTAATTTGGTTTCATAGTTCACTTTGGAGAACTTAACAAAATGTCTAATTTGCTTATTCAAGCTGTGGAAGATGTCTTTCCTCTACTGAGACCTATCTTTTTTTGTTCTTAGTCAGCAGTTTCCTTCCCTTGTTGTATAACCTATTTATATGGGATGTCCACCAGGGTGGTTTGTTTTCTCTTGAGGATCCTGATTTAATCCATTCAGGTACAGCTGAGTCTATACACTTGTATAGGTGTTTATAGAAGGCATAGTGTACTCCTTAGTATCAGAGACACTGCTGTCGGAGGTGAGCGGGGGTTTAAAACTATTTATGCTATCGTGTAGGAGGCTATAGTTTGCTTTGGAGAATTTTTTTTCACCTTTTTGCTCCAGAGTGGGGGTCAGTTATGATTGTTACTTTGAACAAAACAAATTTGTGATCTGACCTTTCCAGGGAGGTCCCCACACATGGGATGGTGCAGCGATCTCCCATGTTGGTGAGCACTAGGTCAAGTATATTTGAGCCTCTTGTGGGGGTGCTAACTATTTGTTCCACAGCATTTGTGTTACAAGTCCAGGAACCTTAGGGCAAGTGTGTTAGTGCTTGTATATGTTGCCCACTGTATGGAGGGATAGTTAAGTCACCCATGACTAAGATGTTTGGCTGTATTGTAAGTGACTCAAGTAGGTCCAGGTTGGCAGTGTGATTTACCTGGTTCATGGTGGGAGACCTATAGCTAACAATGATGTGGAGGGAGGTCTTTCCTACAATATGCTGGACTTGGAGTAGCTCTAGGGAGTCATACTGTTTAACCAGTCTTGAGGTGTATTTGTCTTTGCTAAAGATGGATACAACCCCCCCCCCCCCTTGGTTCTTTTGTGTTCATTTTGCAGTCTGAACATGTGGAAGGCACTGTAACCTTCTATGGCCAGGGTACTGTTTGCGACCTTGGACCATGTCTCTGATACTGCACAAACATCTGTGCCTTCCAAACTAAGGAGTGCTTCCAGTGAGTGCAGTTTCTGATTTAGACTTCTAGTATTAAGCAGCATAACCATGAGTTTGTCTGTAGAAGATGTTTTTATGTCTGGAATGTTGTTCTCACAACATTGTCTAAAAGAAGACACTATGGGGGAGGCAAGCACCTTAGCCAGTAACTGAAAGCCAAGAAGTGACAGATGAAGACCATCCCTGGCAAAGTAGCGTGGACTTGCAACCATGCCATCCCAGACAGACAGATACTGGATCCTCCTGTATTGACAACAGAAGCTAAGCCAATTGTTAAATTCAATCATAGAATGCTGCTTAGGGCTAGGAATATACCTGCCATGCACACATAATCAGCAAGCTCAGTCATGTGTCTCTTCATATAGTCCAGTGAGGTACATCTCAAGTTGCTCACTCCAACATGGACTATGATTGAGTCATAACAGTACTTGTTGTTGAGAGACGTTGTTGAGACTGCGTACATGATTTTTCAGATCCTGACATCTGACAGGCAGTTCATCGTAACCTTCTCCTTGTCCAGCCTGGTGAGTGGGACATCTGTGTGTCTCATAATGGAGTCGCCAATGTCCAAGACATTTGGTTTTGAGGTATTTTGCCTTAGGGGCTTGTGTGTGTTTATGTGTGTAGCGGATACTGATGGAACTGCATTGTGTATGGACAGTTTGCATTTGGGTGGTCTCTGTTCTTTTGGCACACTTCTAGTGAGCACCTCCACATATGTGGGTTTGCGTGTTTTGTTGTTGGTTTGTTGAAGATGTGGTATTTGATTTATTGTTTCATGAGAGAGAGAGAGCATGGATTCCAGATTTATAGTATAGATACATCTCTCACATATTGTATTAGTATGTTTTAGAAGTAAAGTAATGGGTTGTTAGTATACATGAGGCAGTTGCTACATTGCCTCAGGATACCCATGTCCATAAGGCTGGCTGGAGAAAGAGTGGGCATGTGCCCTTCCATTATGTCAAGTTTGTTCCATAGTAAATAATGGGAAGAGGGCTGGATGGAACTGGTTCTGCTGTTGGACTAGTAGAGTCAACTAAACTATGAAGGTTTAGGGGAAGGTGCCTTTCATCAACACCTAAAAAAATGTGCAGCTGAGTTACTCTCTGGGCAGCAGTGTGTAACTGTGTAGCACACAGAGAAATAGGGAAGCCTAGAATGGTTCACAAGCAGCTATCTAGGGTAAAATTGACTTTCTAAGACTTTGCATCTATAACAGGCAGTACTAACCTCCGTTGCACAATGCGCAGCTTAGTTAAGCAATTCTCAGACTAGCTAGTCAATGGAAATGCTCAATAATGAGCCTTATTCTAACAATCCCCAACCCAGATGCATCCCTGGCTACACTCTTAAGCCACAAGGTTGCAAAGGGACTCTTTAATGTATGATAGCTGGTTTTAGTGCTCAAAAAATGCCAAACAGTCTAGATTCAGCAAATCTGAATCTAGTCTATGCTATAAAATACACAAGTACTAGAAAATACAAAGTGCAGGAAAAACAGTGTCAAACAGCAAACAGTTGAAACAGTGAAACAGCAAAACAGTTAAAAGAAGGCAGCAATTCAGTAATACACAGTTTAAAAGTGCAGCACAGTGAATAAAAACACTTTTATTTTTGTAGATTTCAAAGGATGCCTTGGATTTGATTTGGATTCACTCCAGAGATCAGAGAGAGAACACCAGTCCTAGAGCAGCTATGGTAAACTGAGCACAAGCCCTTGCAAACATAGTGTTCAGATACAGGCTGATTTAAGCAAATTTTAAACAAGTTGACCAATAGAAATGTTCAATACTGAGCCTTATTTCAACAATCCACAACCCAGATGGGTCCTTGGCTACACTCTACTGCCTCAAGGGTGCAGGAGACTCTTTTAATGTAAGATGGCTGGATTTAGTGCTCAGATAATGCCAAACATCATAATCTTCTTCCTCAGAACTGGACAACAATGGATGAGAAAAAGTACTTCTTCTCTTTTTAATAACAGAAGTATAGGTTTTCACAGTTTCAAGACCCAAATATAAAAAAAAAATCCTAGACCATCTTTTACTGAATACAGGAATATCACAAGTTCTCTGAAAATTCAGTATCAGATCCTCTTGTGATTAAATTAAATGCCCCTAAGAAATCTAACAGCCTGTGCCTAAATAGACAAAAAACTTGAAACATTCTTAAAGTAATAAATACAAAGAAGAAAAATGAGTTAAAATACTACAAATGTTGGGAAATTGTGCATACTTTAGATTTTTGAGCAACTGATAAGTAACAGTAAAACACTGGAGACCTGGAAGTCAGACATGCAGGAGGACGGTTTCATCCCTATAATGATGACTGGTATAGCAATGTCAGTACAGGCAAGGCTGAAACTCAAGGACTCCCCAATACCCTAAATAATATCAGAGAAGTAAGTCACACAAACACATAGAATCCAGTCCAACATCCATCATGCAAGACATTTTGAAAAAAACAGTCGTCTTTGAATCAGACACCATTTAATAACCATAATGGTCAAATTTGCAACCGCTTTCTATGATACATTGTGCATGCACCCCTTTTATGTTACATTAGGATCCCTTGTGTCATATTATCTTTGAACACTGTTGTGGGTTGAATGGAATATATTCATGTTAGTCTTTTTGGAAAGAATTTACAAATTAGTGGGCCTGAAGAAGAACCCAAGTATGGATTTCACTGTATATGGTACAAGGTAGTCTCAGCCAGCTCTATTGTGTATCTGCAGTTTTGTACACAGGTAAGGCATGGTCTGGTAAACCTGCATCATGTTATGAGTTATGAGTCCTTTAGAGAGTCATATGCCCCTACAAATTGGAGGCTGGTGGAGGAAATTGACATGTAATGTGCCCTCCTAGTTTGTATCGGGGTAAATATTCAAATGCCACTTCTGTCACATAAATAAAGTTTGCTTATTTTTTTACTGGGCCTTTTGCTTTTGGAAACTCCTTATAGATGAGTTAGCATTCACTGCACAGAGTGTGAATAACAATTTAAGTCAGTCTGTGAAAGATATGTGCTACCTGAGAATATCAGAGCTGAACAGCTTTCCCACTTGAGGATGCTAGTACCCAAACATAAAGACTTACCAGATGGGCAAACACAGATGTGTAAAGTTCTTACCCATACACTGTACACAGTATATGCATGTTACAACAAAATGGCACAGAAACAGCCACATCAGGGCCAAGATGTAGCGGGTATACCAAACAAAATCATATGACAAGTAATGCGGTCAGAGAACATCCTGACTAATCAATGTCCTTCACACCCATAAAGTGCACTTCTGCCACGCAGTTAACACAGTTAAATATGAATATGAGACACAGTCAGAACAGAGTATCTATATATATATATATATATATATATATATATATATATATATGTATATATATATATATATATATATATATATATATATATATATATATATATATATATACATATATGTATATATATATATATATATATGTATATATATATATATATATATATATATATATATATATATATATATATATATAGATATATATATATGTATATATATATATATTATTATGGTAATTACATTAAATCAACAATAACGAATATCGCTTAACCACTGGGGAGAACCATTTAGATAGTAAACAGAAAAGAAGGCTTGCAATGTTGTGTCCTCTCTAGCATAGTCTGCCCCAAGACAGTTGCAAGTTTCAGAACCACATCAATATTCCCCAGCAGCCACATCTGTCCAGGAAGTCTCACTTCCCTAATATGAAGAAAAGAGCTCCTGCTTGTACTTTCAAAGCAGTGAAGACCAGCCATGCCCACCTCTAGGCACTGGAGTGTGTCCATGCCCACCTCTAGGCACTGGAGTGTGTCCATGCCCACCTCTAGGCACTGGAGTGTGTCCATGCCCACCTCTAGGCACTGGAGTGTGTCCATGCCCACCTCTAGGCACTGGAGTGTGTCCATGCCCACCTCTAGGCACTGGAGTGTGTCTAGCACATTTTGCAGAGATTCCAAGGTCCTTCTCAACATCATCTCCCTTTGAGCCATCTCTGCACCAAGTTAATACAAAGCTTACACAGTTCTACACAACTCGTATAAGCTGAGCTTTACATCCCATCATCAGCATACCATCAGTGAGTCACATGAACTGCATCTGAGGGCCCATTACCATCACCAACCTCTCAAGCATCTCCAGCCACAGGTAGTTTTGCTGTAGCATGGTCACCCATTCCATATATGCTAAAGGATGGATTGAGCAGAGGCATCTGTTAAGTTACAACTGAGAAAGCACCATCAGAAAGATATGTATATTCAGTAAATATAGTGTGCCTCTTCAATTCCACTTCACAAACAGGACAAACAACACTGAGACATTCAACACACGTCTCCTGAGTCACAAACCGGATTATCTGATTCAAACAGGAGCAGGGATGGAAAGGAGCACCATCATACACATAACAACTGACTATATACCAGTATATAAGGTACTATAAAATATCTAACACCAGTATAACATCCATGTACTATGAAATCCATAATCATCACCTAAACCCATGACACATGCATGTGTGTGATGACTAGTACTACACTGTACAAAGTACACACACCTGAATGCAGTGAAGTATGACGCCACCACTGTAATACCTCATTACATCCGAGTGACGCCTCCAGGTGCATCTGCAGTTTGATGCCACTAGGCATCAAATATTGCTTGTTCATATTTTCATCAACACTTCAAAAACCATGCTATGTACAATGTTTTAAAAGATTTTATCTTAAAGCTTACATAATGTCAAACTCAACTGCATTAATATTTGACATCCATCTAGTGCTGGTAAATAGATATTAACTGTTGTTTTTATGATATTAATTTGTATAGATATAATTCTCACATTTTTTCTAACTATCTCAATAACCAAGTAACACAGACAGAACTCCTTAGCTCATATGAAAGCTCTCAGCTAGATGAATAAAATGTTGCTGACAGTATGTGTGTAACTTGTGTGGTTCCTGAGATATTGTAAGTTGTTTACAAAATATTACAAATGTACTAGTTACTGTGTTTATAGTGACTTATAAAATTCAGTTTAAGACCTAGAACCTAAAGAATACTACCACTATAAAAACAGTTTGTGTTGAAGAGTTTGCCATTTATACTTCTTTCTTGACCCCTATGGTTCCAGAGATATGAGTATTTGTTTGAAATGTGAGGACATAATTTGATTCTGTCAAAAGACTTAGCCTCTGCCCATTGGAAGTTACAGTGCAAACTTCCTGAGCTCCATTGGAGTGAATAAGATACCTACACACATGAAAATAATAGAAATATTAGAATAAAAGCTTCACAAAGAAAGTAACCAATGTCTAAATGCCTGTATACAAGCAAATACTGAGTCAACAGCAAGCATGTTGACACGACACAAAAAGAATGATTAAGATACACTAGGCCAAAAACACTGTGTAAGCATGTACAGCCAGCCATGTGTACAGCCAGCCATGTGTACAACTTCAGGATTTCTCTACACACCCACCTACTGCACTCACATGGCTTAACACCCACACATGAAAGCACCTTGGAACTTATCATCAAAAGGAATACAAATAAGCACTGTTTAACCTTCGGCATACCAGTGACACCACCCAAGACACAATCATCAGCATACATGTCCACATGCTGCTGCAGGTTAAAACCAAGCAGAAATGGTTCCCACACCAGGAATGCAGCCATCACTAATATACATGAGCATAAATACAACAAGTAATTCCAGCAATCCACACATGATAAGTCTGTGCCCCCCAAACAAATGCATGCACATCCCCCGCACTACTGTGTATCCCCTCCAAATTACATCAGCAATATCAACAGTATTCATGCCACCTCAATAAAAAGGTAAGTACTCAATAATAATTTGCATAACCACCTGCAAACAGTGAGCAAACCCACAGCACCAATACATGTGTCCTGCCCCATAAAAGACAGGTAAATATAGCAACAGTATGGATGCTTGCCCCAAAACATCAGGTAAACATAAGATTAAGTAGTACTTAGCATCAGTCTGCATGTCCCACTCCCAAAAAACAGTGCCAGTATGTACATTCTCCCTAGAAACAGTAGCTAAGCATACATCATCAATATGTTTAACTACTATTTCTAGAGAGACAGAACTAAGCATACATCATCAATATGCCCCCTCCTCAAATAACAAATATGCATCATAAACAATGGATAATAGACTGTGGGAAGTTACCTGGTAGCTAAGCATCTAATGTGAGTACAAGTAACAGCTGCAGGACATTGTTATCTCAGGAAGGACATTTCATTATCTACAAACCTAAATGATCCTCTTTCCCAAAACTACATGGTTCCTGGTCCAGTCATGGCACCCAAACCACAATGCTTACCTTCATAAAAACAATCTTTTAAACTTTAATAAAGGCAATCTTTATCAATCTCACAAAAGCCTTTGATCTTGTAGATAACCCACTCCTACTTAACTTTCTTTTCAAACCTGGAATTAGCAACCTCTCCCTCCAGTGGTTAAGGAGCTTCCCATTAGACAGATGTTTGAGAATCAAAATAGGCAACTCTCTCCCTCCCAAACTCTGCTCCACTTCACTCTGGAGTGCTCCAAGCCTGAATCATTTCTCCCCTTCTCTTTTCAATTTCCATTATCTCACTCTCAGCAGACCCACACGCACACACGCGCACACACACACACACACACACGCACACACACACACACACACACACACACACACACACACACACACACACACACACACACCATCATTTATGTGGGTGATGTGGTAATCTGTAAAATCCACTCCTTCTACTTTTTAACGACCAAAAAAATGTATGCTCTTCAGAACACATTACAATCTCACCAATTCTCCCCCACTCTGAAAATAGTCCTGGACACCTTGACCCCCTTGAAAACACTACACATTTTTGATATGATGGACTATGGCTAATCCAACATCTTAACCTCAAATACCATATTTGGACAACAAAAGCAAAAATTAACACCCAACTTTTTGGTAGACCAAGATCACTCATTTTTTATCTCCCAAACCACAGGTGTCTTCTGGTAACCTCGGCCTCTAAGAACAAAAACTCTCCTCCTAGGAATCATAGGAAGGTACTAGGCTATTGGCCCTGAGGACCTTATAAGCCTAGCCAAGAGTTTAGCCCATGTTTAGACAAATCAGCACCTGATGCCCCTGTCCAGCAGGGACACGTGTGGAATGCCACGGATGTATTTTCTATTTCCCATCCAGTTATCCAGGTTGTGCTTAGAAAGAGGTAAGGAGGTACTCTGCTTGACGTGGAAACAGAGTCTATTCCACAGATGCAGGAGTCTCTATGACACAAATCTGTCCCTTCAATAAGTCCTATTGATGTCACAGACCAGGTTGAGGTTGTGTGTGTGGGTTACTCGTGTGGAGCTTGACTTGCGGATATGCAGCAGTGCCATCAAGGCAGGGTCTGAGATCATCTTGTATGCCAGGCAGAGGTCACCTCTGAGGAATCTGTATGAAACTGAGTAGAGAGATAGGGCTTTTAACCTATCGGTGTATGGTAGATTTTTGAGGCCCTGGATTCTCCTGGTAAGGAACCTCTGTGGTCTCTCCAGCTGCTGCATGTGCTTTACGAGGTACATGCCAAACAGGATGCTGTACTCAATAATGGGCCTTATAAGGGAAAAATACAGGGATGTTATGACCTCCTTGTTGCTGGATGAGATACCCTTACTTATGAGGTGGGCCATTGTAGAAAGCTTTCTGTAGAATGGAAGCAACATGGTGTTCAAACGTCAGGTTGCTATCAATCCGGCTGCCCAAATCCCTCATGAGTGATTGCATGCCTAGGACATTATTAATGTGATAATGTGTGGGGACATCACTCTCCCCAAAGGGGAGTTTCTGCCACCAGTTATTTGTTTGGACGAGATCCTCTTGGAGGATGTCCACCTCACTAGGGGAATTGATGACAGCACCCAGCTTGCAGTCATCTGCAAACTTGTCAGACAAAACCCACTGGTTTTGGCCTGCACCTCAGAAAAGTATATCCCAAATAACAGAGGCCCCAAGACTGAACCCTGGGGTACTCCACTCGATCTGGGTCTACTGCTTAAGGTGGCTTCCCTTATTTTGACTAGGTGGGTTCCGATGAGCCAGTTAGTTTCCCATCTGGTAACATACAGATTGATGCCTAGTTGAGAGAGTTTCTCTACTATGCCCGAGTGGGCAACAGTGTCGAAGGCTTTGGCCAGGTCGAGGTAGGCAGTGTGCATCATCTTCCCTCATCCATGACTTTGATGACTGTCTCCAAAAAGTAGAGCAAATTTAACAGACATGACCTCACCTTGATGAAGCCAAACTGTGTGGGATCAAGTGTTTGGAGGTTGCCAATGTCCTTGTTAATGAGGTCCATGACAAACTGTTCAATGACCTTGCAGATCAGGCTAGTTAGGCTGATGGGTCTATAATTTCCCGGATTGGTGGATGCTCCACCTTTGCGTAACGGGATGACAGTGGCTGTCCTCTACTCAGCTGGGACAAAGCCGGTACTCAGGCTTTGGTTAAATAGTGCACCTAATAGTGCTCAAAATTGCTGCCTGAGTTCATGTAGGATGCAGCCTGAGATGTTATTGGGTCCCATGGAGGCTTTATTTTTGCCTTTGAGAGAGCAGTGATGACCTGATCCTTAGATATAAGGGGAAGGGGCAACTACTGGGAATGTCCTGATTTACTGATGGGGGGACGGAAGGGTGAAATTTTTGCTGAATCTGTCAGCCAACAAGCTTGCTATATCTATGGCATTTGCATATGTGGTGTCCCTGACCACCAGTTCTGAATAGATCTGGGTGCTTCCTTTGAGATTGATGACATATGTGAAGAAGGCCTTGTGATTGTCTCAAGTAGATGTGGCCAATTTAGACTCAAAGTTTGCTTTGGAGGATTTCACTGGTGCTTTTATTTGCTTGTCCAGTATGCTTCCAGTAGAGCACCTGCTCCTTCTTGGTCCTGGACAGCAATTTTTTTCTTTTGTTATAGAGTTTATTTATTGCAGATGGCCACCAGACAGGTTTACTCTTCCTTGCAGAGGATGATTTAGTCCTGTCAGGTATTCCTGATTCCGTACATCTATATAAATGTTCGTATAGGGCTTTGATATAGTTTTGGATACTGGTGCCAGTTCCTAGAGAGGGGAAGAGGGCTGTGAAGCTGTTTATACCACCCCTCAAGAGGCTGTAATCAGCTTTGGAAAAGTTTTTTTGTTTGACCCTATCTAGAGGGGGTCAAGGGGAGATGGTGACTTCGGAAGTGACCGCTTTATGGTCGGATCTTACCAGGGAGGATGATACTGCAGGGATGCTACAGTGGTTACTTGTGTTGGTTAATACCAAGTCCAAGATATTATCACCTCTTGTGGGGGTATCAACTAGCTGTGCCAAAGCATTTGCATGGACAAAATCTAGGAATCTCTGGGCATTTATGTTCTGTTATGAATAGTTCTTCCACTCTATGTTTGGGTAGTTAAAGTCACCCAGAATCAGGGTAAAGGGTTGAATTTTGATGGATTTGATGAGGTCCAGATAGGCAAATTAGGCACCTTGAGTCAGATTTCGGGGCCAGTAGCTAGCTATGATTTGTACAGGGCTCTTGTCAATGGTTAATTGCACCTGGAGTGTCTCCTGTGCATCATACTGTTTGACCAGCCTGGAGGTGTGTATGTCTTTAATATATATTGAAATTCCACCTCCTTTGGCTTTACTACTCACAGTATGGGGTCTGGATATATGATAGGATGAGTAACCAGGTAAGGCTGGGGTGCTCTCCGCAGCTTTGAACCAGGTTTTTGTGACTGCGCAGATGTCAGCATTTTCCAGGATTAAGAATGCTTGCAATGAGTGCAGTTTCATGTTCAGACTCCTAGCATTTAACAGCATCACCTTTGCTTTACCTATAAACCTCTGCAAATAATATCTGTAGATGCATCACTCTATGACTTAGAACACAACACTACTGTCAGGTCCTCTTCAAAGCTCAATGAACTCCTATCACTAACAGAATCAAACTCTTACTAGGGTCTCTACTTTCCAAAATAACAAATATCAGATTGTAGCATTTATTCACCAGGTGACTATATATCCCTGTCTTCAGATTACAACTTTAGATCCCTGCCTCCCAACATAATCTCTCTCTGCAAAAAAACAAAACAAAATTCAGTGCACTGACCACAGCTTCCCCATCCTTTGTCCACAAATATTTTCCCTCCCTTCTTTCCTTCCTCCCTTGAAGAAAACAACATTTGGAAAGGAATTTAAATACTTACTCTGTAAAGGTGCAGTCTGTGGCTACTATAAATCCAGTTTGGTTACCTGACCCACCCCCCGACCTACTATATATATATATATATATATATATATATATATATATATATATATAAAAACTTTCAAACACTTATACCAGCGACCATTGTCCAGTTCCATAAGCATAAATAGTTCATATATTTAATTCTTACTTACTCAGCTCTCTTCACTATACATATATTAACATAACTTTAACATAACTTCTTCTTCATTTCTTCTCCAGCTCCTTGTACTCCTTTACTCATTTGATTTTGTTGCAACCATATTTTATTACATATGTACTATTGTGTGCTTATCCATTTTTCTCAGTCTCTATATCTGAATTCACTACTGACCCTGGAAACTATCAGCCCATTAGCTTGACAAGTCTGATCTGTAAGGCCATGGAGCATATTATTATGGACCTCATAAACAAGGACATAGGCAATCTCCAAGCACTTGACTTCACCCAGTTCGGATTCGTCAAGGGCAGATCTTGCCTGTTGAACCCAGTTGACTTTTTTGAGACTGTCACCAAGACACTGGATTAGGGAAAGTCAGTACATACAGCTTACCTTGACTTGGCCAAAGCTTTTAACACAATCTCCCACTCGGGCATCATCAAAAAGCTAACAGAACTTGGGGTAAATCCCTATCTCATCAGGTGGGTGGCCAACTGGCTCACTGATAGGACCGACAAGGTCAAACTAGGTGCCACCACCTCTGACAGCAGACTAGTGGTGTCCCCCAGGGATCAGTCCTGGGAACCCTATTGTTTGGCATCTACTTTTCAGAGGTCCAGGCAAAGACAAAAGGCCTGTGGCTGATGTTTGTGGATAACTATAAGTTAGGTACTGTCATTCACTCTCCAAATGATGTTAACATACTTCAAGAGGTCTCACAGCAACAGATGACTGCTGCCAAAGTCATGGCCTTAAGTTAAGTGAAAAAAATGTATTATCATACCATTTGGCAAAAACATGGCCCCTACTGATTACCACATTAGCGACAACCCCCTAAACACACAACCTGTGGTGAGACACCTGGGTACACAAGTTGACAACAATCTCACTTTTGACCATCATGTAGCGACAGTGGTCAGAAAGGCCTTTTACATGGTTCATCTCAAAAGTAAAGGGATTGCATTCAGAAAAAAAGGATGTCCTGTCTGTACTCCTCCCTCATTAGGCCAATAATTGAGTACAATGCCCCATTTGGTATGTACCACTTCAAACACCTGCACCAACTAGAAAGGCCACAGAAATACTTCACAAAGAGAATCCATGGCCTCTAATACCTGTCCTATGTGGACAGGCTCAAATCACTATCACTCTACTCTGTATCATACAGATTGCTCAGAAGTGATCTGTGGCTCGCCTACAAGGCAATCTCAAACCCTGCTCTACTAGAGATGCTCCATATCTGTAGGTCTAACTCCTCTCGTAGTACCCAATCGAAAGGCTTAAATCTAATATGTTACATTAACAAAACCTGCTGGAGAGACAGGTTTGTCTCCCAAAGGCTACCCCGTCTCGGGAATAGACTCCCCATACACATCAAACAAAGTATGTCGCTGACCCTCCTTAAGTGCAACCTTGATGAGTGGATGGGCAACCACAAATTTGTCCCAGGGGTTTCACCTGTGTCCCTCATTAATAGGGGTGACAGGTGCTGATTGAGGTTTCTCTTTTGGGGATAAACTCTTGGCTAGGCTTGTAAGAGCCCCAGAGCCATTAGCCTAGTAATCTCCTATGATCCTATGCATGTTTTATTATTTATTTGTTGCTGGACTGAGCCTGTAAATGGTCCACAAATACCACTCTTCTACCCCAGTTAACAAAATTAAAATTAAGCAAGGAAGGCAACATCGGGTGATTGGGCAGATAGCAAAGATGCAAATAACATGGACTGCAGTGAGTGGAGGGTAGCATCAGCCAATATGCGCAGAGGAAAAGCCTAGGACCACTGACATGCGAGTCTGAAAACTTTTCCTTGATTCATCTCAGACCGCTCTCTTCTGTCTCTGTCCCCCACCACCATCACCACTTGTACTCTTTAATTGCACTTCTTGCCTTATTTGTCTCCAGAAGGCTGAGGTATTCTTCAGTTTTTCCATTTGTTTATTCATTCACTTATGTTACAAGAACAGCACAGTTTGCATTAGTGTAACAAAATAATAACATAAATGCAAATTAGACAAAATATAATTAAAATAACATGAATAACTATCCTGAGATACATATGCTAAATCCATTTTATAATGCATAAAATGAAAATGACATGGCACTGCTGAGTAACAAATGTGACTGCACTGATTCAATCAAGACACTAATTTATTCTGAACATTAAAAAGTAAAAAAAAAAAAAAAAAAAAAAAAAGATTGTGATCCAAGGCATGACTTTTCATTTAAAGCAGTCATGGCTAACTAAAAAAGCTTTTGAATTGATGGCTCTGTAATTCCTTACCTCCATGTTATATTTTTGCAGTCCTGGGAAGTGCTGATTTCATAGCAGGGCCTCACACAGGAAAGGCATTGGACGGGTGTGTCATAGTTTGGGATGTGCTGACCACAGTAGCACATTTTCACAGAGTAATAAACCAAGAAAGGCATATGTTCTAAAGAAACAGATGAAAACATTCAGAGCATATACTCTTCTTGGCCAAGAAGAGGAATCTGTGAAGAGCAGCACTGATAAGAATAATGTCAAAGCTCAGTCCTGCAGTGGCAGGATGAAACGGAAGGCAAAAAGGGTACCACCCTCCCATACTACTACTATAATGGCAGCTGTTGTTAGTGGTTATGGTCTCAAGCCACTAATTACTGGGAGAAAAACTCATAATTCAAAAGTAAGTGGTAAAATACCTAGGTCTTCAGTCATAGCATTTTTATATATATATATATATATATATATATATATATATATATATATATATATACATATAAAATGTGTGTGTGCGTGTATATGTATATATATATATATATATATATATATATATATATATATATATATATATACATATACACACACACACATATGCATATACACATATACACACACACGAACACATACATACACACACACGTGCCATCAGATAAAATTACCCAGTGCAGCATATATTGCAAACACTGAAAGCTAGTAAGAGAATTATGTAACAAAAAAAAAAATCAAGACAGCATAAATCCATTTTTTCACATACTGCACAATATGTAAGAACGCAGATCTTTGAATAGGATGGAACAGAGAACTAACTGTTACAGCATAGTTCTTTACTGCTAAACAGTAACGTGGCATGACCAAAATAAAGATCAAAACCAAAACAGCACAGTGATGCTGTGGCTAATATTGCTGCCTCACAGCACTTGCCTGTTCAGTATGGTTTTCAGCAGTGGAGCCTTCTGTCTAAATTATGCATGTCCACCTCCCTTTGGCTATGTGTATTTGTGTCAAGTGCTACAGTTTCTTTCATATCCCAAAGAATGTATGTGTGTGTGTGTGTTTATCTGTATCTATGTCTGTGAATGCATGTGTTTGTCCTGCTATGGACTGCTGCCTTGTGCTTACTGTATACTGATAGGCTCCAGCTCCCCTATGACCCTGAATTGGATTACGACTAATTAGCGAAAGAATGAATGAATGAAAAATAAAAAGATGGAAGGGAAGGAAGCTGAGTTGCATACAAAAAGAAAAAAAAAGCTTGCTTATCTACCATGAGGGGCAACCATCAGTCAGCAGATTTGAACAAATTAACACATTGCCAATACATAAATATGCTGTCAACAAACAGTTGTAACTCCAGATTATTCTTCTGAGGACAGGGTATGGGGTGCAGCAACTGGCTTGTGGTGCAGGTCAGACAATTTACTCCATAATAAACTTGTCCACAGAAGACAGATCTGTTCTCAGCAAAGTGCACTAATCCCAGAGGGTATATATTACCTCCGCTGCTCAAGTTTCTTTTTTTATTTTTCAGTGTTTAATAACTGCAGGTATTTTTATTTTTTATTTATTTTTTTTTATTTTACATTTGTTGACCGGGCTAGTCCAACTGGATATATTTCCATTTTCAGTAGAGGCCTGGGGAGAAAAGCTCCAGCATAGCTCAAAATGAAATGAAATATCAAATTATAAAACACATTAGAAAATAATAAAACACATAAAATAGTAAGTATTTAGAATAAAGAAGAAAGGTTTTTAAAAAGTACAATAATAAAAAGGTGAGTATAAAGTCATGTCAGTCACATAATCATATGATATGAAAGGATACACTAGAGTTCATTGTAGTTAACTTAAATATTTGTGGTTATAAAAGTTTTACAATATCCAGATTTAGAATACAGAGAGGTATATAGATTGTGATTAGATATCCATAGGCAGTAAGAAGATAAAGTAGGATAGGTAGTAGATTAATCAGGGTTCGTGCAGGGGCATAGCCAGAGAGATTTTAGGTGACGTTTGAGTTTTGCTTAAAGAGTGACAGAGAAGGTAGTAGTGTTAAGTCGGTAGGTAGAAGGTTCCAGTGTTTCCCAACAGTATTGGAGAATAGGCTGTCCCCTGACAAGTTATTGGACTTACTTATGCTAACACGTAGTTTGCTAGAGGAGCGTAGGGAATTTAGATTATTATAAGGAGTAATTAGGTTGACAAGTATTGGAGTATGATTTGGTTTGTAGAATATTTTATGAGCAATGGTGAGTTGGGAATAAGTTATCATGTTAGGGAGTTCAAGCCAGTCTAGCTGGTTAAGGTTCAGACAGTGGTGTGTTCGAAATGCATTTCCAGTGGCAAATCTGGCAATATTGTTGTAGGAGTTAGACAGTTT
Source organism: Protopterus annectens (assembly GCF_019279795.1). Lineage (NCBI taxonomy): Eukaryota > Metazoa > Chordata > Ceratodontiformes > Protopteridae > Protopterus > Protopterus annectens. The sequence continues at coordinate 1,287,641,523 of NC_056743.1, read as the reverse complement.
GAGAAGATTATTTTTCTTTAGGTTAGTATAAATGGGAGAAGCATAGAGAAGAGTAGAGACTAAGTGAGAGTGGGCAATAGTGGTTCTAGCTATGGGAGTTAAGAAGGGTTTAATTCGATATAAGGAGCCCATTTTTCTGTTCACTGTTTGAATGGTGTTATTTATATGGTTATCAAAGTTGAGGTTGTTGTCAATTGTAACTCCTAATAGTTTGGTAGTAGGATCAGGAGCGATGAGGGTACCATTGTTAGACTTAATAGAGAAGTTTATGGGAGAGGACCTATTGGTAGGTGTGAAAAGTAGAAGCTTGGTTTTGGCGTTTAAAAGGAGACAGCGTTTCAGGAACCAGTCTTCTACTGAGTTGAATACTTTCTGAGTTAGAAAGTATAGATCAGTCGTGGTGTTGGCAGAACATATAAGTGTGGAATCATCGGCATATTGAATACAGGTGGCTTCAGGGACTGCTATATGAAGGTCGTTGATGAATAGTGAGAAAAGAAGAGGTCCTAAAATGGAGCCCTGGGGAACTCCAAGGGTGACTGGTAGGTGGGATGAAAGTTTGTTTTCCCAGAGAACTGCCTGCTGTCTATTGTTAAGGTAAGACTTGAACCATTGTATGGCTCGTGTGTCTAGAGCAAGAAGTTCAAGAGTATTTATAAGCAGTGGATGGTTAACCATATCAAAAGCCTTTGAAAGGTCGATGAAGAGAGCAGAGGAGAGGGTGTTATTATTACGATTCCTATATATGGAGTCAGTAAAGAGAGTAGAGCAGTGGTAGTGCTATGAAATGGCCTAAAGCCATGCTGGCATTTAGCCAGTATGTCATGTTTAGTAAGGTGTTCTAATAGCTGGTGGTGAATGCACTTTTCCATGATCTTTGCTAGAGGTGATAGCAGGGCTATTGGTCTATAATTAGAGTAATCATAGGATTTACCTCCTTTATGTAGGGGATGATGTGGGAGATTTTCCAGATGTCTGGAATACTTCCTTCATTAATGGTTCTGTTAAGTAGGATGGATATGGGGAAGGCCATAACTTTGGCTGCTTTTTGTAAGTATTCTGAAGGCAATTGGTCGGCTGAAGGAGTACAAGGTTTAAGTTTTAATAAGATTCTATAGATGAAAGTGGTTGAGATAGGCTGAAATGTAAATGTAGGTAATGATCCAGCTGAGGAAAATGGGATCCTTCTGTTATCGGTTGAAAGCTGACTAGCTAGGGATTGTATAGTTTCTGTAAAATAGGTGTTGAAGTTGTTGGCTATTTGAATTGGGGTATTATGATCAGCATCATGAGGGGCTGGTGTACTAGAGTGGCCAGGGTTAAGGAGCCTATTAATGTTAGTCCAAAATTTTTGAGGATTGTTCTGGTGTGTTTGTTGTAGCTTACAGTAGTAGTTCTTTTTGTCGGAGAGTATGGCTTTTTTAGTGATGTTTCTTAGCTGTCTAAAAGTTTGTTGTTCAGGGGAAGTTCTGTTAGTTCTCCATGTAGACCAAGCTTTATTTCTAAGTAGAATTTTTTGTCGCGTCTCTTTTGTAAGCCAGGGGGCTGGTTTGGATTTTATTCTAATAGATCGTTTAGGTGCATGCACATCTAGGATTGCAAGGAATTTGGAGTTAAAATATTTGACAGCCTCCTCTAGTGGGAGTATTTTTAGAGGTTTCCAGTCACATGCTTTGAGTTCATTTTGGAATAGTACAGGGTCAAACTGTTTATTAGTTCGTGAAATCCTGTAGGTCGGGGTGTTGAAAATGTCATTTCTTTGTCTTATAATATAAGTTAGAGTATGATTGCTTAGATCATCTGGTAAAGTTCCTACATTATAAGTATGGGGTTGTTTATTTATAAGTATCCAGTCTAAGGTGGTCTCTTTTTTAGTTGGTTTGTTGATTCTGGTAGTTGAGTTGATAGTTTGAGTAAAGCCATGGAGATTAATATGTGCGAGAGGGTTATTAGTGTTGAAGGTTTTCCAGTCTGTGTTAAAATCACCTAGAATTATAGTTTCTTGTGGGTAAGTTGAGGATACCCAGCTAAGAATATCTTCTATTATAGTGTTGTTATTACCAGGCGGTAGGTAGATACAAATCACATAGAGGGATTTGTTAGGATTGATTTGAAGTTTGGAGATGAGGACTTCAGCCTTGCTAACCATAGGTGGGCTATCATTTATAGAGGAGATCTGTAGGCTATTTTTATAGAGAAGTGCTACTCCCCCACCCTTACGTTTTATTCGGTCTTGTCTCAATATATTATAGCCAGGGGGGATAATTTCATTATCCTTAGTTCCAGGTTTTAACCATGTTTCTGTTAGGCAGAAAATGTCAAAAGAGTGAATATGAAGGAGAGCATGAAGGTGTGCAATTTTGTTATTGATACTGCGGATATTGAGATGTGCTATAAGTAGAGAGTTGGAGATTTTGGTTAAGGTTGGCAGGTTAGGGGAAGTCATGCAGTGAGTATTTCCTATAGATGCATTGGTTGGGCCAGGATTAGGATGTATGTCCCCATCCTTTAAGGTAGGGCTTTGTGTTTTAGATATTGGGTTATGTGAGTAGTTAATTAGAAGTTTCCATTTTTTTATTAATAGGTTGTTATACTTAATGTGTGCATATCGATGGTAATGAGGTGATGTATAGCAGGGAGTAAAGATTATGTTAATATGTGTAAGTGAGTGAGAAATATCAAGAGTGGTTGTTTGTTTTGGAGGGAGATTGTTGAGGGTGAGATTGGAGTTTTCAAAATAGGTTAGGAGATAGGCTGAGGTCAGGACAGGTAAATATATGGATAAGATTATTAAGTAGGTTAAGATAACTTTTCCAGTAGTATACATATTGTAATATCAAAGTATACTGATATAAGTATTTATATATATATATATATATATATATATATATATATATATATATATATATACACGATTACAAATGAAAAGGAAGAGGAGAGGGATAAGATAAAAAGGACTAGTGCGAAAAACTGAGACTTAGGTAGAGGGAGGGGTAGTAAAAAATGGGAAGCAGTACTATAAGTAGAGATAGAAAAGAGGAGGGTGTGGTAGGTGAAGATAATTGTTTGGAGTGATTAATTGGTTAGAGGAGTGAGGGGGTGCGGTGTAGGTAGTGAGGGGGTGTGGTATAAGAATAGGAGCACTGGGGGTGGGTGGGAATTGGGGGTAGGGTAGGGGAGCGGAGTGAGCCCGAAGGGCGAACGGAGCGGGTGCAGACACAGACAGGTTTAGAGGGAGAACAATCAGTGAAGAGGGAGGTAAATCTAAGGTTAAGTAAGGTACCTAGGGGTTAAATCTAAGGTAAGGTTAAGTAAACTGTACTAGATTTGTACTAGATTTAGGTAAGGTACCTAGGGGTTGAGAGATTAAGTTAGCAGAGTGGAAAAAGAGCTGGCTAAGAGCTGATAGAGCGACAAAGAGATAGGTTCAGGAGTAGCAGAGGTAAGATGAGAGCAGAAAGGGTTTCAAGGCTATTATCTGGGAGCAAGGTAGTGAAAGAAAAAAGGGTAAAATGCCTTTCAGGACAGGTAGGTAGGATCTACCATAAGGGGTATTAGAGAGACTAGATAGAATGGTTAAAGCAGGTAAGGTAAGGTAAGCAGGTAAGGAAAGTACAATTTACTTAAAGGGGTTTAGAGAGACTGGGGGAGGTAGGGGTAAGACAAAAGATAAGTAATTTACAAGCAGGGGGAGAGTAATAGGTGAGAGGTTAACAAAGGTAAATGGGAGCGAAGTATAGAGACAAAGTAGGAGGAGAGATTATTACAGGCAGGGGTATATAATAGAGACTGTGGCTGCTGCTAGTGCTGCAGGGAACGCTTACTTAAATAACTACAGGATTATATTACAGTTTAAGTCACATAGGAATATATGTACATACTTTCAAAAGACAAGTTCCTGTATCTCAAGGCAGAGAACTATGGGGAAGACAAGTCTTTATGTCTAGTTCAGTCCTGTTTCAGGAGTAGGTAGTTCAGGTATCAGTGTTCAGGGTTGACTCTGGGCTTCCAGTATTAAGCAGGATATTGAAGCTGGGGGATGTATACAGGCAGAAGGGTTGCTTGTTTCAAAAGACAAGTTCCTGTATCTCAAGGCAGAGAACTATGGGGAAGACAAGTCTTTATGTCTAGTTCAGTCCTGTTTCAGGAGTAGGTAGTTCAGGTATCAGTGTTCAGGGTTGACTCTGGGCTTCCAGTATTAAGCAGGATATTGAAGCTGGGGGATGTATACAGGCAGAAGGGTTGCTTGTTTCAAAAGACAAGTTCCTGTATCTCAAGGCAGAGAACTATGGGGAAGACAAGTCTTTATGTCTAGTTCAGTCCTGTTTCAGGAGTAGGTAGTTCAGGTATCAGTGTTCAGGGTTGACTCTGGGCTTCCAGTATTAAGCAGGATATTGAAGCTGGGGGATGTATACAGGCAGAAGGGTTGCTTGTTTCAAAAGACAAGTTCCTGTATCTCAAGGCAGAGAACTATGGGGAAGACAAGTCTTTATGTCTAGTTCAGTCCTGTTTCAGGAGTAGGTAGTTCAGGTATCAGTGTTCAGGGTTGACTCTGGGCTTCCAGTATTAAGCAGGATATTGAAGCTGGGGGATGTATACAGGCAGAAGGGTTGCTTGTTTCAAAAGACAAGTTCCTGTATCTCAAGGCAGAGAACTATGGGGAAGACAAGTCTTTATGTCTAGTTCAGTCCTGTTTCAGGAGTAGGTAGTTCAGGTATCAGTGTTCAGGGTTGACTCTGGGCTTCCAGTATTAAGCAGGATATTGAAGCTGGGGGATGTATACAGGCAGAAGGGTTGCTTGTTTCAAAAGACAAGTTCCTGTATCTCAAGGCAGAGAACTATGGGGAAGACAAGTCTTTATGTCTAGTTCAGTCCTGTTTCAGGAGTAGGTAGTTCAGGTATCAGTGTTCAGGGTTGACTCTGGGCTTCCAGTATTAAGCAGGATATTGAAGCTGGGGGATGTATACAGGCAGAAGGGTTGCTTGTTTCAAAAGACAAGTTCCTGTATCTCAAGGCAGAGAACTATGGGGAAGACAAGTCTTTATGTCTAGTTCAGTCCTGTTTCAGGAGTAGGTAGTTCAGGTATCAGTGTTCAGGGTTGACTCTGGGCTTCCAGTATTAAGCAGGATATTGAAGCTGGGGGATGTATACAGGCAGAAGGGTTGCTTGTTTCAAAAGACAAGTTCCTGTATCTCAAGGCAGAGAACTATGGGGAAGACAAGTCTTTATGTCTAGTTCAGTCCTGTTTCAGGAGTAGGTAGTTCAGGTATCAGTGTTCAGGGTTGACTCTGGGCTTCCAGTATTAAGCAGGATATTGAAGCTGGGGGATGTATACAGGCAGAAGGGTTGCTTGTTTCAAAAGACAAGTTCCTGTATCTCAAGGCAGAGAACTATGCCATTCTTAACAACTATTGTTGTTTAGCTCTCACCAAATGTCAGACTTCACTCTTTGAGCCTCCATAAGGACAACGGTCTTCCAGTCATTTATCAAATCTATTTCTTTCTCCGTAGAGCCATTTTGAATGCTGCACCTTAGATCCTGTCTAGCTTATTTGTTCAAGCTTCCTCTGTCCTCCTAATGCTCTCTTGCTGTACAAGCGTAATCCAAGGGTTAAAGCTTTTTTCTACTTATGGATCCACTACCTTTCAAACAACCATTACAAAACTTATATTGTTCTCTTGAAATCTCAGAGAATGCCTACAAACTATTACTTCATGGAAATGTTTCCATTGCTACACTTTCATAAACATTTGATATCCCTCTCTTTCTGACTTTCCTCCTTTAACTCCTAATGAAGGACTCAAGGCAGCTCAAAACCTTTTAGTCTAATAACAGGTTATTATTGTATTACATCATGTCTGTGTTCTAGTGCCTTTGTGATGTATTTCCTCCTACATACAGAAGAAGCCCCCCTTGCATCCCACTGTGAAATCTGGACCAACAAGAGTTGGTTACAGGCAGTTTCACAGAGAGTTCTCCAACAAATCTCATGAGGAAAAGGTTTAAAACTACAATGATATGTTTCCAGACTTCTTTGTTTAAATTGTTATAAAATAATGTATAGGGGTCTGACGTTAAATGCATAGTACAAATCCTAGGATTCAGAAAGACTTACAGCAAAGTGGAAGCCTTAACTCTGAAGGTTTCCTGCAAATTGGTAAGTCTTTCCAATTCAGAGACCACTGTCCTGATGTGGTTTTCCCATGGTGGTGTCCATAGCGTGGACAGCAGTCTCACTGAGTAAGCCACATGCTACATTGGCATTCCAGGGGAGTGGCCGATGCTAATTAGCCACAAGCTGTCTCCTGGAAATGGCAGCAGCTTTGGATTAACTTGGCAGAGAGATTCTTTAATTGCTCTGCCAAGTTAATATTTTGTTCTAGGAGGAAAAAAGGAAGTGCCATCTTTTTAACAGCCTTTACCTATTCACTTCTATGGGAGCAGTTGCTGTCCAAGTGTAGAGTAGTCATGGGTGAGTGTTTATAAGTGCATATGCCTGTTGGGGCATGAGTGCAGCTGAATGAATGTGTCTGTCTGTCTGTTTCTCTGGGTGTTCACACTAAGGCATATCAAATGTGTGTGTGTGTGTGTGGGGGGGGGGGGTTGTAGGTGTAGAAGAGTGTGTGTGTGTGTGGGCGGATTGTAGGTGTATAAGAGTGTGTGTGTGTGTGTGGGGGGGGGGGGATTGTAGGTGTAGAAGAGTGTGTGTGTGTAAGTCAGGTACCTATGCTACCATGGTGCATGGGCAGTTAGGAAGAACACTAGTGCTGTCAAGTCTGCAGTGTTCAGATCAGAGACATAGTAATGAATTCCTAGTAAAATGTTTCTCTGTCTAGCTTTATCATGTCTCTGAATGACAGACTCTCTATTGCACTAATTTACCATTCTGCCAAACTTCTTAATAATGTTAGGTGTTTTAATTGTCATGTTTGCCACAGTGTCGAGTTGCCAGCCCGGCGCCCAACCTTCCATGGAAGGCACACACACGTATGCACTCACGAACAAAATGTTAATATTGTATATCTATCTTTTGGGCACAACAGGTTTGCCCAAGGTACTTAGTTTAGTTTGTAATTTTATTTCACCCCAGCAATGCCATCTGCAGTTTTAATGTTGTGTTGTACATGATATGTATCCTTATTATTTGAAAGTGAAGAACAAAGATTCCCCACCCACCTACTGTACAACTGTATACTAATCTGCTAATATGAAGCATCCAAACGAGCTGCATGTCATCAGTAGGCAGCTAAACACACAATATACCTGCCATAAAAATGCCTTAGCTGTTAGCAGATCCATACAGTCAGTACCATTTTGCATCAAATAGTCATAGGCTAGTCTTAGTAAATATTACCTTACACCAACGTCCTACTACCCCCCAACTCTTTCTCTCTACTCCACTCTTTCTACGCAGCCATATCAACTCGTTTCGTCAGCTTCAGCTGTACTGTTTCTTCAGTAATACCCACAGCACTGACACTTTGCCTATACTAATAATGTTGCATTCTTCAAAACAAACTCTGCCAATGCTTTAGAAAGAGTTATTTCTTACTCTAGGGCTCATTATTGTTGTTGCTATAACCACGTGATTATTTTACATGAAATGTTTTATGAACTATAATGAGCACATACCTACCTGTGTTTATATGCAGTATTGCTACATGCTTTATGTTGTTGCTGGAATGACATTTTAATAAAAGAATTTTTGATGCCTTTTGGCCCAGGTCATGCGTGAAAAGGGTTATTGGACAACTGTATTTAACCAGTTATGAAATGTATAAACAATAAACAATTTTTTACAAATGATAACAAAATGTCCCCTCTTGTTGCATTTCTAGTACGTTCTGCCAAATGCAGCTTATTGTTCAGACTCGGCATGTAAATGGTTAATAGACAATCTTGCATTCATTATGCTTCTCATGCGCAGACTTTGGCCAGTTACACACTTTTTACTGAATTTGACACTTCCTTTGCATTTTACCTCAGTAGCATAATTTTTTGTATTAACTTTTAGCCTCTTTAGTAATTTCGGTTGCCTTTCCAAAGTTAATTAATTTCAGGCTGTAAGTTGTGAGTCACTTCAGTTTCAATCAGCCCTGTTACAATTTGGTCTCTGTTTTATCTTCAGTTAGGTAAAACCCACAATTTTTAGTCAGTTCATACAATTGCCTGATAAAATGTTTAGCAGATTTTCCTTTAGCTTGAACTGTGAAAGAATGCCGTTTCAGGTAAAAGTTTATTTTTGTTTTACAAAATATTATTTGAGCTTACTTATTGCTGACTCATTTGTTGCACTCTGACCCTCAAAAAACGAAAATGACCTGTAAATGGCTTCCAAGTCTTTGTCCATAGCATAAAGCATTTACCTAGATTTCTTAACTGCTTTTATCCTGTTTGGCTGCAGTTCAAAGACAACTGAATATTTTCCTCTGTGATGTACAGGTAGATAGATGGCTTTGAAAGATGAAAGGTTCTGGTGAGTAACTGTGGCCTTTTTCCAATGAAAATTTGGTTATAGTTATTTGAGACTAAAAGACTGATATATGGTGAAATTACTACTTTGTGAGGTAAAACATATTTTTTTAATAAAAATGGGCTGCTCTGAGCTTACTGGCATTCACTCGACTATATGGCACATTCTTCTGGACTGAATGAATAGTGTTTTTCAGTCATTGAATAGTGTTTTTCAGTCATTTTACCCCCACCCCAACCCCACCCCCACCCCCCCAACCCCAACCCCACCCCCACCCCCCCAAAAAAAAAATCCCACTTGTCTTGTTCAACGATATTAAAAATATCAGCATTTAGAGTAGAATAGTAACATTAATAACTCACAAAATGGCTAAACAGAAGAAATGTAGTTAACAGCTTTATCTCACCTGCCTCTCCTCTAAAGGCACACCAGGCTCAATGCACTGTGGGATTAGTCAGTTGTTAAAAAAACAGCAACTTATTCAATATCCAGACTATATCAATGTAAAAAAGCTGTACACAATCTTTAACAGCACAGACAGAAAGAAAAAAAATCAATAAATTGTCATTATGTTTTTACCTTGCAAAGCATGGCCACAAGTGCAAAGTAAATTTAAATAAATGCTGATAAAAATTGCCAGTGCTTTCTCTATTCAGTAGTGAAGATTCATTGTGCTGGAATATATCTTGCAATTCTTTTACATTTTAATTACTTTTCATTTCTGTTTTATTTGTTTTAGTGTCATTGAATTCAAGCAAATCAGTCTGAAAAGCAGGTTTTAAGGGGCAAAACCCCAGTCTCACAGTCATTACATTCATAGCAATGTATTATTGTCAAAGTAAGTCTTGCTGAATGGCTAACTACAATGTCACACCCAATAAACACCAGATTTAAAAGCACAGCCTAGAGCAGGACATATCAATTCATTTAACCACAGTTAGTGGGAAAAAAAACACTACTAAACATTTCAGGTATGACAGAAATGACATCTGGACCCCTGCAGTGTGCTATAAGGGTGAGCCTCTGCCTCTGACTCCAATATATAGTGCTAAATTGAGAAAATGCATCTCTTAGAGAAAAAATGTACTTAATAAACTTTATGGTTGCACCAGGCCTTACTCGTGTACCTTACTCCAAATAGTTTGTGAAAGCTGTCAGGATTACACAGTACACAGCTAGGAGGAAAGAAAGTGATAGAGCTCTGGAAGATTTTGTTTAGCTTTATTTTAAAATGAAGCACTAACATCCTTGAAGAAAGTGACGGTGGCTGTAACATCTAAAGATAGTAAAGAGCCATCAGATCCGGCTTCATATAGGCCCATTTTGATTCTAAACACTTTACATCTATAATGGCTAAAAGAATGGCAAAGGTGATGCCAAAACGGATAGATATGGATCAGTATGGTATTGTGTAGGGAAGCCAAACATTTGACAACATTAATAGAACAATGATGATTCAGAGGGAAGCAGAATATAAGAAAACACCACTGTTTTTGGTGGGTCTTGATGCAGAGAAAGCATTCAACAGAGTAAACTGGAATTTTCTGAGTAGGGCAGTGAAAGCATTTGCATTCACTGATACAATTATAAGGTTGATTACGAGGATATATGATGGATCAGAGATGAAAATTTAAGTGGAGGGTCCTCTCTGATAAGTTCCAGGCAGGGATGTCCTCTATTTCCTTTGCTATTTGCATTATAGTTCGAACCATTGGCAAAGAAAATAAGGGATTCAGAAACTGAATGATATAATTGGTATGGTAATCAAGAAAAGTTGGCTTTATTTGCTGATGATATTATTTTATACTTGATAAAGCCAGAAAAGGACATTTCGGAGTTGTGGAACTTTCTGAGACAGTTTCGTTTCAGGTTACAAAATGAATGAAGATAAAACGAAGGCAATAGCTGTAAACTATGTACCCACACAGATTGGTTCAGCAATACTTACGTTTTTGAGGACATGGAAGATTGAAGTACTTAGGAGTATGGATTAAAAAGTATTCTTATATGGCAGTTAAGGATATGTGGGAAGACTAAACAAAGGATAATATAAAAACTGAGAAGTTTTACTGATAAGGATAGTAAGATACAAGCAGTGAATGTGTTTTAGTCTCTTTAGCTTTATACATAGGTCAGGAATATTTGTGTCAAACAGAGGAAAATTTGTGGATAGCATTTAATAAAGAGTTGAAAGATTTTATATGGGAGGGTAAGAGGGTATGAGTCAAGTGGGATAAGTTGACCAAGGTAGTTTAGGATTACCTGATCTGAAGGGGTATTTCAGAGCTACACAGTTAAGGCTGTAATTCAAAGTGGAAAGGGATGATGATGAAACAGGGAGGAAGCTCAAGAATCAAGGAGAGACTGGGATTTTGGATGTAGATCCTTAAGGCGAACAACAATAAACATACAGAATATTATATTCATAAAGAATTAGAAAGTATTCTACAAACTAAGCCAACACGGAAATTGAGAAAGGAGATTCTGCTAATAGAGATGACTGCAGTAACAGGTACAGAGAACAGGCAAAAGGGGGCTGGAGAAAACTGGCAATGGAAACAAGGTATTGGGAGCAAATGATTAGAGAGGGAAAGATAATAGAATGGGAAGAGGCCAAGAATTAATTTGGTCTGTAGACGACAGACTGCCTTCCTTATCAAGGATTGATATCAGAATATAGGCAAAGAGAAGGAAACTGGGGACTCCTAACTTACAGATTTTTAGTAGACACTAGAAAAGAAGCTGCTGTTAAAAAAGGGATAATTAGTTGGGTGTCTAAAATATTGCATGATAACTATAGGAATCAATCAGATGCATTTAGAAAAGATTGGGAAGAGAGATTAGAGAAGCAATTCACAAAGAAACAATAGGAAGATACATGTATTGCTTCCAAAAATGCAACAAAATCTAGAAGATTTAGGATCTTTGCTTGGAGGTGTTTGCATAGATATTTTTATACTCCAAGCAGACTCCAATAAATTTTCCTTGGGTGGATTGGAAATGTTGGAGGCGTGATAGGAAAGAAAAAGGTAGTTGGGAACATATTTTTGGGAGTGTAGTAAGTTAGCAGACTTTAAAAATTCCCTTCAGACTACTCTGCCAGAAATACTGGATGAGCAAATTGAAGTAACTAAGGAAAAGATTTTTTTTTTGAGCTGTGATACAGAATTTGAACTGCGTAGACATAATAAGGCGTTGCTGAGTTTAATTCTGGTGACTGCCAAAAAAGCAATTACTAGAAAATGGAAATGAAAGTCTAAGCCAACTGTACTACAAGTAGTGACTATAGTAACAAGAGGTAAAAGAACTGGAAGTGGAATCTTTAGAAAAGGGTAGGAGCAAATTACATAGAAAAAATGGAAATTGTGGGAACAATACATGCAGAATAATGCTTTGGAAGAGGAATGAGGTTTAAGAGAGGGCAGGAATTGAATGAGCTATGTAATGTCTGATTGACAATGACTGTATAGATTGTAAGCTATGTATAATGTCTGCAACTGAAAATATGTCAACATGGTTTGTTTTCATTTGTATAAATATATGATTGCCTGTGTCATAAGTGATAACTCAATAAATATGTTTCTTGCTTAAAAAAAGATGACACAGTACACAACAGCCTTTTTTATTTCCATTCACAAGCCTTTATGCAGCTTAATGGGCAAAGTAAAGCTGTAAAGATAGTCCACAAAACATCTTACTGTCAAGCAACATGCAAATTGCAGCTGTACACAAGAGTCAAATAGTGTAAATTATCCAAAGATTAAAAGTGCACAAAATGAGGAAGGAAGATGTCACTGAACGTGTGTACTCTCAGCAGCAACAAGGTAAACATACAGCATTTCATTTTCACAGCAGTTTTATTTTTTGTTAGTTTAGTTTAGTCAGGGAAAGCAAGCAAAGATGTCAGCAGAAGATTATGGCAAGCTGATAAAGAACCAGTTGGCAAGGTGTGCAAAGCTAAAGGACTGGTGCATGCCAACCTGACTAAAGAGAAAGTGATTTCAGCCTTAGGCACAGCACACACCAACCAGTCTGGTGATGGGAATTTGCAGCCCTCAGAAGCAGGACAGTTTTCTGGAGTTAAAGAGACTTGAACTGGAGGCCAAACATTTGGAATTAGAATAAGCAAAGAGACTGTGGCATTTGGAGGCTGAAGAAAATGAGAGACTGCAGTTTTTGGGGGCTGAAGAAAATGAGAAGCAGCGTCAATATGAGAGGGAGATGTTGACTCTTCAATGGGAACATGGAAGTAATGGGAAAGGGAATAACCAAACCCCAAAAGCTCAGTAAGGTCAGTAAATTTCTTCCACGGTTTACAGAGGGTGATAATTTTTATAGTTTTATTCATACATTTGAAAGAGTATCTAAACAGTATAATGTTGACCAAGGGTTCTGGTATGGTTCCTGACCCCCTTACTCTATGGTAAAGCTGTAACTACTGTTTCTAAATTGCCTGATATTGATTGTTTAAACTACAATAAAGTAAAACAATGTTTACTGGAGTGTTTTAAGTTAACACCTGAAGCTTACAGAAAAAGTTTTGTGAACATAGACGCAAGGCAGATGAAAGTGTATGTGATTATATTGGTGAGTTAAGCATTTATTTTCATAGGTAGGTGAGTGGGTGTCAGGTCACCAGTTTTGAAGATCTGGCAGACCTTTGGTGAGGGAACAAGCCCTTAGCACTTTGCCTGAAGACATGAGAATCTGGTTGACAGATCAGGAATATAATGCTGCAGATGAGCTGAAGAAAAAAGGAGATCTCTACTTAGCAAGCAGGGCATCACAGCACAAGAAGGGGATAACTAGTGCTGCACATGGCTGTAAGGGAACCCATGGTGGGCAGCCTAAACCCCCCCAACAGCGTCCACCAGTAATAGGGGAAGCCACTAGCTTAGGTACATGGCCAGGATCAAGGGTTCGATGTTTTAAATGTAACCAGTGAGGCCATGTAACATATAAATGTCCACGGAAGCAAGATGGGGAACAAAAGTTGAGGGAGCCAGCAAGTGGGAATAACAGTATGCCCATGGTAAGTTGTCTGGAGACAACAGGGGTACCAGACTATCACTGGAGTTTATATCCTGTCTTAGTGGATGGAAAACAGGCCAATGCTAAGAGAGAAACAGCCTCTGACATAGCCATTGTGAAGCCTGCAGTGGTTAAAGAGAAGCAGTACTTCCTTGGACAGTCCACTGTAGCCAGAGCTTTAGGAGGGACCTCATTCCAAATGCCTTTGGCAAGGGTTCACCTTGACTGAGAATGTAGAAAAGGAAGCAAGCAAGCAGGTGTGTTTGAGGATATCTCTGCAGATGTCTTGATAGGGAATGATTTTGATAATGCAGTACCTTGTGTGTATGCAGTTACATGCTGTCAGGCTTAGAGACAGGCACGTGGGGCTGGTAGCCTCGGGGAGACCCAGACAGACCCTACACCTGAAGCCAGGGCTGGTGATGTGGCTATTTCAGGGAGGGAGCTATGCTGTAGCAGAGAGCCTGAAGGTGAGTCACAGCTACTGGTAGGTGCTGATCTTCCCTTGGATAGGGTGCAAGTTATATGGGCATAAAGCATACCAAGAGACGTAGTATGCAGCACTTTTATTGGCCTGGGATTGCAAGGGGATGTAACAGGGTACTGCAGGACCTGCAAGCAATGCCAAAAAGTATGCAAGGCAGGAGACAAGGTTAAGGGTCCTTTGATGTCTTTGCCTGTGATTGAGGAGCATTTTCAGGGGCTAGCTATGGATATTGTGGGGCCTCTGATTAACCCAAGTGCCACAGAAAAGAAGAATATCCTAGTGGTAGATTATGCTACGAGATACCCTGAGGGAGTGTCTCTGTCTTCCATTGAGGCAGAGACAGTGGCAAATGCTTTGTTACAGATTTTCAGCAGAATAGGTTTCCCAAGAGACATACTGACTTATAGAGGTGCCAATTTCATGTCAGACCTGCTGGCTTGTCTGTGGGAGCACTGTGAGATGAAGCACCTAAAGGCTATCCCCTACCAACACCAGACTAATGATCTTGTGGAGAAGTTAAACTCTACACTAAACATCATGCTATGGGCATTTGCAGACCAGTTTAAGAGAGATTGGGACAAATATTTGCCCCATCTGCTGTTTTCATACAGATAGGTACCCAGGAATCTATAGGTTTTTCACCCTTTAAGTTGTTGTATGGGCATAGGGTGCTAAAGCCATGGCTTTACGTTAAATACAGAAAAATGCATTACTATATCATTCTGCAAAAACATGGCCACTACTGTTTACCACATCAACACATCAACAGCAGCCCCCTAAGCTTGCAACCTGTGGTGCGAGACCTGGGTACACAGGTTGACAACAATCTCACATTCGGCAATCATGTAGTGGCAGTGGTCATAAAATCCTTTTATTTGGTTTATCTCATAAGTTAAGGGATTGCATCCAGAAAAAAGGAGGTTATTATCTCTCTGTAGTCCTCCCTCATTAGGCCAGTGATTGAGTACAATGCCCCATTTGGTATGTACCTCTCCAAACACCTGCACCAACTGCAAAGGTCACAGAAATACCTTACAAAGAAAATCCATGGCGTCCAACACCTGTCCAATGTGGGCAAGCTCAAATCACTATCACTCTACTCAGTATCATATAGATTGTTCAGAGGTGATCTGTGCCTCGCCTACAAGGCAATCTCGGAACCTGCTCTACTAGTAGAGATGCTCCACATCCATAACTCTAACTCCTTGTGCATTACCTGATCAAAAGGCTTAAATCTAATATGCGACATTAACAAAACTGGCTGTAGAAACATGTTTTTCTCCCAGAGGCTGCCCCATCTCTGGAATAGACTCCCCATACACGTCAAGCAAAGTATGTTGCTGACCCTCTTCAAGCGCAACCTTGATGAGTGGATGGGAAACCACAAATTTGTCCCAGGGGTTCCAGCTGTGTCCCTCATTGACAAGGGTGACAGGTGCTGATTGAGGTTTCTTTTTTGGGGGATAAACACTTGGCTAGGCTTGTAAGGGCCCAAGGGCCTTTAGCCAAGTAACCTCCTATGATCCTATGAATGGAGGATACCGGAAAAGTAGAGGTTATTCTCAGTCAAGCTAACTTTGAAAAATAGTCTGAAATTAAATTACCTGGTAGGCCATAAAGATTGTATCGGACAATTCTGACTGCAGCCAGAGAAGAAATGTCTGTAAAAACAAGGACTAGGAATCCTGCTGTATTTTCCTTAGCAGTAAAGTAATTGCTACCTTGGAAGGGTGGAAGTGTTAAAATGTTTTTATGGCTTCCAGATGCTATAACACATGTTAGCAAAGCTCTATCTGTCTGTATGGTAACACATATGTGTGAGATTCTGGTTCACTTTCTAGTAAAGGGGGGCAGTAGGTCAAGTAAAGGGTCAGTTCTGGTACCCTTATTATTTAACATCTTCACTAACCTCCTCTTCACTTCCTTTCCTCACTCCTCCCTCATACAATATGCTGATGACTCCACAATCATCTCCACTGCTAATTATCTCTCTGACCTACATATCCTTACCCAAAACTCCTTCAACCCAGTAGACAACTGGCTCACTAATAACCAACTTATATTAAATCCTAAAAAAACAAACTACTTCTATTCTTCGCAAAATCCCTCTCCCATAACAAACTAATCTTCTTCATTACCTCTCTAAGCAATACTGTCATAAAAGGGAAAACCCATACTAAGCTTCTAGGGGCCATTATAGATGACTGGCTCAAATTTGATCTCTATGTCCACCACTGCATTAAGAAAACCCACCAAAAACTAGGGTTACTTTACAGAAACAAAATGCTCCTAACCAAAGAGTCTCAAATTTCTCTAGCCAATGCCTATCTTCTACCCAGCCTCCAATACATTCTCAAATATTAACTAACCTACAGTCCTCTCTTTTAACTAAACTTGAAACCACCTGCAATAAGGTATCTCAGTTTGCAGCTAACCAGACCTCTCTCTCACATCACTGTCTTTCACTCAAAGCTTTAAACTGGCTGGAGTTTCACCATCAAGTTCTACTTTCCCTACTCCTCATCATTCACTCAGTACTTTACAAACCTTCCACTTGCCAAGACATCTCCTCTCTAATCTCTGTTTACACCCCCACCAGAACTCTCAGGAGTGCCAACCTAGAACAACTTGTAATATACAAACCCCAAAAATCTATGGGTCAAAACCTCTATAGCTATTCACCAACACTAGCCTGGAACAAGCTACCCTAGCCCATCAGGCAATTAACTCATCCACATGAATTCAAAAATCTCTCAAAGAACACCTGCTCTCTAAGTGGACATGTCACTGCTTAAATCTCCCTTAAACAGCACTTATCCAATTTCCACCTACCCATCTCCTTCTGACAATTTACTCATGCTCATGAATAAATAACGTCTCTAAAACACCTACTTTCTACTTGTACGTCACTGCTCAAATCACCCTTAACAACACCTCTCCATCTCTTCCACTCTGACATTCCCTACTCCTCCACTCAGCTTCACTGCCTATTGCTCTTCCTTTTCTTTCAGAATCAGATTCTCTCTTCTTATTCTCCTCACTGCATCTCCTGCATTGACACTTGCCATTGCAGTAAAAATCTATCATTTACCCCACTTGACTCTATTGTATGATTGATTATGCTACTACTGGCTAGCTAAATGCACAAAATTGTTGATTTTGTGTAATAATTCTATTCATTTGCTACATTACTTTTGTTATTTTGTGTTTTAGTTTAACAAATGCTAGCTAGCAAATAGTTTAACGTTGGTATTTTGTGTGTTAGTTTATTTGATAAATGCTAGCTAGCAAATAGTTTAACTTTGGATGATTCTCTCACTTAGTTTCTAGTTCTTGAACATTTACATAGAGTTTATACCCTAGACTCAAATCTTGTATATTTACATACTTTGTACTCAGGTCAGAAATCACAATATCACTATCTGTAAATGTTTTACTGTGTGCTTATACTGTAAACTTTAATTTATAGTTGTGGAACTCTTCTCTCTGGACCTCTGCTGAAAAAGGGCTCTGGCTTAGTCACACATTCCCAGTCAATAAATGTCAAATAAATAAATAAATAGTATGGGAACCAGAAGTCAGATGACCGGATGTAGATGATGTCATTCTGTAATCCAGCACTGAAATTATATTTTAATACTAGATGAAACAGAAGTCTCAGAGCAGTCTGTTTTTGAATCCTGACATAGAAGGATCACTCACCCACTTCATCTTGCCTTGCTTCAGTAAGTAACTAGGGAACAGTAAATCTTTAGATCAGTTAAGAAAATACAACAAGATTAGTTAAGTAGCGTTTCCTGTATCTGTGTGAATCTATTCATCTATGTTATTTTAATATTTACCATTTTCATGTTCTTTTATTATTTATTATTAAATATATTTAAAATGTTCATTGTGGCTGCTCTTTTAGAGAATGTTTTAACCTTTGAGACTAGTTATATTTATTTGGTGGCCACTTGAGAAAGCCTTACTGCATTGGTCAAACACTACCATTTGCATTAGTATTGATTTTACTCAGTAAAATTGGGTACCCTTGTAAGAGCCTTAGAGTAGCTGGCTTTGGAGTGTTCTTGTGGCAGTACCTACCTTATAGTCTGAGCAGAAGGGGACATAGCTGGTAAATCTATGCCAGCCTTTCCTAGGTGTGTGTGTGTGTGTGTGTGTGTGTGTGTGTGTGTGTGTGTGTGTGTGTGTGTGTGTGTGTGTGTGTGTGTGTGTGAAAATCAAATCTCAAAGAGTGTGTGTGTCAGCTACTTGCAGGAAGGACAGAGAGCACTGGTCTCACTGAGAAGGTGGTGGTGGATGTGAAAAACTAAAAAGCTGCCAGCCCAGCTACATAGAATTTTGTAGATAATTCAATGTCATTGTAAATATTAATAAAATCTACAGGCTGTTTCACAAATGTAAAGAAAAGTGTGTTAAATGTTGAATTCAAAAATGTAACCACAGTGCACTCTGCTGGAAGAAAGCTGATAAAGTAAAACATTTTATGATTGTTTGATCTCAAAGCTCAGAGACAGAATGTCTGGACTAAGGAATTCCTTCTATTGTTTTGAGACCGGAGTTAATTGCTAGATTTTACATGTATAATGTCTTTTATTGCTGTGGGTTCGTGACAGCTACAAGATCAAAGAAATGTTAAAACTCTTGAGTTTCTGTTAGCCTGGGAACCAGAGAAGAATGAATTAGTCAGCATTGATGTATTACCAATTTAAGAGGTCTCAAAGAGAAAGAGAATGAACATTTTGGATTTTGTCTGAAGAACATCCACTCACCAGTTCTCTGCCTTTGCTCTGTATGTAAGTAGGATCTTAGACTTTAGTGTCTCTCTTAGAAATAGATAGAAAATAGTAAGTTTAGTCTAGCTGTTTTCTATATTTATGTCAGTCTAGTCTACAGTATTATTTTAAGCATTTTCCTGTGATCTCTGAACTCTTGATTAGCAGTCTGTTGAACTGAGGAGATTTGTCTTGTGTTTTTATTATTTATTATTAAATATTTTAAACCTTTCAACTGTGGTTGTTTTGTGTAGAGATAATTTAAGCTCTAGAGTACATTGCATGTATATAGTGATACTGTACAAGGCCACTCCAATAAGCCTTAAAAGTTCTGGTCACACTTACTAACTGGATAATAATATTGCATAGTAAAAGTGGACACCCTTTTGGTAAGGGCCTTATTAGTAGCTGATAGTGGTTGGTGGCAGTTGCTACTACCTTATAGACTGGCAGGAAGGGGCATAGCTGGAGAACATGTGCCAGACTTCCCCAGGAGTGCCTGTGTGTTTGTATACAACTCCTATCTTAAAGTGTGTGCGTGTGTGTGTTTCTGTGTGTGTGTGTGTGTGTGTGTGTGTGTGTGTGTGTGTGTGTGTGCGTGTGTGTGTTTCTGTGTGTGTGTGTGAGCTACTTGGGCAGGGACACGAAGCACTGGTTGGACAGAGAGGGTGCTGGAGGTTTAACTTGACCATTAGGCTGAGATTTGTAGCCTATAGCTGTGCCAGTGGGAGTCTTATTGGGGATCTGGGGAGAAAGGGAGAAACCAGCCTCAAACTGACGGTGATCTCTGTGTGCTCTTAAGGGAAATTGTACTTTACTGTGTGTGTACTTATCTTTCCCAATGTGGCTGCCCTCACTGTTGTTAGTGGTGAGGATTGTGGCTCCTTGATTACTGAGCCAGTGCACTGGCATCACAGAGGACTTGGCCTGGAACACTCAGCTGAGGACTCAGCTCTATAGCTGTGCCAGTGGGAGGCCTTACTGGGGGCCTGAGAGAAAGAGAGGGAACCTCAGACTCTAGACTGAGTATGTTCCCTGTGTGCTGTTAAGGGAAAGTGTGCTTGGTGCAGAGAACTGCATCTGGAAATACTGCATGTATTTATCTTTGTTCCAAGTGACTGTCCCTCACCAGTGTCAGTGGTGAGGATTCAGCCTTATTGATTACTGGCCCAGAGGAGGGGATCTCGCAGATGTGTCAAATGATGGCTGACTATAGTAGCACAAGGATTTCCCTGGGTCTTGATGTCATTGCCTAAATTATAAGTTGAGTGACATGGAATGATTTTCCTATAACCGTAGACACATGTTGGTGAAAACCAGGTTAGTATCTATGTGAGTTCCACAAATCCCAGACTACTGTGTCTACATTTAGGGGTGTTTTATCAATGAGGTAGTTTCTGTGGGTGGACAGCTTCCCAAAAGGTACTATTATGCATTTCTTGGCACTGAGTGTTAGGCCATGGCTTTGGCACCAGTCATTTATCTGTGCTAGATATTCCTATAGGATTTTAGTATCCTAGGGGGGGGGGTGTTCTATGATTGCTCCTAGCTTGCAATCATCTGCAAACATGGTAAGCCAGAGGCACTTGATATTAGCCTTGACTTCTGAAAAAGATGCCAAAGAGGAGCAGACCCAACACCGAAACCTGGGGGACTCCACTGGTGACCAGCATCTTTGTGGAGGTAGTCTGTCTATTCCGAACTTCCTCTGTCCTGTCTGTGAGCCAGCTGGCTATCCTGCAAGTTACATAGAGGTTTATGGCTAATTCTGTGAGACTGATTGCAATGCTAAAATGCAGTATTGTATCAAAAGCCTTAGGTAGGTCAAGGTAGGCAGTATGCAATGTTTTGCCCTCTTCTATTGCCTTGGGTACCTTCTCAAAGAAAGAAGTCCACCAGGTTCAGTAGGCATGACCTACCTTTGACAAAACCAAACTGGGTTGGGTCCAGTCATATGTCATTGTTAATAATTACCATTATAATTCTTTCCATGACTTTGCATATGAGACTAGTCAGACTAATGGGTCTGTAATTCCCAGGATCCCTTGATGGTCTGCCATTGTGCAGAGGGATGACTGTTGCAGTCTTCTATTTACATGGCATGAAGCCTGTCTAGACTCTAAGGTTGAATAGTGGCACCAGTGGCTCTGATAGGTCATATTTCAGATTATTTAGGAGGCATGTTAGGATATTATCAGGGCCCACCAAAGCTGTATTTATGGCTTTAGAGAGAGTACAGAGGTAGTAAGGGAGATGGCTAGAAAGGTGCTTGGTATGACATCTGGACAAAGGAAGGATGACAAGGAGACATGGTAGTGGAATGAGGAAGTACATGAGAGTATACAGAGAAAGAGGTTGGCAAAGAAGAAGTGGGATTGTCAGGGAGATGAAGAAAGTAGACAGGAGTATAAGGACATGAGGTACATGGCAAAGAGAGAGGTGGTGAAGGCTACGAATAAGGCTAGACAGAGGGACTGAGCTAGGAAAGATGTGCAGCAGGTAAAGGTGATAAAGAATAATGAGGGAAACATACTCACAAGCGAGGAGAGTGTGTTGAGGAGATGGAAAGAGTACTTTCAGGAGTTGATGAATGAAGAGAATGAAAGGGAGGGAAGATTGGATGATGTGGGGATAGTGAATCATGAAGTACAATGAATTAGCAAGGAGGAAGTAAGGATAACTATGAAGAGGATGAAGAATGGAAAGGCTGTTGGTTTAGATGACATACCTGTGGAAGCATGGAGGTGTTTAGGTGAAATGGCAGTGGAGTTTTTAACCAGATTGTTTAATGAAATCTTGGAAAGTGAGAGGATGCCTGAGGAATGGAGAAAAAGTGTTTTGGTACTGATTTTTAAGAATAAGGGTGATGTGCAGAGCTGCAGTAACTACAGAGGGATTAAACTGATCAGTCACAGCATGAAGTTATGGGAAAGAGTAGTGGAAGCTAGGCTAAGGAGGGACATGATGATTAGTGATCAGCAGTATGGTTTCATGCTGGGAAAGAACACTACAGATGCGATGGGTTGCAAACTGGCTTAAGGACAGAACCCACAGGGTTAGAGTTGCTGGCGCTGTGTCAGACTCCAAGCCGGTCACAAGTGGTGTCCCACAGGGTCCTTGGCCCCTATTGTTTGGCATCTACTTTCAGAAATGCGGGCCAGCATGGGAGTGACAAAGTTTGCAGCACCTGCAACTGGGCGCCATAGTGGAAAGTGCATCGGACACGGATATCCTTCAGAAGGGACTCACGGAAACAGATAGCTGGTGCCAGAGCCATGGCCTGAAGTTAAACGCCAAAAAATGTATAGTCATACCCTTCGGGAAAAACAAGGTAACCCCAAGCTACCATATAGGTGGCAATCCACTAAGCACAGAAGAGGTCATCAGGGACCTGGGGACCCAGGTTGACAGTGGCCTTTCTTTGACACTCACATTGCTAAAGTGGTTAGAAAGACCTTCTACATTGCCCACCTGATCATGAAGGGATTCACATCCAGATCTAGTGAGGTCATTGTTCCCTGTACTCTTCACTTATCAGACCAATGATCGAGTACAATGCCCCATTCGGGATGTATCTCACCCGACATCTGCAGCAATTGGAGAGACCCCAAAAGTTCCTCACCAAAAGGATAAAGGGACTCCAAAATCTGTCATATGCTGCCAGATTGAAGAAACTCCAGCTCTACTCAGTTGCTCAGAGGTGACATGTGCCTGACATACAAGGCCATGTCCAACCCGAATTAATGGACATGCTCCACCTCAAAAATCCAAATCCACCAAAACCACTAGAGCAAGTGACTTAAACCTAGCACGCACGGATATAACTGGAGGGATAGATTTATCACTCAGAGACTCTATGCTGTGGAATAAAATCCTGGTCCATGTGAGACAGAGTACGCTGACTCTGTTCAAGAGAAATCTAGACCTGTGGATGGGAGATAATCATCTCTGTGTCACTGCTGGACAGAGGCACAACAAACTAATGGGCACAGTATTTTTTCATATAAGGGGTGGCGTAAGCCACAAAAATTTGGGATAGGCTTATAAATGCCTTAGGGCAGATAGCCTAGTATAAACCTATGAACCTATGAACCTATGTTAGCTCTGAGAGTGTTGATGGAGAAGTATGGAGAAGTACAGAGAAGGTCAGAAGTAGTTGCATTGTGTTTTTGTAGACTTAGAGAAAGCATATGACAGGGTGCCTAGAGAGGAGTTGTGCTATTGTATGAGGAAGTCGGGAGTGTCAGAGAAGTATGTAAGAGTGGTACAGGATATGTACAGCGGTGAGGTCTGCGGTGGGAGTGATGGATGTGTTTAAGGTGGAGGTGGGATTACATCAAGGATCAGCTCTGAGCCCTTTCTTATTTGCAATGGTGATGGACAGGTTGACAGACGAGATCAGACAGGAGTCCCCGTGGACTATGATGTTTGTAGATGACATTATCTGTAGTGAGAGTAGGGAACAGGTGGAGGAGACCCTGGAGAGATGGAGATATACTCTAGAGAGAAGAGGAATGAAGGTCAGCAGGACTAAGACAGAATATATGTGTGTGAATGAGAGGGAGGATATAGGAATGGTGAGGATGCAAGGAGTAGAGGTGGTGAAAGTAGATGAGTTTAAATACTTGGGATCAATAGTTCAGAGTAATGGTGAGTGTGGAAGAGAGGTGAAGAAGAGAGTACAGGCAGGATGGAGTGGTGGAGAAGAGTGTCAGGAGTGATTTGTGACAGACGAGTACCAGTAAGAGTGAAAGGGAACGTCTACAAGAGGGTAGTGAGACCAGCTTTGTTATATGGGTTGGAAACAGTGGCACTGACAAAAAGGCAGGAGTTTGAGCTGCATGTGGCAGAGTTAAAGATGTTAAGATTTGCACTGGGTGTGACAAGGGTGGACAGGGTTAGGAATAAGTATATTAGAGGGTCGGCCCAAGCTGGAAGGTTTGGAGACAAAGCCAGAGAGGCAAGATTATGTTGGTTTGGACATGTGCTGAGGAGGGATGCTAAGTATATTGGGAAACAGATGCTAAGGATGAAGCTACCAGGTAACTGGAAAAGAGGAAGGCCTAAGATAAGGTTTATGGATGTGGTGAGAGAAGACATGCAGGTGGTTGGTGTGGCAGAGCAAGATGCAGAGGACAGGAAGAAATGGAAACAGATGATCTGCTGTGGTTACCCCTAATGGGAACAGCCGAAAGAAGATGATGATGATGACATCTAATACCTGCTCCCTACTGATAATTTCAAGGATTATATTAGATGGTATTTCCTGTGACGTGGCTAAGGTTGAGAAAGGGAATAAAGATGGAGCTGAATCTGTCAGTCAGATGATTTGCTATATATCCTGATTCTATGAATATATAAAGAAACAGCTTCAGTACTTAGTAATAATGACTATCCCTCCTGGCATGTCTAAAGGTCAGTTCCCTGTGCTTTCTCCTGTTAACCTGGTGAACTTGGACATTCTGAGGCAGTGTAGCAACTGCCTCATGTACACAAACAGCCCTCTCTTCTTGCCTTTAACTTGTGAGAGATGCACTTATATATCCAAATTGGAAGCCATGCACTCTCAGGCCAAGAACAGAATAGCTGGTCAAGAGGAGAAGGTCAACACCTGCATCACACCACATGCAACACATAGCCCTCCAGAATGCCCACCATCACAGCTCTCACATAAAAACACAAATCACATACACACCTTCACAGAGGCTCTCAATAGAAATATACCCAAAAAGCAGAGATCTCCAAGGCAGAAATGCACTTGACCACCACAACACAGCACAAACCACAAGACACATAGCAAACCTACACAGTGTGCCCTTCAACCTAAGCCCCTAAGGCAAAACAACTTGCCCAATACACTAATCATTGGTGACTCGATAGTGAGGCACACTGATATCCCACTCACTAGGTTGAATAAGGAGAAGGTAACAGTCAGCTGTCTATCAGGTGCCAGAATCCGACACAACACATGCACTAAGGTCACTCCACAACAAGTACAAGTATGACTCTCTCGCTGTCCATGTGGGTGTGAATGACCTGAAATGCCCCTCCCTGGACTACATGAAAAGATACATGGAGGAGCTCTTGGATTATGTAGCCAAGGCAGGTATGTCCATAGCCCTGAGTAGCATCCTACCATCACCCAGAATGATACTGCAGTATAAGCAGAAAATGATTGATTTCAACAATTGACTAAGTTTCTGGTGTCATTCTAAGGGGATCCAGTATCTGTCTGCTTTGGATGACATGACTGACAGACCTCAATAGCTTTGCCAGAGATGGCCTGCATCTGTCACCCCTGGGTTTCCAGATACTGGCTAAGGCTCTTGCCACCCCTATAGTACCTTTTTTAGGTGATGTTCCAAAGACCAAATTTCCCCCATACCAGCTATAAATACATGCAATCTGAGGGTCATGTTGCTCAATGCTAGAAGTCTAAATCTCGAGATGCACTTACTTGAAGCACTCCTCAAAATGGAGAGCACTGACATTTGTGTTGTACCGGAGAACTGGTTTAAAGCAGCAGAAAGCACCCCTACACTATCAGGCTATAACTCATTCCACACCTTTTGGCCCCAGAATATGGACTGAAGCTCCAAAGGTGGTGGTGTCTCCATATTCATAAAGGATATGCACACCTCCAGACTAGTAGCCCAGCATAATGCATCTGAGATACTTCAGGTACAACTAACACTGGGTAAGATGGTGATTTAGGTCATAGCCTGCTATAGGTCCCCACCCATGACCCAAGACTCACACTCCATGTTCCTAAGCACCCTGGAAACTATTAGGGTCCAACCCAACACTCTCATACTAGGTGACTTCAACTACTCCTCCATCAACTGGGAAAACTACTCATGCACCAATACACTGGCCCAATGCTTCCTGGAATTCATCAGTTCCAATGCACTGGACCAGCTAATTCTTAGCCCCACTAGAGAAAGCAACATCCTTGACCTGGTTATTACTAACATGGGCAACCATTGCTCTACACCAATAGTCAATTCCTATCTGGTTAGATCTGACCACAAAGTAATCACCATGGAAATCCACATCTTATCCACACCCCCCGCAAAGGTAACCACCATGAAAAACTTCTCCAAAGCTGACTTTGGGCTCCTAAAAACAGAGGTGGGTAACTTTACGCCACCCATATCAATGGAAAATAGATGCATGACTGCAGATTCATACACCAATGCTCTGTACGAACACGTACATAAATGCATGGAACTAGCCATACCCAACAGAACCAAGATGCTCTCCTGCAAAAAAAGGAAGCCAATCTGGTGGTCCCCTGCCATTAATAAACTCTACAACAGAAGAAAGAATCTGTTGCAGAAAAAGGTGAAGTCCCAAGACTGGAAAATCTCCCTTATTACCCTCAACAAAAAGTTGAGATCCGTCATCAAAACCTCTAAAGTCAGCTATGAAGGCAGAATTGCAGCAGACACTAAAAACAGCCACAAAGCCTTATATAGTTAGATCAAGAATCTCCATGGCAATACCCAGGTTTGCTCTGAATTAATGCACAATGGTACTTCCTATACTAAGCCAACAGATATTGCTAACATACTGGCCTACAGATTCAGTGTCAATTTTCCCCTTCCTCCCCTTAAAGAACCAATCACAATACCGTAGGAATGCCAGGCACCCAGCATTACTGCAGCACAGGTTAAAGCTGCATTGTCCAAGGCCAGGAATACAGCTTCCATGGGACCCAACAATATCCCTGGATGTGTTCTACATGAACTACAAAGTGAACTGGCACCACATCTGTGTGCCCTGTTCAATCACAGCCTCAACTCAGGCTTTGTCCCTTCTGAATGGTGCACTGCTACAGTCATCCCTCTACATAAAGGGGGGGTGACTACAGACCCTGGGAATTATCGCCCCATTAGCCTGACAAGTCTGATATGTAATTCTATGGAGTGCATCATCATGGACCTAATGAACAAGGATACAGGGAATCTCCAAACTCTAGGTCCCATGCAGTTTAGTTTTGTGAAAGGTAGATCATGCCTGCTCAACCTGGTTGACTTCTTTGAGTCAGTCACCAGAGCTATAGATGAGGCCAAGGCAATTCATACAGCTTACCTCGATCTGGCCAAGACCTTTGTGATACCATTCCCCACTCAGGAATTATTGATAAACTCACCAAGCTAGGCATCAACCCCTATATCACTAGGTGGGTTGCAAATTGTTTCACAGCTAGAACCCACAGTGTGAAAGTAGTGGACTCCAAGTCAGACTGCTGACCTGTCATGAGTGCAGTCCCACAGGGATTGGTCCTGGGTCATCTCCTGTTTGGCATCTACTTCTCAAAAGTCCAAGCCAACATGGAGGGACTCTGTCTGACCAAGTTTGCAGAGGACTGCAAGCTGGGAGCCATTATTATAACTCCCCAAGTGATGTAGACATCCTACAGAAGGGCTACCCTGAGACCAATGACTGGTGTCAAAACCATGGCCTTAAGCTTAATGCCAAAAAATGCGTCATCATCCCCTTTGGGAAATACCACATCGATGGGAGCCCACTGAACACTGAAGGTGTTATAAGAGATCTGGGGACACAGGTTGATAGCAACCTCTCCTTCGACCACCACATTGGCACTGTGGTCAGAAAGTCCTTCTATGTGCCACATCTCATTCCCAAGGGTTTTGCATCCAGGAAGAAAGAGGATATCATCTCTCTCTACTTTTCCCTCATTAGGCTAATCATTGAATATAATGCCCCATTTGGCATGTACCTCACTAGACACATGCAACAGCTGGAAAAGCCACAAAAGTACCTCATGAAGAGGATCCTAGGCCTTAAACACATGTCCTACATGGACAGACGCAAAAAACTCCAACTATTCACTGTCTCATATCGTCTACTAAGAGGCAATCTCTGCTTGACTTACAAAGCCATGTCTGACCCAGCTCTGTTAGAAATGCTACATCTAAACAAATCCCAATTCCTCCACACCACACACACCAGAGACCTCAACCTCATTACCACAATCAAAAGAACATGCTAGGGACAGGTTCATAACCCAGAGACTGCCCATGCTCTGGAATAGACTTCCCATACATGTCAAGCAGAGCACCTCACTAGCCCTCTTCAAGGGAAATCTTGATGAGTGGTTGGGAAATAGAAAGTTCACCCCAAGGATCACTCCAGTGGCTCTACTTGATAGAGGCACTGGGAACTAACATCGGGCAGCACAATGCCAGGGCACTTCTATGGGCTAGGCTTGTAAAGGTTCCAGGGCCATTAGCCTAGTACACACCTCCATTTACCAACAGTTCGACAAACTGTTGTGCCCTGCTTTTGAGGTTTTTGGACATAGCTAAAGAAGGCTTTGTGGTTGTCCTTCGCCTGGGAAGCTACCTTTACCTCAAAATTTGCTTTGTTTGACTTAATTAGTCCTTTTTGTTTATTCAATTTGGTGAGAGAACTTTTATCTTTTTTGGTGTTATACTTTCTAATTTTAACTATGACTTTTTTTCTTTTGTTGTACAACCTATATAATTTTGTATTCCACCAGGGTGGTTTGTTTTCTGAAATAGTTTTGGACTTACATCTGGTGGCACAGCAGCCTGTGTGCAGTCATTAACATGGTTGTAAAGAGCTATTCTGCATAGGCTGCTGTGTTATCTGGGTTTGGAGGGGCTTGACATTTTGACATGTTATCACTTAAGAAAAGGTTGTTTTGCCTTGGAGTAGTTTCTAACTCTTACAGGTTGTGCTGGGGTTAAAAAATTGATTCTTATTTCAAAAGAGACAGCTTTGTGGTCTGACCTTGCCAGACAGGAAGCTATAATGGGGGGGGGGGTGTTGCAGCATTCTCCTATATATGCAAGGGCCAAGTCCAATATATTTGTACCTCTAGAAGGTGTATGCACTAGCTAGTCCAGGGTGTTTGTGTTTTGAAAGTCTAGGTATCTCCACGCCTGCAAATCTGGGTCTTGGGGATTCCCAGTTTATAGTTGGATAATTAAAGTCCCCCATGATTATGGTATTTGGTTGAATGTTCAGTGTCTCCAATAGGTTTGAATATGAGTTATGGGTTTCATGGGACATAGATGGTGACCTATTGCTTGCTAGAATATGGTATAGACCTTTGTCTATGGTAATCTGGACATGGAGGAATTCCAGTGTGTCATCCTGTTTACCAATCTAGGGGTATGCTTGTTATTGATGTAGATCAAGACACCTTCTTTAGTACCTGTTTGTGTAGTTGCTGGTCAAAATGTGTGGAAGACACTAAGCCTTGCTCTACTGTGGTGCTATCTGCAGCTATAAACCATGTCTCAGTAAGTGCACAGATATCTGCATTCTCCGAGGCAAGGAGAGTTTGGAGGGAGTGAAGCTTCTTGTTTAGACTCATGGAATTGAGCAGTAAAACCTTTAGAGTTCCTTAGAGGTTTGTCATTTTGGCATTGCCTAAAAAAAGCCCTATGGGGAAGATAATGTTTTAGCCAATAGTCAGAAATATAGAGGGGATAGTTGCAGACCATCCTTAGTAAAGCAGCATGGTTTGTTAACCATGACCTCCCACACTGAAAAATATTGTATTCCCCCTAGAATGACGCCAGAAATGAAGCCAATTATTAAGTCACTTATCTTCTGTTTATATTGTGACATCATCCTTGGTGAAGGTAGAATGCTGCTCAATGTTAGATATGTACCAGCCTGGGACACATAGTCTTCATATATTCATATAGTCTAGGGAAGTACTTCTCAGGTCATTAAGAACCTACATGCACTATGACTATGAATATTATGAACAGAAATCACCCAGTCATTTTGTTGGTTATCCTTGAGTATTGAACAATTTAAAGCTCTTATGGCCATAGAACTGGAAGATGGAGAATCTTTGTAAAGAAATGTTATACTTTGGAATCCTAATCTGATGGATTGGAAAGATATAAACCTGTTTTTATTTTTTTTATTGTGTACCTTCCAGGTGACCATCTTCTGCTTTCTCCTCCTAACTTTAGAGTTTCATATTACCTTGCCAATGATGGATTTTGTCTCAGCTGTAGGCAGGGTGGGAATAGGAAATGCAGAACAGCCTCTGGCAGTCTCATATATGGTGAGGTGTGATGCTTGGGATGTCCTAACTGGCCAGAGTTACTGATGTCATGCATATCACTTCATGTAACATCAGCAGCTGAGCTACCTTCTAATACTGAATTTAATGACATGTTATCTTCAATCACAGCTGGCCTCCACTAGGAGTGCCACATTGCAGATAAAACCCCATCCCACCCTCATGAAATGGGTGAACTGATAAAATGCTGCTCCTTCCAATCTCACCTTTCCTGGTTCCTCTGACTACTAACCCATTAATCGGGTCAGGTATCTGAGTCACAATCTGGGTGCCTTCCATCTATGTCACAGAGCCAGCAGCTTTTAGTATTCCTAGCTGCTACCAGGTCTACTTGGTCCAAGTCAGGTAAGTGAGACAGACAGTCAAGACAGTAGATATAGCAATAAATAAATAAATATATAAAATATATAAAATACTGTCTTGGGACACATTACAATTACTGTCTCAACATTTAAAAACTTTAGGGGATAACATCTGGGTGCATAATTGTTTTTAAGCTTCCAGATTCTTAAGCAAGAGAGATATGCTGAGTAAAAAGAATCATTAGCATCCACAGTACAGTATCTCCTTTGATAAAGAAATAGCATCTCATTCAAAATGGTCAAACACTACTTGGAAGAACACACTGAAAATTGAATTATCTGGAAAGGACTTTATGCATTCTGTAATTTAATTACAACAATTTTCATTTTTACTGTCATTTCCTTCTGAAACACTATTTGAGCTGTGAGATGGGGCTGTGTTTCTTAAAGAAGACAGTTCTTTACTACAGGCAAAAAATAAAACCTTGTTTCAGAACAAATCTTTGCAAATTTCTGATAGATTCAAAAGAAAAATGCTTATCTGGCACAAAATCCTCATTATAACCACTGTTTAATTAAATATGTTGTTTTTGAAGAGAATCAGTCAGTTATTTCAGAAGAACTTCTCAAACTGATTAGGTCATTTGAAACTGTTGAATATCGCATCTCATGACAGTGCTCTCCTCTGCCATTCCACATATAGAGAACCATTTTTGTCAAGAATTTAATTGCCTATATTTTATATAGTTTGGATGTAATCAAATGTATTAAAACTCATATCAAACTGACAGGCCATTTTGTATTACCTCAAGAAATCCATCCAATGCTGTTGAATTGGATCCAACTCCTGCTACAGCTCCATGAACAGCTGTCACCATCCACAGTAGGGAATGGAATATACCTATGGAAAACTTAAATCCCAATCGATTTAATACAGGTCTTTGGGACGGGGAAGGAAAACAAAGAACCTGTAAAAACCCACACTAGCACAGGTAGGACTCACAGGCTCTGCCTAAAAGGCACCCCAGCCAAGTACCAAATCATAGAGCCACTTACTGAGAGGTAACAATGCTGCTCACTGCACCACTGTACCACCTGAATCCAATGACCAGGAAATGGCACTCTGTTAAATTAAAGACTTTAATTATCACAAAAAATAATGGTTTTAACAGTAAATTTAGATAACTAATTCCAAAGTGGGATGTAAAACTTGGTATCCAATGCCACCATATCCTGTAGCAATAAAGAAAGAGAACAATGGTGCTGCATTCTGGAAGTAGGCATTTTGGCTGAATTCCCAGAATTTTTTTTTCATTTTCCATACTGGTTAAGTACCACTAGTTGTAATACCACTCAAACCTGTTCTAGATAGACACAGACACTTCCATGATCAAAACAAAAATGTAGTCATTCTTACACCCACAAAGTTGGGAGGGTGGCCTAATGGTTAAGGTGTTTTCCTTACAACCACAAGGTACAGGGTTTGAATCTCACAGGGATAACTGGCTAGGCTTAAAATGGCTACAAGGGCAGTTAGCCTAGTACTAACCTATGAACCTATGACTATAGCTATATTCCTACATTGTCTACTAGATTCAAGCCAAGTACTGTCTTAGATAGCTGTGAATTATTCTCATTCATCTTGGCTTTCCCATTTTTTCATTTTCCATACTGGTTAAGTACCACTAGTTGTAATACCACTCAAACCTGTTCTAGATAGACACAGACACTTCCATGATCAAATTCTCTACAAAAAATGTAGTCATTCTTACACCCACAAAGTTGGGAGGGTGGCCTAATGGTTAAGGTGTTTTCCTTACAACCACAAGGTACAGGGTTTGAATCTCACAGTTATGGCATTTTGGCACACTAGGAAGTGTAACAATTGCCTGATGATCATAAATAATAAATTATTCCTTAGTTTGTCACTGTCTGTATGTGAGATATGCAAGTAGTTAGCCAGAATGCAGTTTTCCATCTCAAAACATGCAGGTGGGAAATTTTATTGTTTATACTTCTTATGTTAAGGTGAGCTATCAGGAGGAGTTAGTTGGTTTAATAATTGTAGAAGTTATAGGTACTGTTAAATTGTTAGGGTTAGTTATGGCATCAGTATGGGGGCCAGGGTTTGGATGAATGTCACCATCTAGGAGGGGGTGTTGCTGGGGGTATTGTAGAGATTTTAAGAGTTTATGAAGGCTATTAGGAGTCTTCTTGGTAGGGAAGTGAATAATGTGAGTTGTTTTGTGGAATTTAGGTAAAGAGTAATTAGAAACATAGGTTATATTACTATGGTTAAGGGAGAAGGTGAATGAGGATGGTAAAGTTTGTTGGGTATGATGGTTTTGTTCAGATAGAGAAAGATATTCATAGGAGGTAAGTGAGTATGGTATGGTAAGAATTGCTAGTGTGGTAGTTAAGAGTAGTAATTTGGTTAAATTAGTTTTATTTGTAGAAGCCATGGTAAGAGGATTTAAGTAGGGAATAGTTAGTGTTAGTATGTATTGTAATAAGGAGACAAAGTGTTTTAAGATATTGAGCAGGTTATAAGTTAAGTTGGTAAGTAGTTAACAGGGTAAGATAGGAGGTAGAGTAGTTGTAGTTAAGATTAGAAGACAGAGGGAGTGGTAAGAAAGACAGATTAGTAGTACTAACAATTGAAAAAGGAAATTTCTTAACTTCATCTAGAAGCTAGAAGGAAATTTGTGAAGTATAAAAGTACTTACATAAAGTTTCTTTAATTTTTGGCTTTAATTTCTACATCAGTATAATACCAGCTAAAGGACTCCCAAAAATCCAGATGAGGCAAGAAGGTTTCAAATTTATTCATACCATAGCATTCTTTGTGAATGATAATGCTTTAAGCCAACTACATCTTTTCATTATTATAATAATAAATGCAAACTTAAATGAAAAATAAACATCATAAAAGGATTTGTATAGGCCTGCAGGCAAAAGGGTAGACTATTTTAACATTTTCAAATCTTAGAGCTAAATTCTCTACAACTATGCTATAAATATTATGAACAGAAATCACCCAGTCATTTTGTTGGTTATCCTTGAGTATTGAACAATTTAAAGCTCTTATGGCCATAGAACTGGAAGATGGAGAATCTTTGTAAAGAAATGTTATACTTTGGAATCCTAATCTGATGGATTGGAAAGATATAAACCTGTTTTTTTATTTCTTTTCTCCACTATTGTGTACCTTCCAGGTGACCATCTTCTGCTTTCTCCTCCCTAACTTTAGAGTTTCTAGTATTACCTTGCCAATGATGGATTTTGTCTCAGCTGTAGGCAGGGTGGGAATAGGAAATGCAGAACAGGGCCTCTGGCAGTCTCATATATGGTGAGGTGTGATGCTTGGGATGTCCTAACTGGCCAGAGTTACTGATGTCATGCATATCACTTCATGTAACATCAGTCAGCTGTAGCGCTACCTTCTAATACTGAATTTAATGACATGTTATCTTCAATCACAGCTGGCCTCTATCACATAGGAGTGCCACATTGCAGATAAAAACCCCATCCCACCCTCATGAAATGGGTGAACTGATAAAATGCTGCTCCTTCCAATCTCACCTTTCCTGGTTCCTCTGACTACTAACCCATTAATCGGGTCAGGTTATCTGAGTCACAATCTGGGTGCCTTCCATCTATGTCACAGAGCCAGACAGCTTTTAGTATTCCTAGCTGCTACCAGGTCTACTTGGTCCAAGTCAGGTAAGTGAGACAGACAGTCAAGACAGATAGATATATAAATAAATAAATAAATATATAAAATATATAAAATACTGTCTTGGGACACATTACAATTACTGTCTCAACATTTAAAAACTTTAGGGGATAACATCTGGGTGCATAATTGTTTTTAAGCTTCCAGATTCTTAAGCAAGAGAGATATGCTGAGTAGAAAGAATCATTAGCATCCACAGTACAGTATCTCCTTTGATAAAGAAATAGCATCTCATTCAAAATGGTCAAACACTACTTGGAAGAACACACTGAAAATTGAATTATCTGGAAAGGACTTTATGCATTCTGTAATTTAATTACAACAATTTTCATTTTTACTGTCATTTCCTTCTGAAACACTACTTGAGCTGTGAGATGGGGCTGTGTTTCTTAAAGAAGACAGTTCTTTACTACAGGCAAAAAATAAAACCTTGTTTCAGAACAAATCTTTGCAAATTTCTGATAGATTCAAAAGAAAAATGCTTATCTGGCACAAAATCCTCATTATAACCACTGTTTAATTAAATATGTTGTTTTTGAAGAGAATCAGTCAGTTATTTCAGAAGAACTTCTCAAACTGATTAGGTCATTTGAAACTGTTGAATATCGCATCTCATGACAGTGCTCTCCTCTGCCATTCCACATATAGAGAACCATTTTTGTCAAGAATTTAATTGCCTATATTTTATATAGTTTGGATGTAATCAAATGTATTAAAACTCATATCAAACTGACAGGCCATTTTGTATTACCTCAAGAAATCCATCCAATGCTGTTGAATTGGATCCAACTCCTGCTACAGCTCCATGAACAGCTGTCACCATCCACAGTAGGGAATGGAATATACCTATGGAAAACTTAAATCACCAATCGATTTAATACAGGTCTTTGGGACGTGGAAGGAAAACAAAGAACCTGTAAAAAACCCACACTAGCACAGGGAGGACTCACAGGCTCTGCCTAAAAGGCACCCCAGCCAAGTACCAAATCATAGAGCCACTTACTGAGAGGTAACAATGCTGCTCACTGCACCACTGTACCACCTGAATCCAATGACCAGGAAATGGCACTCTGTTAAATTAAAGACTTTAATTATCACAAAAAATAATGGTTTTAACAGTAAATTTAGATAACTAATTCCAAAGTGGGATGTAAAACTTGGTATCCAATGCCACCATATCCTGTAGCAATAAAGAAAGAGAACAATGGTGCTGCATTCTGGAAGTAGGCATTTTGGCTGAATTCCCAGATTTTTTTTTTCATTTTCCATACTGGTTAAGTACCACTAGTTGTAATACCACTCAAACCTGTTCTAGATAGACACAGACACTTCCATGATCAAATTCTCTACAAAAAATGTAGTCATTCTTACACCCACAAAGTTGGGAGGGTGGCCTAATGGTTAAGGTGTTTTCCTTACAACCACAAGGTACAGGGTTTGAATCTCACAGGGGATAACTGGCTAGGCTTAAAATGGCTCACAAGGGCAGTTAGCCTAGTACTAACCTATGAACCTATGACTATAGCTATATTCCTACATTGTCTACTAGATTCAAGCCAAGTACTGTCTTAGATAGCTGTGAATTATTCTCATTCATCTTGTCTTTATTACTTTTCCCACTCTTATACTACAAATATTAGACATTTTTTAAATAAATTCTTAAGCCATGTTGCTTTAATATTACTCATCTCGTTTTACATTAATAAATTACTGTATTCTTGAACTAAAATGGAAGTTCAGCCAGCTTGTCCACCCTCATTTGCCAGCTTCATGGCACTTGGCACACTCAGGAAGTGTAACAATTGCCTGATGATCATAAATAATAAATTATTCCTTAGTTTGTCACTGTCTGTATGTGAGATATGCAAGTAGTTAGCCAGAATGCAGTTTTCCATCTCAAAAACAAACTTGACCTATGAGCAAAACACACCACCATGGCATTTCACACAAACACACAGTAACCTATCATAAGCTGATGCCATTAAAAAGTCCTTACCTAAGCCCCAAAGACCCTGTAAATCTAGGGCTCACAGTAAATGAAATGCTTCAACACCCATTAGCAAAAGCACAGTGAAGGGTCTTGTGTACTTAGACACCCATCAAACAAAATTGTAGTAGTGATTGGTGACTCCATTGTCAGGCATTCTGACTCAACTCTTGCAAGGCTGGACAAAGAGAGGGTGACAGTAAGTTTCCTATCCGGAGCCAGGATCTCTGACATATCAAGGTCATTAAATACCCTTAAGCCAACAAATATGATTATGACCTGGCACAGAGAACCCTGAAGAATATGCAGAGAGACATGACAGAGCTCTATCTGCATGGCAAAAATGCAGTTAAGACCCTTGTTTTGAGCAAAATCCTTCCTTTTTCTTGAGTGATGCAAAAGCAAATGGAAAAATTATTGGCTTCAATAATTGTGTGTATAGCTGGTGTTATTCTAGGGAGGTTCCACTATGTCTCAGCATGGATGAGATAATAAACAGTTACTCTTGCTTTGTCAGAGATGGCTTGCACCTCTCTTTCCAATGCTTCCATGTGCTGACAATTGCCTTTGCTGCTTCCCTAGTGCCTTTTTTTATGCAGATCCCAACTAATGAATCTCTAACAAAAACAAATCAAGCACCAGACCACATCAAGGTATCTTTTTTTCAATGACAGAAGTCCAAGTAACACATTGCTTGATCTTTAGGCCCTGTTGCATTTGAAGTACATGCAAGCATGTGTTATTACTGATTTATAAGTACAGAAAGCACTCCCCCACACTCCATGGCTTTGTAATTACCATGCCCTTTGGCCCAAAGACAACTGCTGTGGAGTATCCATATTTGTTAGGGATCACATCACTTCTTGGTAGATCCCCAGAGACCTAGAAACTGAACTGATTGAGGTCTAAATCACGCAAAACAGGATGAACTATCTCAACATTAACCTGAGAAACCTATGCTTCAA
Source organism: Protopterus annectens (assembly GCF_019279795.1). Lineage (NCBI taxonomy): Eukaryota > Metazoa > Chordata > Ceratodontiformes > Protopteridae > Protopterus > Protopterus annectens. The sequence continues at coordinate 1,287,604,665 of NC_056743.1, read as the reverse complement.
CTGTAGGTTATGCACAAAACGTCTTTGATTTCTTAAACAAAAAACTTTGTGTACCAAATTGTCAATGAATCCACTAGATAACAAAATAGTCTTGACCTGGTCCTTACCAATACAGCATCAATATCAACTATCCCCCTGGTACTCCCTTCGCCAATTAAATCTGATCAGGAATTGGAAAATGTTTTCTTTCTAAATCTAGAAAAAAAGTTATGCAAACAACACAAAGCTGACAGACTTCAAACATTCTACAATTTTACGATTACCTCTTAAAATTCAACTTACCTGTATTACTCACGATACTGATACAGCAAGTAGTTACACAAACAAACTCTATGTGCATCTAGATAAATGTGATGACCTGGCAGACCCAACCAGATCAAAACAAAATGTGAAGTTTAAAAGTAAACCAGCCTGGTGGTCCACAGATATCAATAAAAATACATTAAAAGAAAAGCACTTTGTAAACTGTATAGCAAAATGAAAATCTTCATAACAAGGTTGATATTAAAAAGCTATCAAAGCAATTAAAACCACCATCAAGTATATGAGGGCATCCCTTGAAGTTAGACTAACATCAAAATCTAAAGACAAGTACAAATCCTTGTTTAGTTGTATTAAAAACTAAGGAGTAACATCCAACATTTCTCAGAGCTTATCCAAAATGGCATTACTTACTTGGATCCAATATAGATACCCAACATACTAACAAACAAATTCAGTGCAACATTTACACCAAAATAACTATACAAAACTCACATACCCCACAGAATCTCTCCCCATTCATAACCAAAGAACGCTTGTGAAAGGTACACTCCAAAGTGAAAAATATCATCCATGCCATGAAACCTGATAATATACCTGGTTGCCTGATAAACAGTACAAAACATGTAAAAGTAATACTCTCCTACAGATTTTTTTAGCCTGAGCTTAGCCACTGGTTTTGTCCACAAAGTGTGGTGCACAGCTGTTGCAATGCCACTTCACAAAGTTGGACCTACCACTGACCCTGGAAACTACAGACCCATTAATCTGACTATTCTCATATGCAAAGAAATAGAACTGATCACAAATGACCTAATTAATAATCATACTGATATCAAACATTTTATAAGGCTTGATTCCCAATCCCTGCAGTTTGGTTTTGTTAATGGTATATCCTGCCTAATGAACCTGGTCAACATATTTGAGAGAGTACCACAAGCCATACACAGTGGGTATGTTGTTCATATAGCATATCTCAACCTGGCTAAGTCCTTTGATACCATACCACATGCTAACATAACAAACAAGCTGAATGAGCTCCAAACTGACCCCTACATAGTTAGGTAGATAGCAAATTAGCAGAAGACTACAACCCAAGTAATGAGGGTGGCAGATATGTCCTCAGTAAACATGAAGGTGACCACTGGTGCTCCTCAGGTCTTCATGCTAGGACTCCTACTATTCAGTATTTACTTCACATATCTCTGAATTACAAATGAGGATCTCTAGCTGACCAAGTTTGCAGATTTGGTATCATACTCAACTTTCACTCTGATTTGCAGAAGCTGCAACAAGAACTCACACATATCAACAACTGTTGCTCAAAATGGGTTAAAACTAAATGCTAAAAAGTGTAGTTTCATTGCATATGGTAAACAATTCCTTCATCCATCTCATGATATAGGCAACACTCCACTTCATAAAGAAAGTGTGGTGAGAGACCTTGGAACATGGGTAGATAATTCCCTTGCACTTAACCATCTTCCCTTGCTCATATTTTAACAGTAGTTAGGAAATCTTTTTCTTGGTGCAGCTGATTGCAAATGTATTTCATCTACATCCAAGGAAGTTCTTACCCATCTACATTCTGCATTGATCAGACCTATTATCTAATACAATGCACTTTTAGGGATGTCTCTTAATATGTATATCAAGCAACAGCAAAGACCCCAGAAATTCCTAACTAAAAAGATCACTGGCTTAAAAAAATAAGAGCCACCATGAGAGGCTGGATGCACTGTCCATTTATTCAGTGTCCTATAGACTGCTTAGGGGCAATCTGTGCCTTACCTTTTGGGCAATTATGCATCCAGTAGTTGAACACCTCTTATATCTCTACAAATCAAACAGGCCCACTAGCACTAAAACCAGGGATCTAAACCTGCTTCAGCAAATAAACAAATTAAGGTGGCGAGAGAGATTTGTTACACAATGCTTACTCCTTCACTGGTACATACACCACTATCTACTCACTTACCTTAACCCAAACCCTAACCCTAAGGTCTGTCACTATCGCACAGTCACCTCACCTGCGCCCTAACCCTAACTCACCTACCCCGCCCTAACCCTCATGTCCACACAATTGCTTACTTACCTGACTCGCGCCCTAACCCTAACTCACCTAACCCACCCTAACCCTCACGTCCACACAATCGCACACTTACCTGAACCCGACCCGTAACTTTCCACCACAGCGCTGAAAATACTGAAGCAACAGAAACGGACAACTGAATTCTTTCCCTAGGAAAAAATTTGGTTTTCTGTTTCTTCGATATTTTCAGTGTTCGCTGAAAACGGGTCGATATTAGAACACTCAAAATTTTGAACGTTCGGTGTTCTAATATAGACCCCATTAAATACATCTACAACTGCCCTGAGCTATGTGAAGGTAGGCCATTACCCCATCATGCTCCCCCCATGAGCCATATTTACTGTATCTGAGTGTCCAGTACCATCCTTATCATTTCCACCATAGAAGGATTTCCTGACTGTTGTGGCGATGTGGTTATCGAAGGTGAGACCACTGTCCACCTGTGTCCCAAGTTTCTTATCACACTTTCGGTGTTTAGTGTACTGCCACCTATGTGGTAATTCACGGGTACATGTTTTTTCCCAAAGGGGATAACTGTACATTTCTTGGCATTGAGCTTGAGCCCATGGCTCTGGCACCAAGCATCTGTTTCTGTAAGGCCCTTTTGTAGAGTATCCACATCATTTGGAGATTCAATAATGGCTCCCAGTTTGCAGTCATCTGCTGACTTTGTTAGCCAGAGTCCCTTAGTATTGGCCTGTACTTCAGAGACGTAGATGCCAAACAAGAGTGGTCCCAGGACTGAACCCTGAGGTACTCCACTTGTCACTTGTCTGGAGCTGGATTCGGAGTCAGCTACTTTTACAGTGTGGGTTCTGTCAGTAAGCCAGTTGGCAACCCATCGAGTGATGTAGGGATTAATGTCCGGCTTAGTAAATTTATCTATGATTCCAGAGTGGGGGATGGTGTCAAAGGCCTTAGCAAGGTCCAGATAGGTTGTGTGGACCACCTTACCCTCGTCCACGGCTCTACAGACTGATTCAAAGAAGTCAATCAGGTTCAGGAGATAAGATCGGCCCTTCACGAATCCAAACTGAGTGGGGTCCAGTGTTTGAAGGTTGCCAATGTCTTTGTTTATAAGTTCCATGATAATACGTTCCATGGCATTGCTGATCAGGCTTGTCAGACTGATAGGGCGGTAGTTCCCAGGATCCAAGGTGGATCCCCCCTTGTGGAGGGGGATAACTGTAGCTGTGCGCCACTCAGCAGGCACGAAGCCTGAGGTGAGGCTATAATTAAACATGATACTTAGGTGAGGTGCCAGTTCATTTTGTAGTTCATGTAGTACACAGCCAGGGATGTCATCTGGTCCCATGGATGTTGTATTCTTAACTGTGGAGAGTGAATTTTTTTACCTGTGTGGCCGTTATTACTGGAATTTGGCAATCTTCCGGTATTGAGATGGGCCATTTAGGGGGTGAGAGGGGGGTGAAGTTGGCACTGAATCGATCTTCCAGGATATTGGCAATATCCTTGGGATAAGTATATTTAATGCCATTCTGTTGTAGCTCAGAGCAGATCTGAGCGTTGCCATTTAGATTCTTGACATAGTTATAGAATGCCTTGTGGTTGTCTTTGGAATCTTTGGCAATTTTATTTTCATAACTAGCTTTGGAGGATTTTATGAGGGATCTCAGCTTCTTACTGAGGCTGGTAAGGGAGTTTTTTGCATCCTGGGATTTTCTTCTTTTCTGCAACAGTTTCTTCCTTTTGTTGTAAAGTTTGTTTATGGCAGGGGACCACCAAATTGGCCTCATTTTTTTGGAGGAGAGCATCTTGGTTTTATTTGGGATGGCATGATTCATGCATGAGTGGATGTGCTCATACAGTGCCTTAGTGTACGACTCAGCATTTGAACTTTCAGTTCCCGTCTGCATGGATGTCATGAAGTTTGTCACTTCTGACTTGAGTAGCATGAAGTTGGCTTTGGAGAAGTTTTTTATGGAGGTTTCCTTACTGGGGGGTGGGGTTGGGATGTGGAAGTTAAGGGTGATTAGTTTATGGTCTGACCTGACCAACGAGGGGGTGACCATAGGTGTAGAGCATTGATTTCCCATGTTGGTAATGACAAGGTCTAGGATATTGGAGCCCCTGGTGGGACAATGGATTAGTTGATCCAGGACGTTGGAATTTATGAGTTCCAAGAACCGTTGGGCAAAGGTGTTGGTACACAAATAGTTTTCGCAGTTAATGGCAAGGTAGTTGAAGTCACCCAGTATTAGGGTGTTTGGCTGTATCTTAATATTTTCCAGTATGTTTAGAAAGGTGTAGTGAGAATCTTGGGACATGGTGGGGAATCTGTAGCAAGCTACAATTTGAATTGCAGTCTTCCCTAGTGTTAGTTGCACCTGGAGAATTACAGACGCATTGTGTTGGGCAACTAGCCTGGTGGTGTGAATATCCTTGGTGAATATGGACACTCCTCCACCTTTAGTGTTTCGATCCTGGTTTGGTGGCCAAAAAGTATGGTAAGAGTTGTAGTCTGGTATTGCAGGGGTGCTCTCTGGAGCCTTGAACCAGGTTTCAGTTACTGAACAGATATCGATGTTCTCCATTTTTAGGAGTGCTTCGAGAGAGTGCATTTTGAGGTTTAGACTTCTAGCATTGAGTAGCATTACCTTCAGATTTTGCATGCTTGTACCTGTTATGGTGGTGGTTTTGTCCTTTGAACTTTGCCTAAAAAAGGCACTATAGGGGTGGCAAGAACCTTAGCCAGTAACCTGAATCCCATGGGCGACAGGTGCAGACCATCTCTGGCAAAGCAGATTTAAGGATGCTAGATTAGTTAGGAAGGGAGTTCCATATATGAGATACATAGTTGGAAAATAAAGATTCTCCTGCAGTGTTGTTGGCCTTGGAGACAGTGAGTAAGTTCTTGTTGTTAGAGTGAAGTGGTCTGCTGGAACTGTAAGGAAGGATGAGATTTTGTAGTGCAGGGGTTCTAGTTGGTTGTGTTACAATTTTGTGAGTTAGAGAGAGTTGGTTGTAAAGAATAATGTTGGGAAGCTCAAGCCAGTCTAGCATCCTTAAATCTGTACAATGATGTGTTCTATATGGGCAGTCTAATGCAAACTTAGCAATTTTATTATAACATGCTTCTAGCTTAGATAAGTCAGTTTTCCTTAGATTAGTTAACATTGGAGAGGCATATAGTAGAGTGGAGAGCGTATGGGTTTGTGCTAATGTAATTTTGGCCATTGTGGTCAGGAATCGTTTGTGCCTATATAGACTTCCAAGTTTCTTATGGACTTTTTTATAGTTAGGGAGACGTGCAAGTCAAATTTTAGGGTATTGTCTATTTCCACTCCAAGAAGCTTTGTATGGGTTGTCGGGGAGATCACAGTATTGTCTTTGGCTATTGTGTTAAATGTTTGGTATGAGATAGATGTCTTGTTAGGTTGGAAGAGTAATAATTTAGTTTTGTTTGGGTTCAGAATTAGATGGGCATTGGTTAACCATCTTTCAACAGAAGTGAAAGATTCCTGTGTTTGAGAATGAAGAGTTGATAGAGAAGTGGCAGCACAGATAAGTGTTGAATCATCTGAATACTGTATTATAGAACCATGTGCAGTAGCTGTGTGTAGATTATTAGTAAAGAGGGAGAAAAGTAGAGGACCCAAGATAGATCCTTGGGGGACACCAATGGATAAAAGAAGGCGTGGAGATAGGTCACCCTGCCATAGAACAGATTATTGACAGCCAGATAAATAGTTATGAAACCATGCTGTGGCAGATGGTGAGAAGGATAGTTTAGTTAGTACATCTATTAGTTTGGAATGGGAGACCATATCAAAAGCTTTTGATAAGTCTAGAAAGATGACAGATATAAAGTTGTTGTTATTCCTGTGATGGTTTACGATATCACTGAAGGATAAGAGAGCTGTAGTGGTACTATGTGATGGGCGAAACCCATGTTGAGTGTTTGCAAGAAGGTTATTTGTTAGTAAGAATTTCATGACCTGGAGATGAATACACCTTTCGAGTAGCTTAGAAAGAGGTGAAAGAATAGCAATTGGATGATAGTTTGTCAGTTCTGTGGAATGTCCACCTTTATGAAGTGGGATTACATGGGACATTTTCCACAGTTGAGGGACCTTGTTTTTGAGAATGGATCTATTTATAAGGATTGATACTGGGAAGGCTATAGATTCCGCTGAAATTTTAAGGTATTCACTGGGTAAGTTATCTATGACAAGTGTAGTAGGTTTTAGTTTCTGTAGTAGTTTTTTTATAGTGGCTGTAGGAACTGGGGAGAAAGAGAATGAGGCATTGCTAGCTGTAGACTTGGCTGGTTTGGTATCAGGAGTCAGAGTTTGCTGTTTGGAAAGGGCAATTATAGATTCAGTAAAATGTTTGTTAAAAATGGTAGCTATGCTATCGAAATTTTTGTGGATGTTTGGCGTTGGTGTAGTAGATTTTCCTGGGTGAAGGATTGAGTTTATATCTGGCCAGAATTTTTGAGGGTTTTTTTGATGTGTTTTGAATGTTATGATAGAAATTTATTTTATCCTGTTTTATTTGTTGTTTTTTTTCTCCTTATTTCTAAGTTTTTGACACTGTTGTTTAGAAACTACTGTGTTAGTCTTATGCCGTAGTTCCCAGGCTTTATCTCTAGTTTTCAAAGGGCCCTAGTGTCTCTGCTTAGCCAGGGGGCATAGTTTGATTTTACTCTGATGGTTCTAACAGGGGCATGTGCATTTAATACATCTAAGAAAGATTTATTAAAGTGGTTCACTGCATCATCTAAGTCAAGGTATTTGAGTGGAGTCCAATTGCACCTTTGTAGGTCAGCTAGGAAGTTGTCAAGATAATAAATGTGTGCTGTCGTGCTGTTGAGCAGAGGAAATAAGTGCACATGTCAGATGATAGTGCATTAGTGTACACCAGCATTATCTGTAATATATATATATATATATATATATATATATATATATATATATATATATATGTATATATCTATATATGAATTTGATGAATATATTAAAATACAGGGTGCAGGACTTCACATGCATTGTAGCTAATACCTGAATAAATCCCTGTGTTAACACAACAATACACCAAAGAACAGTAACAACTAAGAGTGAAAATGATCCATGAGGATCAGTGCTCTACCCTGCTTAACAAATACAAACATAAATACATTAATAAATATGTGGCTAAACACACTGCACCAATGTATAAAGACACCAATAGGCTCCACATGATGAATGCATTGCACACCTATGTAGAGGTGCTACATGATGTAAAGCTCCTTTTATGATGGTACCAAAGATCCCAGCACCCAAAACACAACTAAAATGGTTCCACCATCTCACACACTGCTCAAAAACAATCATCAGTATACTGTTCCACATTCTTATCCCTTTTCAGCAGGTTAAAGCCAAACAGAAATATATTTTCCAAAGCAGGAATGTGGCCATTATTAGTATGAATGAGACTAAGCTTTACAATGGGTAGACATGCACACACTATATCCTGTGCCCCCGCAAAAAAAAAATTATGTAAGCACACAGCATCAATATGCATGTCTTCTTCTACAAACAATAGGTAATCGCATAACATCAGTATGCATTATGCCCGCAAGCACACAGCATTATGCAAGCCCCCACAAACAGTAGGTAAACAAACAGCATCAATCTGTGTTCAAACAGTAGAAACATACATGGCACCAATATGTAGACCCCTCAAACAGAAGTTAAGCATACATCACCAATACACATGCTCCTGCAAAAACATAGGTAAACAAACAGCATCACAATGCTAACCTATTCTCTGCCATTCAAAGACATACCAAGTAAGCATCTAATATCAGTACAAATATTAATACAAGGAAAAAAAAAACAAATAAGCCCACAGCAATATTCTGCATTTGCCCTACCCTACCTTCTTGAATGATCTACAAACACAAAATGTCTGCAAAAGCACCACACCCTAATTCATAGCCCCACCATTATTCCAAATGAATTTTATTGTATGTTCTCATTCATTCATTCATTTGTTACTTCTCTGACTCCACAGACCCAAAGTATCTACACGGAAGACTTGCCCAAGTATATACATTTCACTGTTACCTAATCATCATGTAGTCTTTTACAGGAGAGACACGTTACACATATTAAGAACTTGAAATAGAAATGCACAGTATTACATGACAAACTGAACTTATATTCTGAATATTGTCAGATGTCAGAATGATGAACAGTATGCCTGCGGCAGTATGTTAAACCGGTAAATTACTGTTACTACTACCAATACATGATTTGATGCAAACCAGATGTAAACTATCCCTATATAAATCATGTGACCCAAAGTCATATAATTTAGCTTGAAGACTAATACAACTGCCTAAAAAAACACTACCTCCATATATTAAAGTTCTGATTTATTTATTTATTTTAGTTAGTTAGTTTGTTTGTTTACCAGGTTTCCTCCCACATCCCAAAGACATGCTGCAGGTGGATTGGACACTCTAAATTGGCCCTAGGTGTGCGTGTGAGTGTGCCTTCTGTGGAAGGTTGGGCGCCGGGCTGGCAACTCGACACCGTAAAACTCCACTGCCATTCAATGTGCGGACAAGGTGATCCGCTGTGGCGACCCCTAACCGGGAAAAAGCCGAAAGAAGAAGAAGAAGAAGTTTGTTTGTTTACCAGGGTAGTATACTCTGATCACAATGGATCATTTGTAGGCATGGCCTAGGTGAATAAAAAAAACAGCAATAATATACAAGAAATTCCAAAGCATAATAGTAATTACAGAAGGGTGTATAATCCCATAGACAATTGAAACAATATGTAAATATTATTAACAGAGTAAAAAGAAATGATAATTAATTGTATCAATAAATATGCAAGGGAGGTAGCAGGTGAAAAAACAGGGTCAAAACAGATGTGATACAGATGAGGAGAGAGTTAGGTTATATGTCCAGTGGAAAAGCACTTGCAGTTAGATTTTTGATGAAGGCATCTTTTGAGTTGTGCTCTGGCCGTGGGGAAAGGGGAGACTTCTTTTAGGTGAGAGGGGAGGGATTGCCACTGTTAGGGTGCAAGGATGGAGAAGGAATGGTTAGTACAGTGCAGTTTAGTTTGGTGTGTCTGGAATGAGGGAGTTCATTGGGAGAGGATGTGGAGGTTGAAGGGGTGGTTTTATTATGGAGATTGGCTGCAATTTTTGAAATGTATATGCTAGTAAAGGTTTAGGCAATAACCAATACTTTATATATATATATATATATATATGTATATATAGTTAGAGCTCAAAATATCAAGCAAAGTTGACTCAAAAGTTTTTGGGGGAAGAAAAATACTGAAAGAACAAATTCTAGAAAGCACATTTGACTTAATGCTCAAATGACTGAATGCTCATTTTTATAGTGTTTGTAGGTAAGAGTGTGCAAGAAAATGGAATGTTTGACTGAAAAAGTTATAGTGGTTAATGTGTATGTGCAAGTTTTCATGGGTTAGGGTTGGGGTTAGATGAGGGCAGAGAATTACTGTTTTGCATGTTTCGTGTTGGGTATGTTCTGTACCCTTTTGTCTTGAGTAGTGGTACTGTTAAAGAAAGGATTTTTTGTAAAGTAATGTGTAGGGTTAGGATTAGCACACATGGATAAGGTGGTGGAGGGGGAAAGGATTCACAACACAGTTGTGCATTTCAAGCTTTATCATATGTATCTCAGGGAGCAATAAAAGCCACATTTGAAAAGCCAATCAATGCTAAAAAATGTTTATACAGCACAACAGATACACAACAAACCCTTATAATCAAACATTGTAATGGACCAGCAATATACACCCAAGTCCCAAGCAATAAAACAAACAAGTACAACAGCCCTACAAAACTACCAGAATCCAAGAAAAAAACAAATAAATAAAAATTGTCAGATGACTAAAAATTAAAATGTAAAATAAAATACAGTTTTCAAAAGGAAGCAAACACAATCCACTACACAATCAACATGAATTAAATTTTAAACTCAGAAAAAGATGGTGCTCACAGCACCAGATCTCCACATTGGAGACTGACTCAGTCCAAAAGGGAAGCCCCCCACATTTTGCAACAACTTTGCACTGATGTTATATGTTTTAATGTATTTTTAATGTATACACATGTATATAATAGTGCATAAACTGCAATTATGTGAGAGGCTATGCCCCCCCCACCCCACGATATGGGGGGCTGTGCCCCCCACACCCCAACTTAATATTCTCACTCCAGGGTCGCGCTACAGCGGGTAAATGTGCATATACCTGCCAGTGCTGTTTTTCGGTCAAATGAGTTTTTGGTCATATGGGCTTTCGGTAAAATTATATATATATATATATATATATATATATATATATATATATATATATATATATATATATATAAATGGGTGCACTGCATTGTGGTTTTTCTAGATATTGTTATGTGTGTGTCTATATTATATATATTTATATGTGTGTGTGTGTGTATGTGTGTGTGTCTATATATATTCTTTGTAAGTTGTGACTAGGAACAGAGTTACTGAACAAGTTAAAGAATATTTTTGCTGGAATACCAGTAGCATTATAGTTACTGATCATATATAGTGTCTTTAGTGTTTTCATTTTCAGTGTGCTGCACAATACACTGATATATTAGTTCAAGTCAGTTTAAAGCAGCGTAAACAGAATTTCTGTTTCTTTTGGTTGTGCAGTTTTTAACCAATTGTTTTAAAGGTGGGTGGCAAATGGCATACTGGTATGAAAAATTCTTCTGAGTATCACCCTAATACTAATCCACCTTCACTTTGTACTTGGAATATGAAAGTTTTAAATGAGAGGTTGAAGGCACATACTATGTCCTCTCAGACATCAACTTGTAATATAGATACTGCTTGCCTACAAGAGAAAAAACAAAATAAAAGTAATTTTATATAATCTGTTAACAGATGACAGGGGATGCATTTGTAGATTGTGCCAAAAGTCCCCAAAAAGGAGTTATTATGCTCATACATAGATTAAGGTGGCTTTTCATGAAAGGATGAGGTCCTCGAAAAGGTAACTGGATTGTAGACCTGTTGCAGATAATAATTACTCAGTACCATCTTAGTCAATGTTTATGCACCTAGTAATAATAGTAGTACAATATACTATATTTTGAAGCACTTTTAAGCATTGCTTTGCAGAATCAGTTGAATAATTTTTCATTTGCATGAGGGAGGTGATTTCAATGCAGCTATAGAAATGGATTTGGATAGAATCCAGGTAGGTGATAAACAGATTAATAAAACTACCCAGACATTTAAACAGCATGATGTCTGAACTAGATGTGCAAGACATATAGACACTAGTATACCCAGATAAACTGGACACTTGGACAGTTGACAGGCAAAATATAACCTATAGACTGGATATGTGACTGATTTCCAGAAAATGTATATCTTGTGCAGTGGATGTTTGAATTCTTGCAGCTATTTCAAACCACTGTAAAGTCATCCTGGAACTCAACCAACCAAACCATACTGTCAGAATCAAGAACTTGAAGTCTGACCCTCTAATACTACCAGATAATTCTGGAGTTAAGGAAAACAAAAATAATATAATATTTTGCAAGACTCATAACACAGAAGAAGGGAGATAAATGCCACTTGGGAACTGTTCAAAGCTAAAATAAAGGGACAGAAAATATATTGGAAATTGAACTTGGTAGGCAAGAGACACTATATATGAAAGATAAATGTAGAAATAAAGAATAATACTGGCTTATTAAGTTAGGCAAACGAAGGATAAAATCATTGCTGTAGCCAAAACCTCTGCTAAGTGGGAACAATTTAAAACCTTTAACTGGATAAAAGATATACCCTCTCAACATTTGTTAGCAAAAAAGGCATGCAGAGCAAATAGAAGAATTAATGCCGTAAAAGATAGAATGGTTGTGCATTGACCAATCCACAAGCAATTAATAACTAACTGATGGAAGAAATCAAAAAGGCATCTTATGGGCAACCAAACATAATAACCTCACAGTGCTGTATATTTTTAAACATGGTAAAAATCCCACAAGTTTGAAAAAATGATAAATGCAATCACTGTGTTTGCTCTCAAGGCTTAGGAACCTATGACTTTTGACTTTTTTAACTATAAAAGAAAATGAAATGCATTTTGAAGCATGTTGGATCTCCAAATTTGCTGACTTCTCTTGAGAATATAACAAAAAAAGGATGAAAGACTGGGAAATATCTTCTGAGATGTAATTTTTGATGTCCTTAATGGCTTGCATATTACTAAGCTACACCTGGGTGGAGTGAAGGGAAGGAAGCAAACATGGATATGTGCAAGCAGGTTCTATTGTTGCAGGGCTGATGCAATTAAGCCTTTATTCCTGAAGAAACTTTGCTATGACAAGTAGAAAAGTTTTCTCACAGGCAAATACTAGGCTATCAGTCTGCAGATTATTACAAGCCTAGCCAATAACAAGAGTTAATGATCAGACCCTGTACCTTATATTTGTGATGTAAAGATCTTAACTATTATGTCAACCTGCACCACCCCCCCCCCCGGATTAGTTTATTGTTTAGCTATTTATTTTTCTGCAAGTCAGATGAAGATGATATCATGTGAAGAACATTCAGGGCTGATTTCTAGAAGCTGTTGTTCTACAGATTACTGCAATCATGGAGTTAGTATATCTATGTAAGTGGGTGGTGGGGCACCCCCCCCCCAAAGCAGAAAACTGAATTAGAGTGTTTATAGAAATAAGAGTGCATTGTAGTGTTCTAGATCTTAGTGTTAGATATTTACAAGGCTGGCTATAATGACTTGTATATACATATACATGTTTTTACATATGCTGTGAGCCAACAAATGTAATGTTAACTTACATTCTATTTTAATATTTTAATATATATATATATATATATATATATATATATATATATATATATATATATATATATATATATATACAGTTGCAGAGATGGTTGAGTGGAGTTTAGTTGAGTGCCACCTCATTGATCATATTCCATCACATTCCAATCTACTGCTGGTAAGAAATATAGGTTACCAATGGTAGTGCCCATCCTGGTGGATCAATTGTATATATATATATATATATATATATATATATATATATATATATATATATATGGATCTACTTAGGTAGACCAAAATTTACTTACCTGAAATTCATATCACCAAGATGAAAAGGCCGACGACCGCACAACACTGACATCCCAGAACACTGACTTTCCACTCCAGGTAAGTAACTGCTTGGTCACCCTATTGAACTTTACCCCTTACCCTCACAGTAGTGCGATCTCGGAATTAGTATATTTAGTTAGGGGGCATGTGGGGGCAAAGCCCCCCACATGGGTGGGTTTGCTTTCCTTCAGTTGTACTGTTTTTTCAGGATGGCCAAACAGTTACTTACCTGGAGTGGAAAGCCAGTGTTCTGGGATGTCGGTTTTGTGCTGTCATCAGCCTTTTCGTCTTGGTGATATGAATTTCGGGTAAGTGAAATTTAAGTCTACCAAAGTAGACCTATATATATATATATATATATATATATATATATATATTTTTTTTTAAAACACTCATATATATGGATACATATATATATCGCACACACACACACATACAAACACACACACACACACACACACACATACAAACACACACACACACACACACACACACACACACATATATATATATATATATATATATATATATATAGGTTTACTATCATAAATTCGAAAATCAGAAAAAAATGTGTCTGCATTTTCGAATTTATACATCGGAAATGAACATTTCCGAATTAACCTAAAGTCGAAAACAGCTGTGTATTGTTGAAAATGTTGCTCGCGACATTTACGGCAATACACAGCACTCCCACCCATCCCATAACTACCTACCTACCTAGCCTAAACTCACAGTTATGCAGGGGGGCAAGCCCCCCTGCACCCCCCTGTGGGGGGCTGCACCCCCCACCCCCTACCTTAATATTCCAACTCCGAGATCGCACTACAGTGAGGAAAGGGATGTATTTCCCTAACCGCACTGTACCGCAATCCCCTCACATGAGCGAACGTTAGAATTGCGAATGCACAGTCCATTCGCAATGGTAACGTTCGCTCACATCACCTGCCGAAATATGAAGTATTCGAACATCTGTTGTTCAAATACTTCATAGCCGTGCAAGTGCACGTCGGCATTGTGATAGTAAACCACATATATATATATATATATATATATATATATATATATATATATATATATATACATATAATTAGAGACAAAGTAACACAGAGAGGAAAAGGGATCTATTTGTAGTTTGAGGATAAGAATTTTGGTACTAGAATGATCAATATGGAAAGTGTGAATAGATCTGAATATATACTAAGGCTGAGAATGCAGTATCTTTGTCTGTATGTTTTCCATCTGCCAGTACTGTGGCATAGAGGGACAAAACTTTATTTATGGTTCAGGCAGCCAGTGCTTCATTAGTGATTTGGATAACTAAGGTGCTCACAGAGGATCGGTGTGACAGTCCTTGGGGGAAAGGTGGGCATGGGCATGAGTCATACTGTTGTGGTTAATTTCTCCAGTCGAGTCCAACACACTTGTGTCTGATTTCTTAGCTGGAGTGTGGGAAATAACTGTGAGCTGCTAACAGAGGGTAGGTGGAAAACTGGTTGATGGCAGTCCCTTGTAGAAGTGAGGGACAGTTCAGTGTAGTCACACATTGCATGTCCCACACTTATGATGTAACTGGGGCCTGCATGTGGAGTGAGAAAAGATTAGAAGAGCACCTTACAGCAGAAGTATCATGCTGTACCAGGGTCCTCAGCTTCCTCATCGGCTCAATACATGGGTCGAGTGTGGCTCAGGAGAAGCAATGGTGGATCTAGTAGATTAGTAAATGAGGACAGAAATTGTTTGTAGATGATTGCCAGCCGTGGAGGAATAAAAAGAACCAAAAATTGTGTTTTCCATCAAAAAGCATTAGTGTTGCATTGTATGGCTTCATCACAGAGTAAATGAAGGGCAATGGAAACTTTGTTCAATTCATTTATATTGCTGTGTTTTGATATTGTTATAGATTATAGTGTAAGTGAAAGAATTAGACTCTCTGTTTCCCTTAACATGCACTGCACTCTATTACTGTTGCATTCTATTTGTGGATCACTTTGTGACAGACTTAATAGATCTGCTGATACTGATCAGGAAATGGTTATCAGTCATGTTTTAGGTTAAGAGGAGACAGATGTGTCACTTCTAGTAAGTTCTGAAAACAGTGCTTCTAGGAAGATAAAGCACTATCAGTGCCATCATCAAGAGTGAGAGTTTTACAGCAAATGCACTTTGTTTGGTTTGTTAGCACAATTGTGAGAATTTTCCTCTGTATTCTTCTTTACCTATTGACAAAAATCTTGTCCACTTTGAGTACCATCTTATGACAGATACACAAAGGATGCAGCACTAAAGATGGTTAATTTCAGACAGTCATTTTCTCACATCTGCTGAAGTTGCGATGTTGTATTTTCAGACTTCAGTAGTTGATTAACCTTGTTTGCTTCATGTATGGCATCTTGTATGTTAATGCTAAGTCACTTGTATCAAACATAAACATCAGGCATATGTCGATTGTTAACTGAAAATTATTTGTTCTGTTTTTTACCTCAACTGGTTCACTTCTATTTCACTAGGGGGGTATTCAGCTTGTAAACTCCTTGCAGCAACCAAGGGAATGGGACAAAGGTTCTCTTGACAAACTTCTTTTTTCAAGTATATTTTACATCACTTGTAGCCAACTCCACATCAGCACAATAAAACTTTTCATGTTCTTCTCACTCAACCTGGAAAGTGGCTTTCACATGCAGAATCACTAACAAAGCAAAGCAAAGTCTTGAGAATCTCCTCAAATAAACACTCACTAAAGGAGTGATAACTATTCTGGTGAAACTGCAATTCTCATCTAACATGTAGAAAACAGCAGTTCAAGTTTAAGATTACTTAGGTGCGTTTTAACAAAGCACCATTACAAACTAAAAGAAAAGCAATGAAACAGACGAGAATTTTGGTACCACATAATGACCCCAGCCATAAATATAATAACTAGACAGTATAAGCTACCTAACATAAAACCACGT
This sequence comes from Protopterus annectens, assembly GCF_019279795.1. Taxonomy (NCBI): domain Eukaryota; kingdom Metazoa; phylum Chordata; order Ceratodontiformes; family Protopteridae; genus Protopterus; species Protopterus annectens. Next base: position 1,287,588,202 of record NC_056743.1, on the reverse strand, counting down.
GAGTATAAATTAGCCCACTCTTCTGTATGCTTGACAGGGAGGATCATTCACGGAGCCACCAAAGCAAGTTCCACAAATAAGGAGTCTAATACTGTAAAGTAAGGAAACCAGAGCTCTCCGAATTAACTACCAAATCACCAGCAGGACCAACTGTCGAAATGTTGATGCATGTTTTACGTGTATTAGTCTGGTATTGTGGCACAGAAGAATGAAGCCTTGACTACAGCCCAGGTGACCAGGGTTTGATTAGCAGCCCAGGCAATGGAGAAGTGCGACAGGTAGAGAGAGGATGGATGGATTTACCTCAGCATCGATCTAACAATTTGTCAGCGCAACTTTAACTGAAATTCTGGGTTTTTTCTTTTCTTTCCTTTTTTTTTCTTTTTCTTTTTCTTTTTTTTTTTTTTTTTTTAGTGGAAGACACAATTCTTCCATTTCCAAATCTGAAAGCTCTGTTCCTGTTCTGTTTAATATATAACACACTTCACTCTGATTCTGATTCAGTAGCACAGCTATCAGACCATGTCTTTCCACAAAAACACTGATGCATGTAAACATTAAAGACTCAGCTACAAAAATGTCTGTATCTGTGGAAGTAAAAACAGTTTTGATGGTCTGATACAAAATAAAAAAATATGAAAGGGCATGTGTTATACAACACAGTTCGCTTACTGGTGATATAAAGAACATCAATAAAAAGAACTGGAGTATTTTTAAGGTGAACCAGGACATCAAAAAATGTTAGGAGAAGAACTCATTTTCATCAACAGGGTGGGAAGGAATGTAAAAGGGTTATTGGAGAATAAGGTAAAGGCAAGCTATGATGTTAACAATGGCACTAGACCTTGTGATAGCTGTAGCCAATGTCGATATATAAATTGTGATGTAGATACTACACTGGAAATCATCATGAGAAGTAAAATTACATTCAGAAAGGGGAATTGTCTTACATCTAGGGTGATTGGGTTGGGAGGGTGGCCTAATGGTTAAGGTGTTTGCCTTACAAACACAAGATACAGGGTTTGAATCTCACAGGGGATAACTGGCTAGGCTTAAAATGGCTCGCAAGAGCAGTTAGCCTAGTACTAACCTATGAACCTATGAACCTATTTACCTGGCCATAAGTGAATCCTGCAAAGGATATTATGTAGGAAAAACAGAATGGTCCTTTAAGAATAGAATATATGAGCATATTTATGAGATTAAAGGCAAAAAAGAGACCAATGCCCTATTCAAACATACACTTTTATGTGAGAATTATGTTAAATTTAAGTTTGGGATCTTAGAAGTAATGGAAATATACCCTAGAGGGGGTGATTGGAAGAATCTTTTAGTTAAAAAAGAGTTGCAATTGTAATTGAGACTAGCTGCAAGTATACCACAGTTTTGAATGAATCCTTGTCAATAGCCCAAATACTAAAGGAGAAAGCAGATAAACTGTGAAATATGGTTGAATTAATCAATTAATTAAGTGGATTATTTGGCAATACTTTCAAACATAGTAACATGACATCCACTTATTGATATAATTGGTAACACTGTCAGTTATATTTCTTTTTTATTTGATAAGTTTTCCCTATAAGCTTTAGAAGTATGCATGAAACATTCAGATAACAGTGTTTAACTGTATCCTGTTTATAACAGTCCATATCAGTCATTTAAGTTCCATGTTATGGCTTACCCATAAGCAGACTAGTTAAAAACCTTACCCATTGTTGTAGTCAGTTTTGTGTTGATTATACATTCTTTCAAACTCCTGCATAAAGCTATAAACATTATTTCCTTTTTTAATAATGAGGAAACCATTTAACGCTGACCTTGGTAACTTGAGCATAGGATTTACCCTATGACCCATGTGCCTTTCATAAAGAGATAGTATTTCCCTCTCATTCTGGTGCTGCTTCTTCCTTTCTTTTCACTCTGTTACTCTCTTTGTACATCAGGCCGAATCATTCTTTCACCTGCTTCAAGGCATCTCATTTCTAAACCTGCCTCCATTTTTTAGCTGGAGGACTAAATTGTCTTGCTGCATGCTCTGCACTCATAGCCACTACCAGGCTGTGTTGCATTTCAGTGGACAGAATATTATTTATTTATTTATTTATTTATTTATTTTATTTAACATTTGTTGATCAAGAAAGTCTGACTAGGACAAAGCCTATTTTCAATGGAGGCCTAGGGAGAAACACTCCAGAAGCATGTTGCTTCATTTTATTAATTTCAAGTAAAGACCTTCATTATTCAGTCTAAGTTATTTTGATGATTGATTTATTTATGAACTTAAGTGTGTATTTATATATTGATTCCAGTGCACTGAACACCATTTAGCATTCACCATTTGGTTTAGTTTATAGGGGTAAACAACAATTTATGTTTTTGGTTTGCTAATGTAGTCTGGCTGGTGGCAGTGTTTTCATGCACAGGGGAGATGGTGTTTTGGGGATGTTATCATTTACCCTACCTTCCTGGAAAATATTTTGTGTGTGTGGGGGGGGTGTTCCACTTGTTTTGATTACTGTAAGACTGCATTGGAATGCCCTGTGATCAACCTAAGGTGAATGAAATCCTCTAGAACCATGATCCAGAACTCTGATTGGCATCTGTACAGAGTAAAGCTTATTTGGGTTAAGCAAATGCTCCCTATTAGTGTACATTTAATATATGCCTTTAAGGTTAATCATCCCTTGGCAAAATAATTGACTTCCAGTGGTATGGCTTGTAAGACTGTACCCCTGCTTGACACATATTATTGCATGCCACTGCTTTGTATATAAAACACATAACATCATATAATTTTGTTGGGAGCGCAGTTGGTGAGACTGATATGCCCATTCTCCACATATTGTTTTATAGGCAGCACTTATACTATATTGTATATTAGTCTTGTAGAGCCTGCAAACCAGTTTAGTTACCATGAAGTATGTATACAGTTGCAGCCACGATGTACATTTTCAGTAGCATGTTTTACACAGCAGGCAAAAATGAGCTCTGTGCATATGAAACAATGTCAGTGAAATAGTTGAGTAAAGTACATAGAGTAAATGGAATTTTGCCTTCTGTGCGGAGTCTGCATGTCCTCCCTGCATTTGTGTGGATTTCCTCCGGGTACTGCAGACTCCGCACAGAAGGCACCCCAGCTGAGAATCAACCCTGAGAACCTCTGCACTACTGCACTCAAAGTGGCTATCATGTTATCCTTGATTAAACCGGCATACAAAATTCCAGGCATATATTAAATGTACTTAAAGGCATATATTAAATGTACACTGCTGTCTCACTTAATAGGGAGCATTTACTTAACCCAAATAAGCTTTACTCTGTACAGATGCCTATCAGAGTTCTGGATCATGGTTCTAGAGGATTTCATTTACCTTAGGTTGATCACAGTGCATTCCAATGCAGTCTTACAGTAATCAAAGCAAGTGGGACACTCCCCCCCCCCCACACACACACACACAAAATATTTTCCAGGAAGGTAGGGTAAATGATAACACCCCCAAAACACCATCTCCCCTGTGCATGAAAACACTGCCACCATCCAGACTACATTAGCAAACCAAAAACATAAATTGTTGTTTACCCCTATAAACTAAACCAAATGGTGATTGCTAAATGGTGGTCAGTGCACTGGAATCAATATATAAATATACACTTAAGTTCATAAATAAATCAATTACCAAAATAACTTAGACTGAATAATGAAGGTCTTTACTTGAAATTAATAAAATGAAGCAATATGCTTAGAAAGTTAATATGTAAACAGTACTAATCTTCGATAAGAAATTTAAAATAAAACTTTTGAACAGACAGATGACATATGGCAAACTGTAGCTATCAACTACTGCAGACTCCGATTCTAACTATCTTTTAAGATCAGGCTAAAAACTGTAATGTACTTTCATGTATATCTGTCTCTCTCCATATACACCACCAGGAAATACAGTTGTCTTGTTCTCTTTTTATATGGATCCCAGACATGATTTCCTGTTGACACTTTCCATGGTTACATACTTCTGGGGAGGATCCCCAATAAGATAATATCATTTGACCTGGATCAGCATATTCAAGGAGATCAGGCTTCAAGTTCTGCAGATGTGTACATGGAAAAGATTGTTTCACTTTAAATTGCAGCATACTCCCACAGCAGCAAATGTACTTTTATAACAATTTCATAAACCTCTTTTCAGTGTTACTATTTGCTAAAGCAGGTGAGTACTACACAGTTTCTTTTGTTTATCATTTAAATAATTGCTTACAATTGTCTTAATTCATTATAGCTTTTCATTTTCCCAGTTTGCTATAGCTTTTCACTCCACCCATAAGGCTACAGTGTTTTGTATCATATGAAGGGTATGATGTTATCTAGGGCAGTGGAGGATTTGATGATAAACATGTACCTGGAGGAAAGAGTGCAAAAACATTTCTCCAGTTCAGTGAGTAGCTTTTTGATTGCCTCAAGTTGATACCAATAATGCCAGCAATAATCCAGTATCAGCTCCAACAGCTTCTGCTGCATGTGACAATCATGGGTGGGCTGCAACCTATTCACAGCCATTTATCAATGCTTCTAGTAAAGGTTTCCATGCCCTTTACAATGATGGACACATCATCACCTCCTGTGTGCTTGAGGACAGTTGCTTTATTGTGTTTCAGTCTGCAGTCCTATGAAGTTGTGTGTCTTGTGTGTTCTCTACAACTGAAGACATGCTGGATATCTAACAGATGCTGAAGAGAATGGCTTGTCTGAGTTATCGTTTGAACAGCTTAATAATGAGGAAGACATGGCATAAAGTAGGTTTGTATATAATTTTACTATTTTCATAATGATCTTTGACATATCAAAAGGATATTAGCAGGAGGCATACTGCACATACATATGTCATGTGCTGCATACAGGTTTACCAGACATTTGTGACTTGTCACACCAAGAAGATCCTGTGACCATTGGTATGATATGTACCAGTCCTATATCATCCCCTTCTTCATTCCATTCATCACTGCATTTAGCTTCACCACTGTCATGTTCAGTCCAGCTGCCAGACTGGGAGAAGCAACAAATTATGCAGAAAGGCTAAGAAAACTCTATGCTATTTTTTTGGTAAGGACTGGATTACTCCCCCCAGAAAAGACATGTAGGTCTAAACAGTTCTTCAAAGTACTGAACACCTGTTCCACTGCTACACATCTAGTTATGTACCTCATTGTACTTCTTGCTAGCGGGTTTGTGAAAATATTAGGTAGAGGTTATCATGAACCATTCCAACAGATTTGCAGCATCACCTGTCAAGAAAAAGCACATGAGCTTAGTCTTGCCATGACACCTGTGGTCTGTTCCCTATGACATTATATATTTCATATTATCACTGTTGTATGACCCACATGTTTACTTATTAGATTTATTTATTTATTTACATTTATTAACTGGGAATCACCAGCTGTGAACTCCTTTTTAGTGGTGTCCTGGAGAGACAAAACCTACAGCATGAGCTTGGCTCCATAGTGTAGGAGATGGATTCTCAACTGTGTTCAAGGCTACTAGAATTCAGCTAGTGGCCCTTGCACTAGAGGAGCCAGGTAGGGCGGTGGAACAGTAAAGGGACATAGCTCACTCATCTCTGGCTGGGAAGAAGAAGGGGATGTTCATAAATGAGGGCACACTGGGTAGTCCTAACTTCCTGGTTGAGATGGGGAAGCTTACTGCTCATGCCTCAGGGGGGTGGGATAGTGCCAGAATGATGATTTCCTTCACTGTCATCCCACTCCATGCCCCTCCCTTATAACTTGTCAGATGCATGTGTTAGGGACAGGGGAAAATAAGAGTAGAAAAATATTGAACCACCCCTCATGGCTCTTTAAATGATGGCCCTTCCCATTGAACCCTCACCTTGGTGATGGGGAAAGAACAAGCCAATTAGCAGTGGAGGGGGTGATGATCAACAAAAAATATGAGCAAAGAGTGCAGAAAAAATTCTCCAGCATAAAACAATTTCATACATACCGCAGGGATGGTGTTTCATTAAACCACATAACAATGAGAGGCAGCAGACCAAGCAGTGCAAAAAAAAGTTATATGTAAATTACCATATAGTGACAAGCAAATGAGGAAATACAGTCTAATGGATATATAATAACATGCAGATGAAAATACAGGAAAGCAAGATCACAGTTCATAGTCATCAGGTGCAAAATAGCATAGGCAATTGCATCTATGTATAATGATGAAGAGTACACAGAAATGTCTGGCATTGCAGAAGCAGACACATTAGCAGCAGCAGTGACTTATGTGCAACAGCACTTCATGATCTCATCCACCAGTCTCCTGGTGCATGACACAGCCACACATGCCACCAACAGTGGTACCAGCAAAGATTACTTCCCATTAGCTTATAGATCTACAAGTACAGAACTGCCTTCATGTGAATACTGACATCATATGGTCATTGGTTGACATGCATAGCCCACAGACTGGAACTGTAGCAATGTATAGACTTCTTATACCTATGGATACTGAAGTATGTGTGCATCTTACCGTTCTAGCTAAAAGTACCTTCCAGAGGAAAACTGGGGAAACACTGCACATATTGCAGGTGTCAACCTGTGAAATATTCAAGATGTTTCTTGCTGAATTGCTGCCACATGTGGATGAGCACATTTACGTTCCCAACATGCCAGAGGAGACAACCACCACCATACATGGCATCTTTGAATTTGCCTACCTCCCTGAGGTTCTGGACATAGATTGCACTCAGGTGGCAATAAAGGCTCTACCTGGTATCCATGAACAGAGTTACATCAATAGAAAGGTTAGCATTCCATCAATTACCAGGTAGTGTTCAACACACAAGGGTTAAAAAGCCATGTATTTGCTCAGCACCCTGACAGTGTCAATGATTCCCACATATGAAATACAAGTTATCTGTAACACTGCTTCCTGCATGGAGATATTCCTCAGTGCCACTTCATATAGGTAAATACAACAACAGTAGTGCGCCTACATATCCAGAGCCACATACATAACATGTACACAAGATCATCACTGTTTCTCTCTCTTCCCTTGTCTCTAATGTGTTACCAGTGACACAGGATACCCCCTGGAGCACTGGTTGATGTGACCATACTGAACTGCAAGACATGGCTAAACAGCTGTATACTATTGTCCACACTCAAACCAGAAATGTGTTAGAGTATGTGTCAAACCTGCTGAAGTCCTGTTTCCACTGTTGAGGCAACTATTTTGGTATGATGCATGCTGCATAAAATGATCCTATGAAATCAACAGACCACCCAGCATCCCTAGGACTTATAACAGTGCAGCAACAAGAAACCTTGAAACTGTTACCACCACATTGACCAGCAGTGTCACAGATGGCAGCAGAGAGCAACCATATGACACTCACACAAATGGTGCTTTCCACAGTATACAGGAGTGCATGTAAAGTGCCAACATCCAGTCCACCTCTGCGGGTCCTGACATGTAAACAGTGGAAGTGATGTGTCACACAGAACAAAACAATGTATCCAGTGTTGTCTAATGGCTATGTTGGAGAGTCTGTGGTTAAGTCACACTGTGTATTAGACATCTCAACATATACCATACAGTAATGGTTGTGGTGAGGGTCATAGCCATCATCATTTGTACAGATATAAGGGGACACAAGATGCCTTTATGGATGAGGTAGCATGTTTAACTAATATGTGGTTGGAAAGAGGCTACCCTAATCAATTAATTAAAACAATCATAGAAGAAATTTTAGAAAAAAGGGATTCAAAGTTCCCACCCCTTCTCAGTATGGGGCTTCCACTTCCTGAAACTAACACCAGAGGAGAAAATGATGCACAGAGAAGTTTTATCTACACATATACTAATGATGCAGCTTACATAGAAAGCACCTTAGAAGCTTTTTGGCCAATTTTAACAACACAAGATGACATCAAAATTTATTTACCAAAAACACTAACCTTTGTCAGAAAACGTGATACAAACCTTAAGGGAATGTTTGAACAGAACACTAGTACAAGACAGTTAAAGAACACTGTTGCTTCCCACAGGAAGAATGGAACATACAAATGCGGTATGTGTAAACAGTGCAACTATCTATTAAACGCTGAGGAAATATTTTTACCGGCTAGAAATTGCACTTTAAAGCCACTAGGATACCACAATTGTAACACAATGGGGGTAGTGTATTTAGGCGTATGCACATTCTGCCATGGCTTCTATGTGGGAAAGACTACTAGAATGCTCAAAAAATGGATTTACGAACATATATATGAAATAGAAAAAAAGAAAACCACTAATGCATTTTTAGGCATTCTGTAACATGTACAAATATGTCCTTAAATTTTTTTGTCCTGGAACGGGTCATTTGTGACCCTAGGGGAGGTGACTGGGAAAGTTACCTAGAAACCAGAGAGCTAATCTGGCAACTTAAATTGGAAGCCTCAAAGAATCCAGGAATGAATGACTACATTAGCATCAATAGTATATTGAGAATGAAAAGGAACAAATTATAGGTAGTTTATTTTCATTCACCTTTGTGCTTATTTCATAAATTTAAACCAATATTCTATTGATTACATTATGACAGTTCTTTAAAATAAGAAAGAGAACTGTTGATTAATTAATTTTTTTGTGTATTTTGGTGTTACATACGAAACAACTATTTTATACATGAATAAATTAAATTAATAATGATTTAATGTATATAGAAATATTCATTAAGTATTTGTTCTGAATTCTAGTTTACCCACTTCAAAATAATAGTTACGTTTTTAACTTATGAAGTTACTTTTAAAGATGTGTTTTTAATTGTATGATTAATTATGTTTTTGATCACTGTTCAACATACTGGTTATTATTATTATTTTTTTATATTTTTATTTAAGAGCAGTGAATGAATTCCATAGTACTTAGTAACACAAAGAAAGTAATACTAAGCGATATCAAAATACACTTGTTACACGCAAGATTTACACATTGTGAAAAACAACTTCACTTGTCAAGGTTAAGAGATCTTAAAAAAAGTACTATAGCACTTTAACAACAGACTGCAATTAAATCTTAATTGCTAATTTGGCCTATTAACTTGTGTATTTAAGCAGTATGGCCACACTTGTATTTTAATCTTGAAAAAGCCTGGAATTGTCCAGACGAAAGTGCTTGGTTTACATTGGAGTGTTTTTTCTCGTTTTCGTGTTGGTGAATAAAAGATTTTACTGGATTTGCTTGGTTTGGCATTCCTATATCATTTAAGGGAAGATTCTCGCCTTTGTTTGTACTGAACATTGACATTAGAAGACTTTGGCAGAAGCAATTGTTTTGCAAAAGAAAGCCGTTATTCAGAACGCTGCTTTTGGTCCAGGTTTGGTGTGTTTTTCCAGTTTTCTCTTTACTTGACTGTCTCCGCTTCGTTTGTTTTGTGCTGATATGGCGGAAGAACAACCGACCACGGACCTATTCAACACACCCCTTATACTATGGGAAGACAGTGACGATACACCGGTTACTCGCACTGAATTCAACCAGGTGTTAGCGCTACTTTCAAACATCAACAAGGTACTTAAGGGTCAATTGAACTCCGACGTTCCAGACTCTCCTTTTTTTCCGGAAAACCAGCAACAAGCAGTACCGCTTGAGCAGAGATCTTTTACGGCGCAGGAGCTGAATGGCACCGCTAGTACAAGCTGCAATTTAAGAACTGGTTTAACATCTACACATGAAGGAAATTGCAACAACAAGGCACCGAATGGTGGAGTTACAGACAAACTGTTTAATTTCAAAAAATGGACAGAACTCCAACCGGAGTTCAAACAAGGTACATTTCATCACAACACGCAACAACTAGACATAGACTTTGATTTTTTCAGTAACAAATTATACATGTACAAGAACTGTCAACTTGAAATTAATTATTTAAAGGAATGCATCAATGTTAAAAGAATACCTAAAGGACTCAGATGTTACAAATTTCCGAACAATGCTACTGTTGGCTCTGTGTTGCATACACAATTATTAGAACTTTTCAACCGAACTGGGTTGGAAATGTTAGATCTAATGGTGAAGGATTACCAAAATAAATGTAATGGGATTTTGGATGAACTTACTGTGTTGAATGATAATATTGTGCAACATAAGAATTTCCTTAGACACAAAAGGAAATATGATGAAGTTTTTTCTGAGGTAGATCAACATTGTCAAAAAGTAATTGATAGAAAAATTAAAAAACTAGATAGAGACCTACTGGAATACAGAGAGGGGAGGGCATATCCCACAGGGTTGAAACATAATCAATTTGTAGGAACTAATGAAGAAGAACTTGAAAAAAGAACAGGGGGTTATAACACTAGAAACACATCTAATTCTGAACCTTTAAGAAGAAGTGAAAGGTTAGCACAGAAAGGCAACAGCAATTTACCACAGGGTTTTTACTACCCCCAGGGCAGACCAATGGGGAGGAATTTGAACGCCCCCTACCAACAGGCTTGGGGGAGGACACGCAATTAAACTTAGACACTAATAATTGTGTAAGTGCACATTCAACCCCCAACACCAACAATATAGTGGTCTCTTTAAATAGTTTTAACATTTACAACTATACGGACTTGGATATTACCCCAATCTACTTTGAATTATTCACCAAAGGACTAAATTATATTCCAGCAAGACCCACGTATTTACCTAAGTTGTTGATTGAATTAAAACTCTTTGTGAGAAATCTAAACCTCTCTCTTTTCTTTAAGGGACAAAGTATTTCAACCAACAGCATTTCCAGGTCCAGCACATTTAACCCACCCCTACATCCGAGTTTAAAAATTTTTGAAGAACTTATAGAAAAAACATTAAGAACTAACTTGTCAAACAGACAAGACCCTCCACACAACTTCAACAAACAACTGGAAGATATTATGAACTTGTTAAAAGAACAAAAAATCAGGGTTATGAAACCGGATAAAGGGGGTGGGATGGTGCTTATGAATACACTTGACTATGACAATGCAATGCACGACATTTTGCATGACTCTGATACATATGAACAGGCCTCTATTAATGAATTGAATGTTGCACAAGCTAACATTAAATACATTTTGAATGACCATCTACTTCAAGGAGTATTAAATGAAGAACTATTTAACTATTTGAATGTACCACACCCCAAGACCCCTATACTATTTGGTATACCTAAAGTTCACAAAGGGATTACACCTTTGAAATTTAGGCCAATTGTGGCCGGAGCAAATAGTATTACAGAACCACTAGGTAAATATGTCGATTACAGCATTAAATCTTTAGTTTCTAAGCTCCCTAATGTTTGCAAGGACTCTTGGGAATTCTTAGCTAGTGTTCCATCTAACATTTGTAACAAGGATGTTTTGATGATAACTATAGATGTAGTTGAATTATTTCCAAGCATACCACACGATACAGGAATAAATTGGTTTTCTGACATTTTAGTAAGTTTAAGTGATTTAAGTAACAACCAGATTAATATACTCATTGAATTTATGGAACTCATTCTCAATAACAACTACATATTCTTTAACGGAGAATTCTTCAGGCAAAGCAAGGGGGTAGCCATGGGCTCCCCATGTGCATCATCCTATGCAAACATTGTTCTACATAAGTGGGAGCAAACCTTTATACATTCCTCTAAATGGAATGAACAGATTCTATTCTACAAGCGTTATTTGGATGACATATGTATTCTGTAGCAGGGGTCCAAGGAGACCTTTCTGGAGTTTTTTGGGTACATCAACACAACTACTGATTTTTTATCATTCACCTATGAACTTAGTACTAACTCACTACATTATTTGGACATCCTACTTACTAAGGATAGTAAAGGAGAACATTTTGAATCAACTATTTACAGGAAGCCTTCTTATTCCAACACATTTTTACATTTTGACAGCTCACACCCATTCTACATTAAAAAGGGAATTATTAGAGGCCAATTAATTCGAGCATCTAGAATTTGTAGCACCTTAGATGCCTTTATGGATGAGGTAGCATGTTTAACTAATATGTGGTTGGAAAGAGGCTACCCTAATCAATTAATTAAAACAATCATAGAAGAAATTTTAGAAAAAAGGGATTCAAAGTTCCCACCCCTTCTCAGTATGGGACTTCCACTTCCTGAAACTAACACCAGAGGAGAAAATGATGCACAGAGAAGTTTTATCTACACATATACTAATGATGCAGCTTACATAGAAAGCACCTTAGAAGCTTTTTGGCCAATTTTAACAATACAAGATGACATCAAAATTTATTTACCAAAAACACTAACCTTTGTCAGAAAACATGATACAAACCTTAAGGGAATGTTTGAACAGAACACTAGTACAAGACAGTTAAAGAACACTGTTGCTTCCCACAGGAAGAATGGAACATACAAATGCGGTATGTGTAAACAGTGCAACTATCTATTAAACGCTGAGGAAATATTTTTACCGGCTAGAAATTGCACTTTAAAGCCACTAGGATACCACAATTGTAACACAATGGGGGTAGTGTATTTAGGCGTATGCACATTCTGCCATGGCTTCTATGTGGGAAAGACTACTAGAATGCTCAAAAAACGGATTTACGAACATATATATGAAATAGAAAAAAAGAAAACCACTAATGCATTTTTTAGGCATTCTGTAACATGTACAAATATGTCCTTAAAATTTTTTGTCCTGGAACGGGTCATTTGTGACCCTAGGGGAGGTGACTGGGAAAGTTACCTAGAAACCAGAGAGCTAATCTGGCAACTTAAATTGGAAGCCTCAAAGAATCCAGGAATGAATGACTACATTAGCATCAATAGTATATTGAGAATGAAAAGGAACAAATTATAGGTAGTTTATTTTCATTCACCTTTGTGCTTATTTCATAAATTTAAACCAATATTCTATTGATTACATTATGACAGTTCTTTAAAATAAGAAAGAGAACTGTTGATTAATTAATTTTTTTGTGTATTTTGGTGTTACATACGAAACAACTTTTTTATACATGAATAAATTAAATTAATAATGATTTAATGTATATAGAAATATTCATTAAGTATTTGTTCTGAATTCTAGTTTACCCACTTCAAAATAATAGTTACGTTTTTAACTTATGAAGTTACTTTTAAAGATGTGTTTTTAATTGTATGATTAATTATGTTTTTGATCACTGTTCAACATACTGGTTATTATTATTATTTTTTTATATTTTTATTTAAGAGCAGTGAATGAATTCCATAGTACTTAGTAACACAAAGAAAGTAATACTAAGCGATATCAAAATACACTTGTTACACGCAAGATTTACACATTGTGAAAAACAACTTCACTTGTCAAGGTTAAGAGATCTTAAAAAAAGCACTATAGCACTTTAACAACAGACTGCAATTAAATCTTAATTGCTAATTTGGCCTATTAACTTGTGTATTTAAGCAGTATGGCCACACTTGTATTTTAATCTTGAAAAAGCCTGGAATTGTCCAGGCGAAAGCGCTTGGTTTACATTGGAGTGTTTTTTCTCGTTTTCGTGTTGGTGAATAAAAGATTTTACTGGATTCGCTTGGTTTGGCATTCCTATATCATTTAAGGGAAGATTCTCGCCTTTGTTTGTACTGAACATTGACATTAGAAGACTTTGGCAGAAGCAATTGTTTCGCAAAAGAAAGCCGTTATTCAGAATGCTGCTTTTGGTCCAGGTTTGGTGTGTTTTTCCAGTTTTCTCTTTACCTGCATAAAATGATCCTATGACATCAACAGACCACCCAGCATCCCTAGGACTTATAACAGTGCAGCAACAAGAAACCTTGAAACTGTTACCACCACATTGACCAGCAGTGTCACAGATGGCAGCAGACAGCAACCATATGACACTCACACAAATGGTGCTTTCCACAGTATACAGGAGTGCATGTAAAGTGCCAACATCCAGTCCACCTCTGCGGGTCCTGACATGTAAACAGTGGAAGTGATGTGTCACACAGAACAAAACAATGTATCCAGTGTTGTCTAATGGCTATGTTGGAGAGTCTGTGGTTAAGTCACACTGTGTATTAGACATCTCAACATATACCATACAGTAATGGTTGTGGTGAGGGTCATAGCCATCATCATTTGTACAGATATAAGGGGACACAAGGACATATGGCAGTCTACATTACCAAGGGGTAGGCAACCAAAGGTAAATGGAAGTGGAAATGGGGGGGGGTTATGGAAGGGGTGATAATGTTGTCAAATATGATCATTTCTCCTCTGCAAGTGGGGATGCCACTACAGGGGCATGCAGTGGGACTAATGGATGAGGACTTGGGAGGACTACTATGAGACAATGCAGCAAGATCCTGGTGTTGTGTAATCAGTGCAGGTCCAGATGCCCCCTGAGAAATGGATGTGATGAAACTGGTAGAACATGATCTGTCTTTGGGCTGCACATGAATCAGCCCTTCACAAGGGGCCATGTTGCATGGCCAGCCATAAATATTGTTGTTTTAATATGTTGAAACCACCAAGTGTGGCATGTGCAGACTGTACAACTTATGATGGTCATCCAATGCATCCACCACAGATATGCACATACCAGTGGCAACACTGGGATACAGAACATTGATGGCTGCACTGGCTAACATCTGCATGGATGTTACCATGGAAGTAATGTGCCCCACCATGGACTGCACCAGGCCATCCATATTATCATCCCTGGTCTCCAGTGTCTCTTGAGGGACACACACAATGACAGCCAATTCCATTTTTGCATGATAGTTGTGGATTGTCCCTGGATTACAGAGTAGCACACAGCTGGTTATGGCAAATGTTCACAGACAAGTTAAGGGCTGGTCATGATAGTAAGTGATGCAGTGATGCAATTCTAACCCTCCAGACAATGGGGGATCTGCACATTAAATGCAGTGTGCTCATCTGTAAATGCTGGTCCAACACTAGTGATGGCCATGACATCAGGCAAAATGGAGGTCCCCCAGACTGAGCTGGCAGTACACAATGCTGAACAGTTCAGTGGTGGCTGTGAAGGAAACTACAGTATCATCCTGCTCAGTGGGTGCATGGCCACCCAGAAGTGAGAACGACAATGTGAATGCGTCCTGAGATTGTGAGCCAATTTATTTTTGGCTTCATCATCAGACCTTGGAAGGGGACTGACTTCAGTCTATTGTCCTGGTCCCACCTCTACACCATAGCAGTGGTGTGTCCTGAGGATATAGACACATAACATGACTGTGTAATACTGCCCCCCCCCCAATGCTTCATGGCCCTTGCAGAATATGCCAATGGCATCTGGATTCCCACTGCCAAATATGCCCCATGGAAGTCCCTTGACTAGGTGAAAAGGAGAGCAAAATTATCCCCCTCCCCCAGAGCCAGTTCAGGGAATGGCTGTTGCAACCATATGTAGATCCTTTCTGGATGACAGATGTTTGAAATGACATGGCAAACTTATTTCTCAGGGCAATCAACAATCCATATACCAGTGATCAGTGCAGGAACCAGTATGATGACCTATGTTACTACAAACCTAAATGTCTCCAGGCATGGCAATCAGAGATGTGGTGAGGACAACTTGAATGGTATACTTAGTAGGTTCATAGGTTCATACGTATGTACTAGGCTAATGGCCCTGGAGCCTATATAAGCCTAGCCCAAGAAGATTCCCTGGCATCATGCCACCGAAAGTTAGTTCCCAGTGCCCCTGTCAAGCAAGGCCAGTGAAGTGATCTGTGGGGTGAACTTCCTATTGTCCACCCACTCGTCAAGATTTCTCTTAAAGAGGGCCAGTGAAGTGCTCTGCTTGACGTGAATGGGAAGTTTGTTCCAGAGTATGGGAATTCTCTGGGTTAGGAACCTGTCCCTCTAGCATGTTCTGTTTATTGTGGTAATAAGGTTAAGGTCCCTGGAGTGTGTGGCATGGAGGGATTGGGATTTCTTTAGGTGTAGCATATCTAGCAGCTCTTGGATCAGACATGGCTTTGTAGGTCAAGCAGAGATCGCCTCTAAGTAAACGATGAGACATAGTATAGCTGAGTTTTTTTGAGTCTGTCCATATAGGGCATGTGTCTATGGCCTAAGATCCTCTTAGTGAGGTATTTTTGTGGCCTTTCCAGTTGTTGTAGGTGTCTAGTGAGGTACATACCAAATGGGGTGTTGTATTCTATAATAGGTCTAATGAGGGACGAGTAGAGAAGGATTATGACCTCTTTCTTCCTGGATGAGAAACCTTTTGTAATGTGATGTGCTACATAGAAGGACTTTCTGACTACTGTGGTAATGTGGTTATCAAAGGAGAGGTTGCTGTCAACCTGTGTCCCCAGGTCTCTTATCATACCTTCGGTGTTTAGTGAACTACCGTTTATGTGGTAGTTCATGGGCACTGAATTTTTCCCAAAGGGAATGACAATGCACTTTTTGGCATTGAGCTTAAGGCCATGGTTCTGGCATGTCATCGGTGTCAGAGAGGACTTTTTGTAGAATGTCTACTTCAGCTGGAGAATCAATAATGGCTCCCAGTTTGCAATCATCTGCGAACATGGTGAGCCAGAGTCCAATTGTGTTGGCTTGAACTTCAGAGAAGTAGATACCAAACAGGAGAGGACCTAGAACCGATCCCTGTGGGGCACCACTTGTAACTGGTTGGTAGTCAGATTTGGAGTCTGCTACTTTCACAGTGTGGGTTCTACCAGTGAGCCAGTTGGCAACCCATCTTATTACATAGGTGTTTATGTCTAGTTTAGTGAGTCTATCTATGATTCCTGAGTGAGGGATGGTGTCAAAGGCCTTGGCAAGATCTAGGTAGACTGTGTGAACTACCTTGCCCTCATCCACAGCACTGGTGACAGACTCGAAGAAGTCTATCAGGTTGCGCAGGCATGATCTACCTTTCACAAACCCATACTGCATGGGGTCCAGAGTTTGGAGATTCCCTATGTCCTTATTTATAAGGTCCATGATGATGCACTCCATAGCCTTACATAGACTCATCAGGTTAATGGGGCAGTAATTCCCAGGATCTGTAATCGCTTCCCCTTTGTGGAGTGGGATGACTGTAGCAGTGCACCATTCAGTAGGAACAAAGCCTGAAATGAGGCTGTGATTGAACAGGGTACTCAGGTGTGGTACTAGTTCACTTTGTAATTCATGTAGAACACAGTCAGGGATATTATCAGGTCCCGTGGAAGCTGTATTCTTGGCTTTGGACAGTGGGGTTTTTACCTGTGTAGCCATGGTAATAGGGACTTGGCATTCCTCAAGTATTGTGATAGGCCCTTTAGGGGGTGAAAAGGGGGTAAATTTCGCACTGAACCTGTCAGCCAATATGTTGGCAATATCAGTTGGTTCTGTATATGTATTGCCATTGTGCTGTAACTCAGAGCAGATCTGAGTATTGCCATGTAGATTCTTGACATAACTATAGAATGCCTTGTGGTTGTCTTTAGAATCTGCAGCAATTTTGTTTTCATAGCTAGCTTTAGAGGACTTGATGAGGGATCTCAGTTTTTTGCTGAGGCTAACAAAGGAGTTTTTCCAGTCTTGGGATTTCACCCTTTTCTGCAACAGTTTTTTCCTTCTGTTGTAGAGTTTGTTTATGGTGGGGGACCACCAGATTGGCTTCCTTTTTTGGAGGAAAGCGTCTTGGTTCTGTTTGGTATGGCCCATTCCATGCACGTGTGTATGTGCTCATGCAGTGCATCGGTGTATGATTCATCAGTCATGCACCTATTTTCCATTTGCATGGTTGTTTTTTTTGTTATGAAGTTAGCCACCTCTGTTTTTAGAAGCCCAAAATTTTCTTTGGTGAAGTTTTTTTACAGTGGTTTCCTTTAGGGGGGGGGGTGAGGTTGGAATGTGAATATCCATGGTGATTAGCTTGTGGTCAGATCTGACCAGGGAGGAGTTGATTACCGGTGTATAACATTGGTCACCCATGTTAGTAATGACCAGGTCAAGGATGTTTCTACCCCTGGTGGGAGTAAGAATGAGTTGGTCCAGGGCACTGGAATAAATGAATTCCAGAAAACGCTGAGCAAGTGTGTTGGTACATGAGTAATTTTCCCAGTTAATGGAGGGGTAGTTAAAGTCTCCCAGTATTAGGGTATTGGGTTGTACCCTAATATTTTCCAGTGTGTTTAGGAATGTGCAGTGGGAGTCTTGGGACATGGTGGTGGATCTATAGCATAATACAACCTGGATTGCAGTTTTACCCAGTGTTAGTTGTACCTGAAGTGTCTCTGATGCTTTATGTTGGGCTACTATTCAGGAGGTGTGCATATCCTTTACGAATATGGAGACACCACCGCCTTTAGTGTTTTGGTCCAGGTTTAGGGCCCTCTCACCCTCTAAAGGGCCCGTATCTATACAGGATGAATGGAGAGTCCCTGTAATCACAACTATGCAGGTAAAAGCTGCACTCTCTAAAGCCAGAAACATAGCATCCATGGGACCTGACAACATCCAAGGCTGCATTTTATATAAACTTCAGAATGAACTGGCTCCCCACTTAAGCACCATGTTCAATAATAGCCTCGCATCAGGCTTTTTGCCCACTGAATGGCGCACAGCAACAGTTATCCAACTCCACAAAGGGGGAGCCACCACTGATCCCGGGAATTATCGACCTATTAGCCTGATGAGCCTGGTCTGCAAGGCCAATGAACGTATCATCATGGAACTCATAAATAAAGACATTGGTAACCTCCAAACTCTGGATCCCACCCAGTTCGGGTTTGTGAAAGGCAGATCATGCCTCCTGAACCTGATCGACTTCTTTGAGGCCCAGGGATCACTTCTGTGTCTCTGCTCGACAGTGGCACAGGAAAATAACTTTCTTGGGTGGTGTAAGCCAGGGAACGTTGTTGGCTAGGCTTACGTAGGCCCTTGGGCCAATAGTCTAGTACCTACCTATGAACCTATGAACCTATGAATTATAGCCTGGTAGTGCTGGGGTGCTCTCCGTAGCCTTGAACTAGGTCTCGGTCACTGCACAGATGTCAATGTTCTCCATTTTAAGGAGTGCTTTGAGCGAGTGCATTTTGAGAGTTAGACTTCTAGCGTATTTACTGTATCTCCAATGTACAGTACTACATTTAACAAATATATTTTTTCTCTTGTCTAACAGGTGTCTTCCTGATTTTCTGTTTTTATTTAATCTGAGGGATCCTGAGATATTCCAGATCTGTACATTGTGTGTGCAGTAGGTGTCAGCTGTTGTGTTGTTCCAATGTATTGTTTTGTGCGACTGGGCACAGGGCTGTGATCGCAAGGCATACTGGATACTTTGTCATGTTTTTGCATAATTACACATGAGCTTAGTCTTGCCATGACACCTGTGGTCTGTTCCCTATGATATTATATACTGTATATTATCACTGTTGTCTAACCCTCATGTTTGCTTATTAGATTTATTTATTTAGATTTATTAACTGGGACTCTCCACTTGTGAAACTCCTTTTTAATGGTATCTTTGAGATACAAAATCTACAGCATGAGCCTGGCTTCATGGTGCAGCTGTGTGTCTGCTTCAGTGCATCCAAAAGTATTAGTGTAGCTGCTTCTGCTGTTTTGTAAATAACTGGCAGTATTGATTGTTGTCCTACAACATGGGAACGTGACAATGCCTTACCCCTTTGCAAATGCACATACTGCTATAGTCCTGTGTTGGCTCAGGGATGCATTTAATGTTTCTCCTCACTTTACATGTCTAGAGAGCTGTATTGTTTGCACTGTCTGTTGTGTCTCACTCATACCCATATGCATTATGTGATAGCTTGTATATCTCTTTATCTGTTTTGTCTTCCAGCACAGGCAGAACATGCAGAGAATGCTGTCAGCTGCCATAGTAGGCAGCAAAGATTACAAGTACAGTAAGGCTAGTGACATCCAAGTATTATCCTGGCTTATAGGTGACATGTCACTTCTGAGTCATCATCACTAATGCCATGTTTCTCAATTGTGCCTCCATCTTGCAGGTCAGCATGGTCCTTGAGAACTACAGGTGCATCAGCCATGGTCAGCTGATGCCCAGACACAGACTGTGGTGGAGGCTAATGAGCAGGATGGGAGTGCCTCATCTGGGCAAGGTTCTGGCCTATCCCAGACAGAAAGCCTACTCCAAGTACTGCTGTTGGGTGTACCACAGTTGGAGCATGCAGTGGAGGCTGCAGTTGATCACCATACCATGATCTCTCTTGCTGCAGGTTATAGATTTGCTGGAATGGCTGGCCAATGACATCAGGTCAGCAATGGTGGGTGTGTCATTTCTCAGTAGTTACCTGAATCTAGCACTATCATTTCTTTCCTAGCTAGTTGTCTGCCCTTGGTGTGGGTGTGTGTTTGTCTTTCATGTTCCCCCTTGTGTGTCAACACCTGCCCCTGTTTTTCCTGTGGTGTGCTATGTGCATCTGTGTCCTTCCAACACCTGATCTTACCCTCCTTTCCACACCCATTGTACCTTTCACCACTCCGTTCTTCTCTTCTCATTCTTTATGTATAAACCGGGGTACTTTCCCCACAAAAAAAAAAAAAATCATATATGTTATCTTCAAACAACCTGCTTCACCTTACAGTGTTCCTGCTGTGTCTTCCAGTGCTTGCTATGCCCATTCACTTACTTTCCTGTGCTCCTCTTTCCACTCACCTTAATGAATCAATAAGGTGTCCAACAAGCTAGGCATCTGTTCACTCACTGCTCCTTACCACATCCTGTACTGTTTTTCCTTTGATGCATACTCTGGTAGCCTGTCAATATGGTTAACACTCTACTGTGTTTCTCATTTGTGTTCTTATCAGTTTGGTGACTATAGCTCTGTCCTTCTTCATAGATATTCTGCTCTGTCGATCTGCTTCATTGACAAAGTTTGCTCTTTCTTTGCAAAAACTACATCCCTGAAGTGCATCAGTCTGTCTGCTCATGTTATTTATCCCTACTTCGTCATTCATGTCTATTTAGCACTAGTTTATTATTTTGCGATGTACCAATAGCTCTGTGCTGCACTGATGTGCTGTTCTATGAATGCAGCATTGAGTTGCCTCTTGCTCTTATGCTGTGTTCGATATGCTTTATATTTAAATGAGAATTTATTTGATATGACTACACTTAAATCTTTAAAAGTGCTAACACTTTCTGAAACATGATCATTCAGTTTCATTTGCAAGTCCAGATTCGGTTTACAACTCAATGATGTAAAATATGGTTCTAGGTCATTCAGTCATGTTGACTAATGTTGCCAAATGGGTATGGGTATTTGCAGGTAATAAATGGGTTAAGGACCTGCCATACTCTGCCCCACACCAGGAACCCATGCTAATTTTGGGAAAGATGTATGTGCCCCTATTGGCTAGTGTGTGCCTCCAATAAAGCCCGACAGCCCAAGGTCAATAGGCTACTGACTGGCCAGTGTCTAGTTGCCTAGCTTGGGTTACCTGGCATAGCTCTGTTGACAAAAAGCTGGACGTAAAACCAATCAAACTGCCAAACATGAACTAAGAATTGCTACACTCAATGCAAGCTGACTGACAGGATTGAGCTTGGAAGTGGATAACATGATGATAAGGAGGAGGCTGGATATCCTATGTATCCAAGAGATGAGATGGAAAGACAGTGGAAAAAGTTACATGGCTTGTGATATAGAGTCCACTACACAGGAGGTGGACATGTCAGAAAGGAATTGTGGTGAATGAGAGGCTTCAGAAGGCAGTGAGAGATGTCATCAGAATCAGTGACAGACTCATGGCAATCAGAATCCAGCCTAATGATAGAGCAGTATTCATAATCTTAGCCTATACCCCACAGCAGGGTTGTGATAGTGAGGAAAAGAGTGCATGTCGATAGCAGTTGCAGGACCTACTAGATAAAGCTGGATAACATGAATTGGTGCTGATAGTGGGTGACCTAAATACACATATCGGGACAGACTGAACAGGATATGAGGACTGCTTGGATCCACATCAGTGGGGCAACAGGAATAAAGAAGGATAACTCATTCTAGACTTCTGTCTGACAAATGGCTTGATGGCAGCCAGCACATGGTTCAGAAAGAGAGACAGTCACACAATCTCATAAAAGAGTGGTCAATTTGCAACTCAGGTATACTTTCTTCTGGTAACAAAAGGCACTGGAGTAGAATCAGTGATTGCAAAGTCATCCCCAGTGAAACAGTTGACCCACACCATAAACCACTAGTTGCCACAATCATCTGCAAGTAGTGATCTAAGAAGGCTTCAAGGTCAACAGAGGCTTAGCTGAATACCTGGAAATTGACTGGAGAGAAAGCACAACAATTCAATGAATTGCTCAGGGCTCTAGCACCTCAAGACGAAGAGGAAATTTATTTATTTTATTTTATTTTACATTTATTTACTGGGAAAGGCTGACTGGGATAAGACCCATTTTCAGCAGAGGCCCGGGGAGAAAAGCTCCACATATAGAGATTATACAAAACTCATACAGAAAATTATACAAAACCTATACAAGAAATTATACAAAAAATATACAAGACATACAGTACACCAGAAATGACATTCTATGTTATTATAGCAGACATCTGTATTATACAATCATCAGGTATAATTCCTTATTATAGTGTAGACATTGTAGTTTCCCAAAGTAAGCTGAGGAAGGGTTTGTAGGGGGAAACTGGATAGAAAAGGATAAGGTTAGAGATTATCTAGACATGAGAGCGAGCAGAGATTATGAGGTAGTCAGGGAAGAAGGGAAAAGTATAACCAGAAGCTATTAAAACTAGTTAGCCTAGGTGGTGTAGTAGAAGAAGCATGGCAGCACCTCAAAACAGCAGGTGTGAGGACTACAGGATTGGTGTGTGTCCAAGCCAGGTATAGAAATAAGGTACATAAGGAAAGTTGTTGGTGGAATGCAGAAGTCCAGGAAGTCATCAAAAGAAAGTAGGAGTGTAGGAAAAAGTGGGAGATAGAAAAGACAGACCAGGTTAGGAAGGAATACTGGTTGGCTAAAAAGGCTAAAAAAGGAGTTGCAGTAGCAAAGGATAAGGCATCAGAGGCACTCTACCAGCTTCTGGAATTAGTAGATGGTACAAATAAACTATATTCAGACAGAATGATAAAAAAGATAGTCAGACACCCTTCATAAGAGATCCCAGCAACAACTGTTTACCAGTCAGCAGGACATCAAAGGTAGATGGAAGGAGTACTTTCAGCAGCTTCTGAAAAAAAAACTCCACAGAAGCTGTACTGCCCCAGACACAATCTAGGATGACAGAAAAGGAGGATTCTACCATAGAAGAAGTAAGAATAGCACTAAGGAAAATGAAGTCAGTAAAGCAGCAGGCTCAGATGAGGTCACGGCAGATATGATAAAGATGCTGTGTGAAACAAGAGAAATGGCTTCTGAGGCTACTCACAGCAGTGTGAAGAGAACGGTGTATCCCTGATGACTGCAGAATAAGCATACTCATGCCAATGTTAATGAACAAGGGGAACATTCACAACTGCGGGCAGTACTGAGGTATCAAACTCCTGTCATATTGCATGAAAGTTCTGGATAGGGTGACTGATAAATGAGTATGCAGAGTAGTAAAAATTAAGACGGATGATGAGCAGTTCAGATTCAGATGAGGATGTAGCAAAACTAACTCAATGTTTGCAGTGAGACATAATTGAAAAGAAGCTAGAGATGAGGAAAGAGTCCAACTCTGCATTCCTAGACTTGGAGAAAGCATATGACAAGGTCCCAAGACAGATGATTTGGGCAGTTCTGTGGTGGTTTGAAGTCCTAGAAACATTGGTAGAATTAGTGAAAGCTGTATACAAGGTCCCAATGAGTCAAGTACAAACAGTCTCACAAAGGGGTTTCATGTGAGAGTGGGTGTGCAGCAGGGTTCAGCTCTGAGCCCACTGCTGTTCATACTGGTGATGGACTAAATTAGCAAACAGGTCAGGGGGTGCACTTCACTATCTGGAAATACTGACATCTCGAATTTCAATATCTTGAGACTAAAATATCGAAAGACCAGTTGCACGAAAGTCCACATAACCAAATCTGGAAATGTTGAATCAGCGGTTGTGGTGGTGTGCTGTGTTAATGGATAGCTGGAGATTCAGGTAAATGTTTATATTTTAAGGGTTTTGGGTAGGGACTTTAGTGTATGTTAGTGTGTTGGGAAGTTGTAGGTGTAGGTTATGGTATGTAGGTAAGAGTGTGAGTGTTTAAGTGCTGAGAATGGTTGTGTTTGTACATATGTGATGTGTGTTTGTGCAAGAGGGACGTAGAGTATGTAGTGATGGGTTTAGTGTCTTTGTCTTTTTAATGCGACCTAGGAGTTAGTATATATAAGTAGTGGGGGTGAGGGGTGCAACCCCCCCATATGGGGGTGCAGGGGGGCTTGCCCCCCTGCTTATATGTAGGGTAGGTTCGTGTATTTGTGTTGTGTTTGTGTGTGTTTTGTTTGCTTGTTGTAGTGTGGGGAGGAAGGTGTATGTGTGTTGGAGGGTGTATTTATTTATTTTTATTTTACATTTGTTGACCGGGATAGTCTGACTGAATGCATGTCCATTTTTAGCAGAGGCCCGGGGAGAAAAGCTCCAAGGGTAAGCAGATACAGCATTACATAATACCAGCATTACATATTACAAACAGACTATTTACAGAGATTACATAAGTAAGCAAGTTAAACAAGTTCCACAGGTTATAGTTAGTCCTGAGCACAAGTCAGGATTAAATTAAATTACACAGTAAACTGGTTAACAGAGTTTTACACATTCTAGAGAGAGTTAGCCAAGCTTGATACATTGACATAGCCAGTTAAGTGACAAATGTTGTTTGAGTCTAGTTTTAAATTGACCTAAGGTGGAAAGTAAGGTAATATCAGCTGGTAGAGAGTTCCAGGATCTACTTACAGAGTTTGCAAAGAGAGAATCACCGGCTGTGTTATTTATTTTGCTAGTCTGAATTAGTAGTTTGTTAGAGGATCGAAGCGGTCTAGGATTGTTATAGGGGGTGATAATATTTTAAGTGCAGGAGTATTGTCTGGATTATAGAGGATTTTATAGGCCATAATCAGTTGGTTATACTGGATTAGGCTAGGTAGTTCAAGCCAACCAAGCTGATTTAGATTGATGCAATGATGTGTCCTAAAAGGCAGCCCAGTGGAAAACCTGGCAATGTGGTTGTAGCAAATTGAGAGTTTGTTAAGGACAGTCTTGTTCAAATTCGAGAGTAGAGGGGATGCATACAGAAGGGTTGAAAGAAGGTGAGAGCGAGCTATGGCAATTTTAGCTGGAGGGGTTAGGAAGGCTTTTATTCTGTAAAGTGACCCTAGTTTTTTATTGATGGTTTTGATAGTTTGGTTAACATGTAGGTCAAATTTGATATTATTGTCTATGATGACACCTAATAGTTTTGTAGATGGGTCAGGGGAGATTATTGTGCCATCATTTGATTTTAAGGTAAAGGTGGAAGTGGTAGACCTACGTGTTGGTGAAAATAATAGCATTTTAGTTTTTTTGGGATTTAGGATCAGATGATGTTCAGAAAGCCAGTTTTCGATTGTATTAAAGGTGGTCTGGGTAGCTGACCATAACTCTACTGGAGATGTGGCTGAGCAAATCAGAGTAGAGTCATCAGCATATTGGATACAGCTGACTTTTGGGATGACAGTATAAAGGTCGTTAATGAAGATGGAGAACAGCAAGGGCCCTAGTATAGAGCCTTGTGGTACTCTGAGGGTGTTAGGTAGAAGGTTAGAGAGTTTGTTCTGCCAGAGGACAGCCTGCTGTCGACCATTCAGGTAGGATTGAAACCATTGGAGGGCTCGAGTATCTAGACAGAATGTTTGCAGGGTGTGGATTAAAAGTTGGTGATCAACCATATCGAATGCCTTGGAAAGATCCAAAAAGAGGGCTGAGGATATATAATTATTGTTGCGATTATGGTTTATGGTGTTAGTAAAGGCTAGGAGGGCTGAAGTAGTGCTGTGATGAGGACGGAAGCCATGCTGAGTGTCTGCCATAAGGCAATTTTGGATTAGGTGGTGCATGAGTTGTCTATGAATACATTTTTCCATAATCTTTGCAAGTGGAGAGAGTATAGCTATTGGCCTATAACTGGAGAATTCAGTAGAGCTGCCGCCATTGTGAAGTGGGATTACGTAGGATATTTTCCAGATGGTGGGAATTTTAGCTTCTACTATGGTTCGATTGATTAGTATTGAGAAGGGGTAAGCAATAGCATCAGCTGATTTTTGTAGGTACTCAACAGGGAGTTGATCAGTAGAAAGTGTAGTGGGTTTTAGTTTTTTGATCAAGGTACGGATAAGTGAATTGGCAACTGGTTGGAAGCTGAACGCAAGTAGGTTTCTAGGGGTGCTACTTTCAGGACCAGGGGAGCTAGGAGGTAGTTGGCTAGCTAGGGCTTGAATTGTCTCAGTAAAGAATTGGTTAAAACTATCAGAAACATATTCAAGGGTTTTATCAATAGTAGCAGCAGGGATTGGGGTTGAAGTTTGTCCAGGATGTAGTAGATTATTTAAACCTGCCCAAAACTTCTGAGGGTTATTTTGATTTACTGTCTGTAAATTACAGTAGTATTGTTTTTTGTCTTGTAAAGTTTCGTTCCTGGATTGCCTGTATTTAATGTGATCTTGAGGGTCTTTAGAAGAACGCCATAAAGCCCATGCTTTGTTTCTAAGGGTAATTTTGAGTTTAGACTCTATAGAAAGCCATGGTGCAGTTTTTGCCTTGGTTCTCTTTGAATGAACAGGTGCATGCAAATCAAGGATCTCAAGGAATTTGTTGTTAAAGTATGCTACTGCTTCCTCTAAGGGGAGGTGTTTTAGAATAGACCAATTACATGAGTTTAGTTCTTGTTGGAATTTGGCAGGGTCAATGTTTTTATTGTTTCTAACCTTTCTGAGTAAGGGTTGTTGGGAATTAATGGTTTTGTGCTTAATTACATATGTGAGAAGGTGATCGCTTAGGCCATTAAGGAGGGTACCAGAGGTGTACAGTTGGGGGTGGCTGTTTATGAGTACCCAGTCAAGTATACTTTCTTTTTGGTTGGGTTTACCTATCCTGGTAGGGGTGGATATGATTTGTGTAAATGCATGCAGGTTAATATGGGTGGTTGGGGATTCTAAGGAACAGGTGCCCCAGTCTATGTTAAAGTCTCCAAGTAGTAGGGTTTCTTGGGGGTAGTGACATGATAACCAGTGCAGGATATCTTCAAATGTAGATGTATTGTTACCTGGGGGAATGTACATACAGATGATATTAATGCATTTATTTTTATTAAGTTGCAATTTGGTGGCAAGAATCTCAGAGTTATTAATCTGAGGAGGTTGTATTACATCTATGGTGACATTCAACTCAGATTTATAGAGTACAGCTACCCCACCCCCCCTTCCTTGAAGCACGATCCAGCCTGTGTATGTTGTACCCAGATGGTAACACTTCATTGTCTTTAGTGTTAGGTTTTAACCAGGTTTCAGATAAACAGAGATTCTCAGGGGAGTGGACATCCAGAAGTGCATGCAATTCATGTACCTTGTTATTAATGCTTCTAATATTGAGATGACAGACTAGGAGAGAGTTAGTTGGCCTATTAATTGTAGGGTTGTAGCTTAGATTGCAAGTAGAGGGGGGCATGTGTATCTGAAGTGGGTGGGCCAGGGTTGGGTTAAATATCACCACCAAGTATTAGGTTGAGTCTATACTTGGTGATGAACTTCAGGAATTTGTTTATTAGTTTGTGGTAGTGTTTGGATCTAGAGCTAATGTGCCTGGGGTTGAGATGTTGATAGACTGAACAAGATGTTGGATAGGATCTGATACTGTAAGTATGGTTGAAGGTGGAAGGATTTACAGCTGGGGTGATAGTATGGCCTTTTGGGACCTGAAATCCCGTAAGAAACTGGTTTTCATACAAGGTAAGGAGGTTTGGTGCCAACAAGAGGGGTAGCATAGAGGAGTATATCATTATCTGTGATTCAGCTAGTGAGTGAAGGAACTGTTTTACCTGGTGATGCAACACCAGAAGGTAGAGTGGTGAGATAAAGGTACTGGAAGAGGGATGGGAGAATGCCAGATGAAAGCTAATAGGTGCTATTAAATGTAGGTAGTAGAATAGGGGTGGGTGGAATTATCCCAGATGAAAGCAGATAGGCTCTAGAAAGTGGGGGAGTGGCTATAGTACTATAAATTTAGAGGTACTGGGGGCGGGAGGAAATTGGGGGCAGGGAGGGGAGCGAAGAGAGCCCGAGCGTAGCGAGGGAGAACGTAGCGGAGCTATTGCAGTTTACAAGGTTTCCTAAGGTGTCCTAAAGCTATAAGGTAAATATTACAGCTCTAATGTAAGAGTCAATTTACTTCAGTTACAGGGGGAAGGAGGCAACCATTCAAGTAGAAACAAAGAGCCCTATGGCTGACCAATATGGTGACCTGCTTAATTACAAAGCACTGTAAGTGAAAGCTTAACAAATGCTTTTTGTGTGTAACCTACTCTGTTTAAATGTTGAGAGAAACTGATTGCAGTCCTGTAGACACCATTTTGTAGGGAACTGTAGAGTTCAACTAGGAAAAGAGAAAACAGAAATTCTAGGGTAAGCATGAAGGCAACAATTTAAAAGTCGCAATTTGAAATTTTACGCTTTTGGAGTTTCGGTATTTTGAATTTTTGGCTTTATAGTCTTGAGATACTGAAATTCAAGATTTCAGTATTTCAAGATTATAAAATGAATCCAGTCAGAGGGGATAGATCAACAAAGTTGCTGTATGCAGATGATGCAGCATTACAGTCAGACTCTGAGCAAGAACTTCAACGAAGGATAGAGGAATGGAATGCAAAACCGAAGGCACCTGGGATGAAACTGAATACAGATAAGACAATAGCAATGGCAGGAAATGGGGGAAATCAGAAGAAGCTGAAAACAGAACTAGATGGAACAATAGTGGAATAAGTTAACAGCTTCAAGTATCTGGGAGGGGTGATTGAGAAGGGAAATCTGAATCAAGAGGCCAAAGCCAGAATCAGAGAGGCTGCAGCCAACTGATGCAGAGTGTCAGGGGTAGTGTATAACAGAAGAATGCCAAAGAAGCTAAAATGTATGGTGTACAAAACAATAAGTCCAGTACTACTGTATCGTACAAAACATGTACAAAGAAGGCAGAGCAGTTGAACAAGCTAGAGATACTGGAGATGAAGTACCTCAGTTGGATGGTAGTATGCACACTGTGGGACACAGGAAGAAATGAGGACATAAGAGCAGAAGCCAAAGTAGCTCCCATTGCAGAAAATGTCAAAGAAGACAGATTATGGTGGTTCGGGCACATGTGCAGGAAAGCAGAAGACAATCTGGTGAAGAAGATTTGGGACAGACAGGAAGAAGGCAAGAGGAAACAAGAGTGTGGATGGTTGGTGCGAGAAAAGATCTGTGACAGTCAGGCATGAGTGTCAAAGAAGACAGGAGAGTGGCACTGAATCAAGACAGATGGCAACACTTGACACAACATCCTGACTGTATGTAGAAAACATGGGGAAAAAAGGAAGTTGATAATGATTCAGTTTCCCAAGTGTCATCACTTTGCACTTGTTGTTGCTGTGCCTTAAACTTCTGCTATTTATTCAGATAATCAAATTGTTTAAGTAATTGTTTAGGTGTTTCAAGATCAGAATTACCAGTTATGACAGAACAATTTTTTACATCATCTGCATAGTTACTAATCCAACATAAAGGTGTGGTTAAAATACTGGCAAAAAACACATTAAAGAACAGACCCCAAAACTGTCCCTTAGGGAACACCAGATCTGACATTTGCTCATTAATAGTGATTACCTTGAAAAATAGTTTTCACGATTGGTTAGACAGTCACCTATCAATTTAATAATGTAATAACTGACACCACAAAGCTGAAGGCTGCTAAGGATACCTTGACATGAGTGACTATCAAATATCAAATGCATTGGCTATGTCCAGACAGACTGTGACAGTTGTTAAACCTTGCTCCAACGACATGCTTACAGGCTCATAAAAGTCTGCTGGAGTAGTCAAAGTGCCACCATGTCAATAAGGGCCCGTAAGATTGGCATACTTGTCACATTTCAACAAGTAAGCAAAGCATCTTTTGAAGCACTTGTCAAAAACTGAGATCAGGCTAATTGGGCAATAGTTTTCAAAACATACTGTCGTCCCATTTATATACAGGGACAACATTAGACAACTGCCTGTTACTGTGAACTTCTCCAGTATACAACAGTGTACTAAAAAAGAAAAAAAAGGGTATAACAACCTAATTTGTCCAAACCCATTTTAGAGGTCTTTTTAAAGTTTTGAGAGAGAACAATTTTGTGTTTCTTTTGTTATCGATGGGCCAGAGTACAATCAATGTCATAATTTAATCCAAGTCTGTCAGGAATCATCAGATACAGAAGAAAAATAGTTACGAAAAATGCTGACAGCACTAAGCAAGTATATGGCAATTATATTTTGATGTAGCAATAGACTCATAGAAGCATAACATTTCATTTGTGATTTAATATATACAAAGAAAGTTTTCTTATCAGTTATGTTGGCTAACATCTCCCCAGATCTAGATTTTGTCTTTATAATGGTCTTGCTGACTAATGTAGAAGGCACATTAAGCTTCTTCACTTATTTTTGTTAAACCAATAATGCTTATAAGCAAGATATCTATGTCTTTTCTTTCTAATAAATTTGACTATCTTCTTACTCCACCATAGTGGCCTAGATTGTCCAGATGTATGTAATGTTTTCATGGATAAAGTCTTATCTAAGGCATACCTACACATAATGAATTGAGCTTTTTATGCCTTATTTCCATTATTCTTACTTATCTCAGGCCATATTTTACTTAAACATTTTCCTCTAATAGAGCATTCAGTAATAATACCTATGTGATTTGAGATGCCTGAAGTTTTCTTCCTTGTGTGACAAAGGGAAATACTAAAATAAAAGTGAATAACATAGCGAAAAACAATAAAACTTTAATGAAAAAGCAGAGCTTTCAGGTCACAAACCCTTCATTAGTGCTAACATCATATTCCAATCAACTACATTTAAATAGTACTCAATCCCACATCACAGCTAATCAGAATTAAAACAATGAATCTTATTAACTTAAATGTCACAAAGGGAAATACTGTCAACCCAGTCAACTGGAATTTTATAAATAACTTTATGCCATCTATGAATATTAATATGATTTATATAGAAGTGTGGCAGAAGGAAATACTGCCAGCCCAGCTATCTGGAATTTTGTATGTGGTTATATGTCATTTGTGAATGCCAACATGCTTCAAGATGCTTGTGCTACAACTGTGTTAGAGCTGCATGTTCTGTACTGAACTAAAATGTAACCACAGCAGACCCTATTGGAATAGAACAGGAATGTACCTGCACTATTGTGACTGTTAAGATGTATATGTTTAATGGAAACTAGAACATAGATAGTTAACTTGCAAAACTTCAAGAAATTAGTTAAAATTAATTTTTTTATAATTGTTGAGCCATAAACAAAAGATGTTATATCTCAGTTTCAGTGCAGTAGCAGACACAATGTCTAGAGCTACACATTTTTTGTATTATCTTTAAAGAGACTTAATTACTAAGTTTGAGATGTAGAGGTGTTTTATTGTTTTATGACTTCCAGGATCTACAAACATCTGAAAGATATGTATTTTTCACAGGGAGATGCTAAAAGTCTGGTAGTTTCTGACAAGGGGGGCTTAGCTTGGGAACTAAAGTCATGTGACAAAAAAGTGATGTCATCCAAAGCTAACCCAGCAGAAATATTTGATATTAATTTAAGAACTTTCTCAGAGAGAGAGAGAGAGAGAGAGAGAGAGAGACAACATTTTGTACCTTATCTTGGACCTAGAAGCATTCACTCATCACTTCTGTCTGCATGTTGTTCTGTAAGTAAGCTTTTAGGGTATAGTAACTCTTTTATATTCAGATAGGAATATAGTACAGTATAGCTTAGATGTTTTATTTATTTGACACTACCCTGCACTGTTGTTTTAAATATTTCCTGTGAGTTTGAACTTTGATGTAACTGATTACTTACTGAGTATTGTCTAGTTATTTTGTTATTTATTATTAAATATATTTAAACCTTTTAGTTGTGGCTGGTCTGTTTAAGCTCTTAGAGTACTTGCATATCTATATGGTGACACTGTACAGGTCACTCCTAAATAGCCCTGCTCTTGGTTAGACTACCATTTGGATTAGTAGTAACATTACACGGTAGGATTGGACACCCTTTGCTAAAGGCCTTAAACAACCTGATAAGAGTGGCTAGTGGCAGCTGGAACTACTTTATAGACTGGGCAGAAGGGGGCATAGCTAGTAAACCTGTGCCAGCCTTTCTCAGGTGTGTGCATGTCTGTATAAAAATCAAATCTCAGTGTGTGTGTGTGTGTGTGTGTGTGTGTGTGTGTGTGTGTGTGTGTGTGTGTGTGTGTGTGTGTGTGTGTGTGTGTGTGTCAGCTACTTGGGCAGGGACACAAAGCACTGATTGGACAAACAGGGTGCTGGAGGTTTTGGATTTGCCACTCAGCTGAGATCTCCACCCTATAGCTGTGCCAGTGGGGAGTCTTATTGGAGATCTGGAGAAAGAGGGAGAAACCAGCCCCAGACTGATTGATCTCTGTGTGCTCTTGGGAAATTGCACTTTACTGTGTGTGTACTTGTCATCCTTCCAGTGTGTGCATTCCACACTGTTGCCAGTGGTGAGGACTGAGGCTCCTTGATTACTGGGCCAGTGTTGGGGCATCACACCTTGTTATGCCAGCGTTTCTGCAGACCTATTATAAAGTAAAATGTCTAAGATATTGCTGCATCTCTCTGAGAAAGCAATGAGTAGATTTAATTATTTAGAACTCCTAGGTCCATAAATTCAACCTAAAAGTGATTAGGACTTATTCCCTCAATAGATGTGCAGACACTTGAAGTCTCATGGAATAACAATTGCACAATAAGTCATAAAAATAGATAAGTAATTCAGGAACTGAAAATGCACATCTGATTTTGTGTCTGGTATATGATGATTGATTACTATCTTGACAACTCAAAAACTTTGAAAAACATGATCTCAGTGTTGAAAATAGTGCATAATAGTGGAAATAAAATGGAATTAATTTCTATATATGTGGATATTATGCTGAATCTTATTGTACAAAATGTATCCCTAACAGATACATGAAAAAATACAGCAATGCCACTATCTGTAATCAGTGTACATAGTCATTTAAACTTACAGTAGTCTGTTTACAGTATATCACCAGATTGTCATACTTCAGTGATGACAGTTGTTTTGCATTGATAAAGATGTACAACTGCATGTAATTCTTCACCCTTATAAAGTAAGCTTCTGCCTTTAGTATAACATAGTTTCCTAAACTTATCAGACTTTTTAACTGTAAATTAAAATACAAGTTTTTAAACTTCCATTGCAGGAAAGAAGTGCTCTATTCAAATTGTATGGTTTAAAATATCCATTTTATGAAGCCTGATGAAGCTGAAGATATTATTATTATTATTATTATTATGGAGAACGAATGTTACATTAATACTATTAATGATATGTTTAGTAATGATAGTTATCAATAAGTAAAAAGAAATTATATTAAAGTTAAGAATAGAATGGTAAACACTGTATAATTAGAATTATAAGTCTGCAGAACCTTTGGAGTTTTAGAATGTTACACATCCTAGACATTTTTTAATCTGAGATTCCAAAGATTCAAAAAATACCATGACCCCCCCCCCCCCCATGACCAATAGGGTCTAGTACCCATTGTAAAATGAAATTAATTTCTATATATGTGGATATTGGGGCAAATTATGCAAAATGTCTCATCTATTATCGATGATTTTTGGAAGTTTCTAGATTGTATTAGAGGCTATACAATATCTGACAATGGAACTGCATTGTTTATATTGAGGCTCTGTATACTTCCATACTACAAGATGAGGGCAGTGAAAGTATCAAGGAGTTGTTTTTAAGTTTGGATACTGACCATTCCACCAGAAAAGTTTATACTATATATTTATTGTTAGTCTTAATGTTAAAGAACAATTTATTTGTTTTCAGTCTAAGAACATTTTATCAATGTACCAGGGCGGAGATGGGAGTCTCAACAGCTTTCTCATTTGCTAATATAATATTAACCAACTGACAATACGCTTTTCATACAATTGTACTTTATTTAAAACATGTATCTTTTTATAAATACTTTATTGGTGATTTATTTTGTATTTGGAATGACAAGCTTTCCTTATTAAACTCCTTAATACAGGATTTGAATAACAGTACCGATTATTTACATTTTTCAATGGGAGGAAACAAATATTCTGTAAATCATTCAGATGGTAATAAAAGTTTAGATCTTCATAATAAAGTGTTTCATAGCTGACTGTTTAGAAAAACTACTTTCATAAATAGATATCTTTACATCAGCAGCTGACATTCAGGTTATATGAAATACAATGTCATGAGAGGGCAAATCATCACATCCTCTAGGTTATGTCTGTCAGATGAAGATTTTAAGGAATAGTTATATATTTTGAGAGAACTTCTTTCTGGTAGAGTATGTGATATAAGTAAAATATAGTGTATTGCTAATGAAATTTTAGCAAAAAGAAAAGATAGATTTAAAACTATCCTGAAGGATAAAATACCTATCCTAAAGGATAAAATAACAATACAGATGAATAACAATCATGCTAATTCTAATTTAGTTTGTTTTCATTCCTAATGGGCATGGATGGCAATGTAATTATATCTATGATCAGTCTAACTAGAACAAAAAATGGGAAATAGTTACTTGGTAAATGTGATAGGTTCGCATCTAAATATATTTTTAAAATGCTAGACATTTAAAGGATACTTTACAAAGGGAAGTAGAATAGTTGAAATAAATTGATCTACAGAAAAAACACTTTTCACTGTTGAGATTGTAAGTGGCATAGGAACATTTATACAGATTACTAAATTTATTTTAGTCATGTTAGTTTTCATTTTGAATCTAAAAAGTATTTTAATATTCACAGTAAGAGGAGTAGTTTGTGTAATATTGTGTTATGAATGCAACAGTTTTTATATAGGTATGACTATAAGGAGACTGAACAAATACAGGAACATGCTATTAAAAGGAAAGAAGCCAATGATTCTTTAAGCACACATAGTTTGGCATATGTGAAAAATTTAACAGATATATATTTATGGTTTAGATTGTGAAAGAGATGATGATGAGGAGAGTTAAAGAACTGAAATGGCAGCTTCATTTAAATGTTGCCAATAACCCTAGACTGAATGAAGGTGCTCTGCCAGCAAGAAAATAAGGAAACAATGTCACCAATTATTACTGAATGTGTGACGACTGGTATACATGTATTTAATTGAAACTCATTTAGCTGTTTATTACTTCTGCTGAAGTTCACATCTTGGATGAACAAAAGTAATTCAGTTTTAATAAAGTGTTGTGAAGTGTTTGATGTATTATCAGATTTTGGACCAGAAGGTTCATGAAAGCAAAGTGCTAGCTCTTTCCTATGAAGTCTGCATATACAAGAATCTTGTATTAGACATGGTACTTCCTCCCTTACAGCTTAGATGTAATCCATCATGGGGGGGTAAACAGGAAAAATGTATGATTAAATTGTATTTCTTGCCAAAAAACTAATACCATAGATACTATTAGACAAACAAAATACCAGTACAGCCATTTATAAAAATATCTGCCTTTAGTTTGCTGATAGTTATTAAGTTTTGGGGAAGATATTATCTGGCTAAAAATTGCTTCTACATCAGAATCTGACTGGCAGACATACAGACCTGACAAAATTAGTAATGGGTTACATTCCCATCTAAAAGGCTTGTTACTACTGGGGTCCCCTAGGGCTTGATAATGGGGTCAGTCCAAGCTGGTATTTATTCTCTGGTGTCAAAGCAGATGTCAGGCATCTCTGACTGACTACATTTGTAGATGATCACAAAGTTGGACTATCAAAAATTTTCTGGAGGACTCCTAGATTGTACAAAAGGGACTAACATGTATGAGCAAATGATGGCAGGGCCATAGTCTCATGTTAATTACAAAAAAGTATGTTTCAGAAAACATGAGTACCCATGTAACTACCATATAAATGACAATGCCTTAAAAATGAAACAGTCATTATGGACCCAGGCACTTTTGCAGATAATGAACTCCACTTTGATGACTGTATATCTACGGTTGTTTGAAAATCCTTCTACTTAAGCTAGCTGATTAATAAGGGCTTGCATTCTAAGTCGAAGGATGTTATTTTCCCTGTCTACTTCTCCATTATTAGGCCAATAATAGAATGTAATACTGTGTAAACACATGGTCCAACTTGAAATCCCCACAAGAAATCCTTACCTATAAAACCAATGCCCTGAGCTCAATTACCTTCATGGAATGCTTTAAAGCTCTATCTCTCTATTTTCCATGTCATACATACTCTATAAGGGTGACCACTGCCTACCATATGAGGTCTCAAACAACCATGGCCTGTGTGACCTCTTGCATGTTTACAACACATGTGATACCCACAAACATGCATTCAAGAAGCCAAGGCTTCCACTTCAACATAAACATAACTTGCTGATAGTATAGATGTCTCACCCAGTGAATTCTTGTCATCTAGAATAGCCTTTCTTTCCATATTGAGCAAAGTTGCTCCTTAACTCTCTTCGAAGATTCCTGGATGAATAGATGAGTAATCCTAAACATACTTCAGGTCTGGAACCACAATCCCTTATGAAAAGAGATAGCAAGTAGTAGGAAATGTGGTGAATGTGCTATGACTGAGCTACCTGATCAACTGCCTAGTAATAACTTATGAATCAATAAGCCTGTAATCTTTAAATTTGTGATGAATAGTTTGAATATAATAGGACTTCCAAGCTGGCTGCACACTGAGTAACAGCTTGTTTCTAGCTCTCCCAGTGTGAAAACAGAAACCCAGCAGAGAAGGCCAGTAGACTTGTGTTTATGATAAATTTCAGTAACTGGCTAGTAAGTACACTGCCTGGATGCCAGGAATAAAGAAATACAGAAGACATGGAAAAAAACATAGCTACAAAAAGTGAGGAAGAAGCACTGACTGAGGAGAGTTCCACAGCTGTTCATCAAAAAGTAATGCAACCTTCCAGCATGACTTCCAATAACCTACAGGAAGATATAAGACAACTCCATACAGATCTGGTTAAAATAAACAAAACACTGGTAGAGTATCTCAACACAAACAACAAAAGGCTGGAACAAATGGAAGAAGCTTGAAACAGATATTCAGATGAGATGATAAAGCTGCAAAAATCAGAGCTCAAAATGAAGAAAAGGTTGGCTGAATATGAGTCTATTCAGGAAGAGATGTTTCAAAAAATAATAGAATTAGAGGACAGAGCATGTAGGGAAAACTTGAGATTTTTCAGCTATACTGGAGAAGCTGGAAAGAACATACTCTATTAATTTTATGAAAGCTCAAATAAGCAACTGGACTGGTATTCCACAGCAGGAACTGTTACTTGAATGGGCACATTGTGTATATGCTCCAAACCTAGCCATAAGAAAGCAACCTAGACCTATAATAGTAAGGATGCAATCCTACCAGCAGAATGAGTCGATTCTAATGAAACTGTGGAGGAAAAACAAAATATTGAAAGTGGGAGACAGCAGAGTGTTTGTGGAGAATTATTACTCATTGTACACCAGGCAAAAGAGAAAAAAATTCATTTCACTATTCAGAAAATGTGGAGATGCAGGTGTGAGATTCAAACTGCTGTGTCTAGCTGTCTTCAAGGTATTCTTCCCCTGGAGGGAAAAATCATTTTTGATGAAGTGCATGCTAAAGAGGAAATGAAAAAGTTTGTCCAACAAAAACTGAGCTGTGAAACAGAAGGAGATTCTGCTTCTTGTTCTTCTGGTAATAAAGACCACAGAGAGACTGTACCTGTGAAACCTCTTCCAGTATTTCAATGGAAAATGTTGCAGAGAAGGAAGGGAGCACGAGAGTTGACTAGAAAAACTGAGAGTATGTTGGAAATTAAGCTGAGAGAGGATTTGGGTAATGGAGAATAACAGTAACTTAATGTGGGATTACAATGCAATAATTCTATTGTGAAATATGACAGAATAAGAAAATCTGGAAATATTAGATTTTTTCAAAATTTGTTTGATCTGTGGGGGACCCTAAAGTATATGCCTAACTTCATGTTATTAATGTTTGGAAAAATGCTTTGGGCAGAGCAAAAGAGGGGAGAAAACTAACTGAAGATAAAGAAAATACTTTAGTCACTTAATAGTACTGTATTTGTGGTGCATGGTTTTCTTTGCATGCTATTTTTAAGTATAATGGGGATTGTAAACAGGTGTTATTCTTTCTCTACCATCTTCTCTTTTTCTTCTTGTACAGTTTTGAGAAATATAGGCAATGCAATGATCAAAAAGGGGGGGTGGGGGCTGGTTAAAAAGCCATGACAAAGTTCACATTAATGTGTTTTTTTTCATTCTTGCATGGAGAATTGACTGATTAAGGACCTTTGTTTTAAGAGAGAGAGCAAGTAAATAAAAAAAAATATTGAATAATATGAGGCTTTTTTTCTAGCAATTCTATGTATGTATACTAAGTAGCATTTCTGCAGCTGGTCTTCATGTCTTCATGGAGACAATCTGATAAAGATAAACTGGAGACAGTCTGGTAAAGGGGATTGGTTGCGGGAAATGTAAAAAAAAAAAGAACAGAGAAATTGGCTAGGACATAATATTTTCTGAAAAAAAAATCAGGGGTTTTCCCAGGTGTGACAGCTTTAAAGATAATACAAAACCAATTAGACTTGAAGTAAAGTTTTCTCATTTTTAATGCAATGGGGATTTTAATATAAACAGGGACTTTTTTTCACCCTTCTTCTCTGTTTTTCTTTGTTCAGTTTTAAGAAATGTAGGCACTACAATGAAAAAAAGGTGGAGGGGAAGGTAGGAGATAGGAGGATAGGGCATGGGTCTGGTTAAGAGAGTATGACAAAAAAAATCAGTTTGCTTTTCTCCCATGCTTGTATAGGGAAATGACTGGGTTAAAATCCTAGGTGTTATCCAGTAATAAGTTTATTACAAAGCATGTAAATGAAAAAGAATATTGAATATTACAAGGCTTTTTTTCTGATAAACAAGGTACCCTTAGCAGTTTTGTCCCTGGGTTTCTTGTCACTAGAAGATAATTTATAATGGTTTAGAATAAGTGTTTGCTGAAAGCATTCAATGTTTTCTCAACCAGGAGAGCTATAAAGACATACAAAATCAAATAGTACTTACTAGTAGCACAGGCTATACCATGCATCTTAGCATGACTAACCTTTCTTTTTGGTTAACTTTAACCTGTCTGTGTAGCTATTGACATTGAACTTATGTTCTTATTCCAAAGCAAAAACTTCAATAGTTGAAGATGTACATAGTTTTGTGTATTATTATTAAGTTAATATGTTTTAGGAGGGTTTTTATGGGGGGGAGTGTTTTTTTCTGTTTGAAGGCTTTCAAAAAAAACAAAAAGTTATATAAGATGTGGCAAAGGCGCAAGTGGATATGACAAGAAACAACTTTACAAAAGACCAACCTGCCAAACAGTATATACACGTATACATGCACAGCCAACCATTAACAGGAATTCATTTATAACCCACCCCTACTACCATCTCCCCACCTACTATTACACCTAGGTTGCCTGCCTACCAGGAGTATATTCCTCCCATTATGTTTCTAATACTTACCAAGTCTTTTAAAATACCACCTCTGCTCTACACCCTACCTTTACTAGTCACCCTTTATTCTCTCACAATCTATGAAAACCAATCCCTTATAGGAGTCAACCATCCCAAATGCCTTGCTACCATCCCAATCTTCTCAAACCATTCTGCCCATTCACTCATGTCCATCAACACCAACTCCTTTACCCCTGCTAACACCCACCCTGTTATACCCAGATATGTTAACACCAAAACTAAATACTACCAAAAAACTGATAAAGAAATTCCTAAAGCTCATAGCTAGTTTGCCCCACACCCTTACTATTGATGGGGATATCCACCCCACCCCTAGGCCACCATCCCTAGACAACACCAACTCTAATCATAACAGCCCAAACATAAGACAAAGCCTAAATAGACCCCAAAACTCACTATTGACCTGCCACTTAAACATTAGAAGCATCAACAATAAGGTCCACAACCTCCATGCCTTCCTGACAACCTACTCTCCTGACATACTTTGTCTGACTGAAACATGGTTAAAACCAACTACACCAAATAATGAAATTCTACCTCCCGTGTATAATATACTCAGGCTAGAACCTACTACCAGGAAAGGGGGAGGGGTTGCTGTTCTAAATGTTACTCTAGACAACCTTCAACCACCTATATTTAACAAAGCAGAAATTATGATTTCCAAACTACAAATAAATAAAAACAAATGTATAAATATAGTATGTGTCTATATTCCCCCAGGTAATAACTCAGGGACCCTAGAAGACATCCTCTACTGGCCATCCAATGCCTACCCCCAAGAGACCATTGTTCTAGGGGACCTCAATATAGATTGAAATACCTGCACTGCAGACACCCCAACCACCCACGTAAACCTACATGGTTTTACACCAACTATAACTGCCAGTACTAGGATCAGCAAGCCTAACAATAACGAAAGCATCCTGGACTGGATACTAATTAACAGTCTCCACCACATGTACAAATCAGGTACTCTCCCTGAAGATCTAAGTGACCATTTCTTAAAATATACTATTAGGCATAAATTTGAATGTCCACATCTACCCACATATAAAACAATAAGAAATAACAAAAACTTCAACCTTAATAAATTCCTAGTAGAACTTAAATTATGCAATTGATCAATTCTAAAACAACTACCACTAGATGAGCCAGTAACACACTTTAGTAACACATTCCTGGCCATCCTTGACAACCATGCACCTGCATGCTCTATTAGAATTAAAACAAAAGTTGCCCCCTGGCTCACTAAAGAAACCAAACTAAAGATCATCCAAAGAAATAATGCCTGGAACACCTGGCGCACCTCTAAAGCCCCACAAGATCAACTCAAATTTTGACGATATAGGAATGATACAAAACAAACCCATATTACTAGACAAAAAAAAAAAAACTATTTCTGCCATTTACAGCAGAAACACCACAACAAGCCACAGAAGTTCTGGGCATGTATTAACAAACTCCTCCACCCAGGGCAATCCACTACTCCAACCCCCACAGCCCCTACCCAAAAATTGCCAGAGTCCATTGCCAACACCTTCAACAGTTTCTTCACAGAAACCATCCAGGCCCTTGCTAGCAAATTTAAACCCACGTGTCTTAACGCTGAAACCCTTAAACCCAGTAACAATCTCTCCTTTAGCTTCCAAAAAGTTCTGACTTCACTCATTAGA
Organism: Protopterus annectens; assembly: GCF_019279795.1. Lineage (NCBI taxonomy): Eukaryota > Metazoa > Chordata > Ceratodontiformes > Protopteridae > Protopterus > Protopterus annectens. The sequence continues at coordinate 1,287,546,749 of NC_056743.1, read as the reverse complement.
GCCCTAATTAAAAAACTCAAACCAACCACCCTTTTAGCTGACCTCTTCCCTGCAGACTACCTGCAAAAAGCTGCTGATGTCATAGGATACCCTGTGACTATTTTGATAAACAGAACCATAACTGAAGCCTCCATCCCCTCTATCTGGAAACTATCCCATGTCATACCACTCCATAAAGGTGGCAGCTCCATTGAACTGTCAAACTATAGACCAATAGCTATCCTTTCCCCTCTGGCTAAAATTATCGAAAAGTGTATCCATAAACAATTCTTATACTACCTTATTCAAAATAATCTTCTGGCCAACTCCCAGCATGGGTTTAGACCACAGCACAGTACCACCTCAGCCCTCCTTTTCTAATGTCATAAATTCCAACAGTAACAACAACAAACTATCTTCTGCCCTGTTTCTTGATCTTTCCAAGGCCTTTGACATGGTTAACAACCAGCTACTCTTACTCACCCTAAATAAAATATCCCTAAACAACCATGCTAAACAATGGTTTCAATCTTATCCTAGTGGAAGACAGCAGGCTGTCCTTTGGCAGGACAAATGCTCCACCCTTCTCCCTATTACCCTTGGTGTTCCTCAAGGCTCCATATTAGGTCCCCTTCTTTTCTCCCTCTTTATCAATGACTTCCATACTCTAATCTCAGATGCAACCTGTATACAACATGCCGAGGACTCTATCCTGATCTGCTCAACCTCTACCCCTACAGATCTCCTTAGTTTAACCCAGAAAACCGTTAATACAGTGGAAAACTGGATTTCTAATCAACAGCTGATATTAAACCCTAATAAAACCAATCTATTGCTCTTCTCCCCTACTCGCAAATCCTCTCAACCTTCATTTACTATAACATCTAACAATGGGACCATAATCTCACCAGATATGTATACCAAACTCCCGGGTATTATAATAGACAACAACCTCAAATATGATATACATGTAAACTAAACTATTAAAACCATTAATAAAAAACTTGGCTCCCTATACAAAAACAAACCTTTTCTTACCCCTCTAGCTAGGATTGCCATTGTTCATACCCATCTGCTTTCAACTCTACTCTATGCCTCAAAAATACTCACTAACATGAACAAAACTGATCTCAGCAAACTCTCTAGCTGCTACAATTAAATTGCCAGGTTTGCCACAGGAACTCCCTACAGGACACACCATTGTCGAAACCTACTCCTCTTGGGTTGGCCAGAACTCCCCAGGCTAATTCAATTTAATCAACTTACTGTAGCATTCAAGGTTATTAACTATCCAGAAAAATGCCCTCCCTTAAAAACATTATCCATCCCTACAAAAATGCTAGGTCTCTTCGTTCCACTACAAAACTTTTGGTTCAATCTGTAAAAGCTAACAACCTATCTGGAGAATCTTTGTTTGCAAATTCAGTAGGCAAAACCTGGAATTCGCTCTCATTTGACCTTACTCTGAACCCCTCCCTTAATCAGTCCAAAAAAATCGAACCCAGTATTTTAAAACTCACTGGTTATGTCCTTGCTCTAACCCTGACTAAAGCCTCATCAACTTCCATATCCCTGCAATTTCTTATTTATTTATTTTACATTTGTTGACCGGGATAGTCCAACTGAATATATGTTCATTTTCAGTGGAGGCCCAGGGAGAAAAGCTCCACATACCAAAAAAGAGGCAGTACATACATCACTGAGTGATAAACTCAGGCAGACATATTTAGAAAAATATAGACAAGGAATACAGGCAGATATCAATATACACAATGTGCAGCCTTACATCTGATTGGCAAAGATGTATCAAAACATGTGAACATAGAATACAAACTTCATTTTCTTATTCATAGCAACTAACCTCTTCCACTAAAAGGTTTGAAAAGAGAAACTGTAACATGTTTTTATATATTTCTGTATATAAACTGTATTCTTCGTAAGCTTGAAATGTGAGACTGTAACTTGTATGTTAATACAAAATGTTTGTGCATATACTGTAACATGCTTGTCTTTATCTGTTTGTAAGTTTGGAGCTTTTCTCCGCAGGCCTTTGCTGAAAATGGACATGTATCCAGTTGGACTATCCCAGTCTACAAATGTAAAATAAAATAATAAATAAATGTAACATAAAAGCTGGAACTAGACATTTAACAAAAAGGAAGTTATACATTAAAGGTGGTAATAATAACTATACAAGAAAATGGTGCTTTCTGTAATGTCATCTAATCTGAATGGTCTTACAGATAAATATAAATAAGAAAGAGTAGGGAACTATATTAGAAAATGTAGAGTGCAAATAGCTATGCTACAGGAGATACACATGGAAGGAACTGAACATGTAAATTTGATAAAGAAAGATTTTCAGGATGGTTATTCAGCGGAATATCTGGAGCAAAGGAAAAGAAGAGCACTTGTATTAATTGCAAGAAGAGCTCCAATAGTGACAAAAAAGGAAAAAATATAATAATGGAAGATACATAGTACTAAGGGGCTACTAACTAGGGAGGAGGATTACACCAGCATGCATTTACATCCCCCCTAAAACTGCTATAACGGAGCTTAAGAAAATTCTGGGAGAAATAATCAGCTTTCAGCAAGGAGTATTACTTATAGTGGAGACAGGATTTTGGTTTGCAACACTAAAGATGTGTCTGGGGACCTAGAAGGGAAACATAACAAAGGAAGGTAGATTTTTGAAGAAATTTATGAAAATGTTTGGCATGGAAGATGTGCATTCAGTACTAGAAGTTCAGAGTGAATTTACGTATTACTCACAGAGATACAAAAACTGGGTTATGCTAGATTTTATATCTCACAGGAACATGTGCATTTAATTGAAGGTCTTGAAATGCACCCAATAACTATTTAAAATCATGTTCCAATAATAGCTAAAATAAAAACGCAAGGTAATGAAATAAAAATGAGACACTGGCGCTTTCCCACCAATCGGTTGAAAAGAGAGGAATTCAAAGAATGGGTTTTGGAATTAGTTCAGGAGCTACTAGAGAACATAGAATTTTCTTTTCATAGCATAGCTAGGGAGTTGGATAAAATTAAAGTGGAGTTTAAAACTAGGGTGGAAACAAAAGAAAGGGAGATATGGCTAAACAGTAACAAGAATTATTCAGAGGGACTGGCAAATGTTATTAAAGTATTGCAAAATAGGGGGAATCTCTCAGAACAAGAAAAGGAGCAACTGCAGAATGCTAAAACAGAAAATAAGGGATTACCTCAATAATATGCACGAGTTTAGAAAGATTGCTGTTAAGCAACAGTTTTTTGATAATACTTCTAGAGCACAAAAACTTTTAGCACAACAACTCGGACAGCTGTCACCAAGCTTAGGGAGCCTATAACAAGGAAGATAACAGGCTCTGTAGAAGTATTAGAAATATTTCAGAAATTTTATGAAAGCTTGTATAAAGCAAGGAAATATAGAAATCAAGAAAAGGTACAAAAGGAAATGTTTATGGACGAATTAAATATGCCAAGGTTAGAGGTAGATGAGGGTCAATTACTAACAGGATAGGAAGGGATGAGATAAAAATGGCCAAACTCTTGTTTGGCATCTACTTCTCTGAAGTACAGGCCAACACAAAGGGACTCTGGCTAACAAAGTTCGCAGATGACTTCAAACTGGGAGCCATAATTGAATCCCCAAATGATGTGGATATTCTACAAAAGGGCCTTACAGAAACAGATGCCTGGTGCCAGAGCCATGGGCTCAAGCTTAATGCCAAGAAATGTATAGTTATCCCCTTTGGAAAAAAACATATACCCATAAATTACCACATAGGTGGCAGTACACTAAACATCGAAAGTGTGATGAGAGACTTAGGGACACAGGTGGGCAGTGGTCTCACCTTCAATAACCACATCGCCACAACAGTCAATAAATCCTTCTATGTGGCACACCTCACCACTAAGGACTTTTCATCCAAAAAAAGGAGGTCATTGTCCCACTGTACTCATCCCTCATTAGACCCATTATAGAGTATAATGCCCAGTTTGGTATGTACCTCACAAGACATCTGCAACAGCTGGAAAGGCTGCAGAAATACCTCACTAAAAGAATCATAGGCCTAAAGCAGATGCCATATGCTGACCATCTAAAAAAACTCCAGCTATACTCTGTGGCATATCATCTACTCAGAGGTGATCTCTGCTTAACATACAAGGCCATGTCAAACCCTGAGCTGTTGGACATGCTCCACTTAAAGAAATCCCAATCCCTCAGAGCCACATGCTCCAGGGATCTAAACCTTCTCATCACAATGAACAAAACATACTGGAGGGATAGGTTCCTGACCCAGAGACTCCCCATACTCCAGAATAGATTGCCCGTACATGTCAAGCAGAGCACCTCCTTGGCCCTCTTCTATAGGAACCTTGATGATTGGATGGGAGATAGGAAATTCACCTCGGGGATCATGTCAGTCGCCCTGCTAGACAGGGGTCCAGGGAAGTAAATATTGTGGGAAGAAATATCCAGGGAATTGTTATGGCTAGGCTTGTATAGGCCCTAGGGTCAATAGCCTAGTACCAACCTATGAACCTATGAACCTATGTATAAACAATCAACAGGAAAGTCCTCAGGAATGGATAGTATTCCTGTGGAAGTTTGGAAGTTAGGAGGGGGAAAAAACTGATAAAGATCTGGAAGGTTTTCTTTAACAGTATTTTAAGAGGAGGAGAAGTACCAGCATCTGGGAAGAAGGCGGTGGTAATGGTAATACCAAAAGATGGTTAAGATCCATCAGATCCAGCTTTATACAGGCCAATTTCAATACTAAACCATGATTATAAAGTGTTTATGTCTATAATGTCTAAAAGAATGACATAAGAGATACCAAAATTGATAGATATGCATCAGTGAGGTTTTGTGGAGTGGAGGCAAACATTTGACAATATTAACAGAACATTGATGATCCAGAGGGAAGCAAAATGCAAGAAAATATTACGTCTATTGGTGGATCTTGATACAGAGAAAGCATCTGACAGAGTAGACTGGGACTTCTTGAGCAGGGCAATGGACAATTATAAGTTTGATTATACAACTATATGAGGGAACGGAGGCACAAATTAAAGTGGATGGGGTCCTCTCCGATAATGTCTGCAGTTTCAGATCTTCTTGGGAAACAAAATTAATGAAGCTAAAACAAAGGCTATAGCAGTAAATTATGTACCCACACATAAACTGGTCCAACAATATCCATTTTTATGGGGACATGATAAAATGAAGTATTTAGGAGTATGGATTAGAAATGTCTCTGTTCTGGCAGTTAAGGATATGTGGGAAGAGACTAAACAGAATATAACACAAAAATTGAGAAACTGGAGGTGTTGTTATATGGATATGGATACTAAGATACAAGCCATTAGCATGTTTTTAGTCCCTTTAGTCTTACAGACAGGTCAGGCATATTGTTATCAACCAGAGGAGAAGCTGTGGATAGCAATTAAAAATGAGTTGAAGGATTTTATCTGGGAAGGGAAGGCAACAAGAATCAAATGAGATAAGCTGATTCTTCCAATAGAACAAGGCAAACAAGGATTACCTAATTTGAGGGGGTATTTTAGAGCAACACAGTTAAGGCTCTTATACATAGCATAAGCAGAAAAATATAATTCAAAGTTAAAAGGAATGATGCTGATACAGGGAAGAAGCTCAACAAATAAGGAGAGATTGGGATTTTGGATGCATTCTCTTAAAGAGAACAACAAAAATTATATAAAGTATTGTATTCATAAAACAGCAGGGAGTATCCTAAGAACTGGACAGGCACGAGAATGGAGAAAAGAGATTCTGCCGTTAGGAATGACTGTGGTCAGGGATACAGATAATAGGCAAGAGGGGGCTGGAATTTATTGGAGAAAACTGGCAAAGGAACCAAGGTATTGGGAGCAAATAACTAGAAAGGGAATGGTAATAGACTGGGAAGAGGCCAAGAATTTATTTGAACAGCAGGTTAGAGATTACCTTCCCTAGCAAGGATTTGTATCAGAGTATAGGCAAAGAGAAATAAACAGAGGGTCCTGAATGAAAGACCAGCACTGGTAGAGTTTTTAATAGAATCCAGAAAAGAAGCTGCTGTTAAAAAAGGAATAATTAGTAAAGCATATAAAATATTGCATGATAATTATAAGAATCAATCAGAGGAGTTCAGAAAGGATTGGGAAGAGAGATTGAATAAGCAATCCACAAAGAGACAATAGAAAGATATATGTATATCTCTCAAATATGCAACAAAGTCTAGAAGATTTAGGATCTTTGCTTGGAAGTGTTTACATAGGTATTTTTATACCTCCCAGGTAAACTCCAAATAATTTTTCCTCAGGTGGATAGCAATTGTTGGAGATTTGATCGACATGAAAGAGGTAGCTGGGAACATATTTTTTGAGAGTGTAATGAGCTGGTAGATTTTCAGACTGCTCTATCGGAGATGCTGGGTGAGCAAATCGGATTGACTGGGGAGATTATTTTTTTGAGTTAATATACAGAATCAGAATTACCTAGACACAGTAAAGCCTTGCTGAGTCTAATTATGGTGACTTCCAAAAAAGCAATTACAAGAAAATGGAAATCAAAGTCTAGACAAACTTTACTAGAAGTAGTGACTATAGTAACATAGATAAAACAGCTGGAATTGTGACCTTTAGAAAAGGGAGGGAGCAAACTACATAAGAAAAAATGGGAATTGTGGGAACAACATATCCAGAGCAGGAACGAGGTTTAAGAAGCAGGATTTGAATGAGCCATATAATGCTAAACTGAGAATGACTGGATAGAGATAGATTATAAGTGATGTGTAATGTTTGCAACTACAGTTGTTTCAATGGTGTCTGTGATGTATGCTGTTTGCAACTAAAGTGGTGCCATGTTGTTTGTTTTTCATTTATATAAATGTAAGAGTGCCTATGTCACATGTGAAAATTTAATACAGATGTTTGTTGGCAAAAAAATTTTTTAATAGAATCCATTACCTGTTTCAAAGTAGTAGAATTTAGATAATTTACACCAGCATGAATTATAATGTAATAATTTCCCATAAACAGCATGATTAATTTCTACCATAACTGTTGAATATCAGTCATTAGTCATTATTTTAAGTCCACTTAAAACAGACATTATTGGTCTTTCTTTGTTAACAAAAGCTGGTGATCTGACAGAGCAATCAATAATTGAATCAACCAAACAAAGAAACCCCATGTCACATTAGGGTAAGCGACAATTTCTCTTTGCCTAATTGTTCTAACCTTAAGCTCTTCTGATAGTTTCTCCTTATCAGAAGCTTACTGCTTAGTTCATTTAGTTAACCTATCTGTAAAGCTCTAACAAGTTCTGAACAGACCTCGATATCTTGTGCAAAATTTTGGGTCGCCTCCCAGTTAGACGTTGCCCGTTCAATTCTCAGTTAGAGCGTCTTCTGTGTGGCGACATGCGTGAATGGGCATTCCTTCATTGAAGGTTATGCATTAGGCCTGGCAAGCCAGCACATAAAAATCTACTGCCAATCATTAGTGGACCGGAGTTCCACTGTGGTGACCCCTAACCGGGAAAAGCCGAAAGACACAACAACAACACGTACGGTATTCATCCCAGTTGAAACAGTCTCTGTACCAATGAGAGTACTAAGAGTGGAAGGTAGAGACTAAGTAAGACAAGCAGTCCTTAATAAAAATGTCACCTCATGTGACTTGTCTGCATCACTGTCTGGCATTATGAGATTGTCAGATATATCTGCTATGTTTACTTGACAATTACAGTCACTCTGTCCTGTTTTGTCCCCTCTCACCCTCCACATTAGAGCAAAATCATCAGCTCCCACAGTGCACAAATTTTAACTAAATTAAGAATGCTCACCTAATAACTAAAATATTTGTGTCCTTCTATTTCTAAATGTAAAGTGTGCATTGCGATGTCAACACTTATAGTTGGAAAATGACCATGATATAGCCCTACGCTGACTAGAGAAGGTAAACAATTTGATTATCCAAGTCCATTTGGGAAAGAGTTCCAGATCAATGGGTTCTTACAGAAAAGGCATTAACAGTACAGTAATGTGGCTTCACAAGGGAAACAACAATTGAAGATAATGATCTCAGAGTCACTAAATTTTTACAGTATTCAATATTCAATAAAATACTAGTTTTCTTACATTAATCAAAAGTCTGTTCTAAGTAATTAGCCCTATAGAGTCTGCACTTCTACTGTATCCTGAAGAGTATGTAATACTTTGCATCTATTACATATTTAACTACCTTAATATCACTTGAAGTATGTTGATCCCTTGTGTATAAGACAGACAAATAGGCACATCGCTGAGAATCCAAAACTGATATCTGAGGGATCTCTGACTCAAATTGTATAAGTTCCTAACATGGCATTATATCTGAGCTTTTCACTTTCTGTTATTTTGCCATTTACAAGCCTTAATTAACTAATTTATCAAGTTAAATGTCACACATGACCTTGTCAAAAGCTTTAGTGAAATCTAAATATACTGGATCTGCTTAAATCCCAGTATCTACGTTTTTGAAAATGTCACCTATTTTTTTTTTATTTCTCCAAGTCTTTTAGGCTTCCAATACCATAACGGGAATGTACCCCATTCTTAGTTAAAGTATGATTAAAGTTCATGAAATTAGTATTGTTTCAGTCTTTGGTGTTAGCCAGAAGTGCTATTTGCAGCACCCACAATATGCTCAGTAATGACTCCTTCTGCAATTCGTACAGAGTTACATGTATCCGTAACATGTCTAAATACAATTGTAGATTATTTTTTTATAAGACCTGTTGCTCCTATGACTAATGGTTGGAACTGTCTGAATATCTTTCTTCCACAATGCTCTCATTTCTGCTTGCAAATTCTAATATTTTATGACTTTGTGGCTCTCTGTACACAAGACACTGTAGTCACTGGGTATAGCAATTTCAATGATCAATGCTACTTTTGTTTTCTTTTCATGAACCAATATATCTGGTTTTCTCGCATCTATCTTTTGAACCGTTGGTAATGGGTGATCCCATGTGACGTAAACGTTGTCATTTTCTATGATGCTTTGTGGCTCTTGTTTCCAATGTTTTTCATTTACTTCAGTATTATAATGTTTGCACAATCCCTAGTGCAACAGTCTTGCCACATTATTATGCCTTTCAGTATACAGTCCTTCTGCCATTAGTATGTCACAACCAGCAATTAGTATGTCACAACCATCAACAAGGTGTACAACTGTTTCCAGTTCTGTTTCGCAAAACTTACATTTGTCTGTTTCTCCCACATGTTCAATGGATTTTGTAAACCAAAGTGACATAGTCCACTATCTTGGGCCACCAGTATTAACCTTTCGTCTTTTGGTTTAAATTTAACTCTCCTTAACCATTCCTGATCAACATGAGGTTGCTCAAAGAGTTTTCTATACCTGCAACTCTATTTATGCATTTTCCATATTTATTGCCTTATCTGATCCTTCACCTTATATTCCTTCTTTTGTTTTCTGTTTTTTTTTTTTTTTTTTTTGGCATTCAATTGCTGCCTGATTTTTATCTACTTCTGGTTTGATTTCCATTCCTGCTTGATGCCGATATGCTTCTGCTAGACTAAGCAGGGAAGTAATCGTAGATTTATTCTCCTCATGTTTCAAAACTTTCACTATGTTTGGGTCTTGTGAGGTCAGCAGATATGTATGTAGTCACACAATTGCAGATCTATTCATGTAATCAATTTCAAGGAGGCCTATACCTCCCTCGAAATGGGGGATATATAATTTTGGTATGCACTGATTTTTATAAATCATTTGATGAGCATGACACATCCTTCTTGTTTTCCCATCTAATCTTTCCAACCCCCTTTGAGGCCAGTCAGTCATTCTAAAACTGTAAGTTAGAACAGGAAGAGCAAATTAGTTTATAGTTTGAACTTTGTTCCTAGATGTCAACACTGTTTTCAGGATTAATTTAAGTCTTCTAAAATATTCCTTACTGAGTTTTATTCGCATCTGTTCATGTTTTATTGTTGATCCTTAATTAATTCCCAAATATTTATACAGTTCCTCTTGCTCAAGTTCTTTTATATAACATTCCTGTCCCAAACTGATGTTTTCTTGGTGCTGCAGCTTTCCTACTTTAAAGGTTGCTTTTGCGCATTTATCAAGACCAAATGACATTCTTATATCATCTGAAAAAGTTTTGACTACTTGCAATTTATTTAACAACAAATGATCCTTTGTTCCATATGACTTTCTTTTATTAGCCTTTTGTTCTATTGCCATAATTGAGTTTTCTTCTCAATGACTACAAACTCTCTGCATCAATTGCAGTATATAGTTTATACGTCATCAGAAGGCACGTTATTGGTCTATAGTTTTTAGAGTAGCTTGCAGTTTTGCTCTTAAGTAGGAACATTGTATACTGAAAGGCTGGTGTCTGTTCGGGGTGCACGCATAAATAGCTCTTACTCATGGCTAAATCTTCCTGCAAAGATGTTAGTACTTTTAGCCAGAAGTTAGGTCTGGGCCTGGGGTTTTCCAATTAGAGGTTTTTCTTAACTTTATTTCAATCTCTCTAGCCATTACTTCATTCCATTTCATATCCTGTACAGTTGAACTTCTTATTCTTTCTTTTACTTCTTCTGTTCATTCAGTATCTTTGTTATGTTCCACAGGATATTCATAAATATTTCTCCACAATATATCTATTTCTTCATTTTTTGGTGGTCTTTCAATTCCTTTTACATTGTTTCCTAATTCTCTATAAAACTTTTTTGGGTCTTCAATAAATTGCTTATTTTATACTTTTCTTTTATATTTATCTGTGTATCTTCTGTGTTTTTCTGCCTGTACTGATATTTTTAGTTTATTATTTGCAATAGTACATGATAAATCCTGATCTATTATAATACTGTGCATTGCTTTTATCATATCTATCTTTCTGAGTATTTTTGTTGATCTGTTCCCTCTTCTGTAGTCTTGACACTTCTTGTCTTAATTGCTTTATAGTTTTCTCTATTCGATTCTTCCATAATGGCATTCAGTTTCTCCCCGTCCTTTCCCTTACTACCCTATGTTCTAGTGGTAGGAATGTATCTGTTATTAATTTGGCTGCACAGTAATGTATCCTATTTATTTCTGTTATATTGCACAAATCTCTATGGACAGTCCTAATTACTGAGTTCATTTGTTTTATAAGTCTTCTAACTTTTTGGGTTTTATTGACCTTCTGCAGTCTATTTCTTTCATTGATATTAATATGTCTATCCATCTCTATTAAAACAAGCAACTCTTCACTTAGATCATTTTCTTCTAAACTGAGGGCACGTTCTTTGTTCTCCATTTCCTGTGGGCATTCTATAGAAAGTTCAAGAGCATCTTCCTGTGCCACTTTCTCTTCAGTTTTGCCCTGTGTAATCCGTTGCTCTTTCATATGGGAACTCATTGGCTTGTCACTCCATGACATTGACTGTGTCAGAGTTACCACAGTTTCCTTTTCATTCCCATGCTGTATAGCTCTAACTGAACCTTTGCACTGTTTTTTTATGGGAGGGCTCCAAAGTATCTTCATATATCAATTAATTAGATGATTCCTGCTCCACTGTTTTCCCCTTAATTTGGGTGTCCATTGTTCCATCCTGTTGTGTTGTTATCTGAGTTAAATGTTCGACACTAAATCATTTACTTCACAAGTAATCCATAACCTCAGTTTCTATTTCTTTAACTTCTCCATTACTAATCCTCTTTTCTACTTTTTCTCTGTTTTCTTATTTTTGTATTGAAAACTTTTTCATATACAGATGTCTTTGCCTGTATTTCTCTTCAAATATGTTTGGTGCTACTCTTTTTCTATTGATTAGTTTTTCTATCTCCTTTGCATAAATATACTGCACCATATTAAATTTATTTTTCTTTCACATATACATATTTCTTCTTCAAATGTCTCCTGCTCCTCTTGTGTCTCCTTACTTTGGGACTAGTTGTTCCATCATGCTGTGATGTGACCTGTGTTAGACATTCTACACTGAATCCTTCACTTATTCCAAATTCATATTCCATAACTTCAGCTTCTATTTTTTTTAACTTCTACTTGACTAAATCATCTGTTCTACATTCACTCTTTGTGAACTTATTTTTTTACTGTGAAATTTTCTATATCTGGATGCCTTTGCCTGTATTTCTCTTCAAATATCTTTGGGGCTGCCTTTTTTGTGTTGATTAATTTGTTTTCTCATTTGCATAAATATTGCACTATATCAGATCTCTCTTTCTTTCCCATGTCCATATTTCTTTTTTATACCTTTCAAGCGTCTCTAAATTTTGTTCTTTAAATTTTTGCACTTCCTCAGTTGCATCTTCTTCCAAATAGCACAAGGTTTCTTGGTCTATATAGTGTTTTTCATGGATCTGTTGTATTAATAGGTTCATAGGTTCATAGGTTCATACTAGGCTATCTGCCCTGGGGCAATTATAAGCCTAGCCCGATTCTGTATGGCTTACGCCACCCCTTGATTTGAGTATAATGTGCCCTTTTTAAGGTTTAGTTTACTGTGCCTCTGTCCAATAGTGACACGGGAGTAATCCCTGGGACAAACCTACAATCCCCCATCCACCTATCAAGATTCTTCTTGAAGAGATTCAGTGAGGTGCTCTGCCTCACATGAACTGGAATTCTATTCCAGAGCGAAGGGAGCCTCTGGGTTATGAACCTGTCCCTCCATCAAGTTCTATTTATTTCTGTGCTGAGGTTCAAGTCCCTCGAGCGTGTAGCTCTAAGGGATTTAGATTTACTGAGGTGGAGCATGTCCATTAATTCTGGATTTGACATAGCTTTGTATGTCAGGCATAGATCGCCTCGAAGTAGGCGGTATGCAACTGAGTAGAGCTGGAGTTTTTTTAACCGAGCAGCATATGGCATCTCTTTGAGACCTTTGATCCTCTTGGTGAGATACTTTTGGGGACTTTCTAATTGCTGCAGGTGTCGGGTAAGGTACATCCCAAAAGGGGCATTGTATTCTATGATGGGCCTGATGAGGGATGAATAAAGGGGCACGATTACCTCTCTTGATCTAGATGTGAAACCCTTCGTGATGAGGTGGGCTATGTAGAAGGTCTTTCTAACCACTTTGGCAATGTGGTTTTCAAAGGAGAGATTGCTATCAACTTGGGTCCCCAGGTCCCTAATAACTTTCTCTGTACTTAATGTGTTTCCGCCTATGTGGTAATTTGTGGGCACATTGTTTTTGCCAAAGAGTATGACTATACATTTTTTGGCATTTAGCTTTAAACCATGGCGCTGGCACCAGTTATCTGTCTCTGTGAGACCTTTTTGAAGGATGTTTGAGTCAGCTGGAGAGTTGATTATGGCGCCCAGTTTGCAGTTGTCTGTGAACTTGGTGAGCCATAGTCCTCCCACGTTTGCCTGTACCTCGGAAAGTATATACCGAACAAAAGTGGTCTCAGGACAGAACCCTGTGGGACGCCACTTGTGTCCGGTTTCGAGTCGGACATGGCTCCAGCAACTCTCACTCTGTGGGTTCTGTCTTTGAGCCAGTTTGCGACCAATCTTGTGACATAGGGGTTTATATTTAAGCTGGATAGCTTATCTATGATGCCCGAGTGGGGTATTGTGTCAAATGCCTTTGCAAGGTCCAGATAGGCTGTGTGGACTACCTTCCCTTCATCTATGGCTTTGGTGACTGTTTTGAAGAAGTCAACCAGGTTCAAAAGGCAGGATCAGCCCTTGACAAAGCTGAACTGGGTAGGATCTAGTGTCTGTATGTCCCCAATGTCTTTGTTTATGAGCTCCATGATGATCCTTTCCATAGCCTTGCAGACTAAGTTAGTCAGGCTTATGGGGCGATAGTTTCCAGGGTCCGTAGAGGCTCCACCTTTGTGGAGTGGGACCACTGTTGCTGTATGCCATTCTGTGGACACATATCCTGTAGTGAGGCTGAGATTGTATAGCTGTTTTATTTGAGGGATTAGTTCCTCTTGGAGTTCATTTTGGACGCAACCTGGGATGCCATCTGGTCCCATGGAAGCAGTGTTTTTTGCTTTGGAGAGGGCAGCCTTCACCTGAGCATCAGAGATGTTTGGGAGGCAGCCCTCTGCCGGGATAGATACTTGCTCTTTTGGGGGGTGTAGAAGTTTGCACTGAACCTGTCTGCCAGGATAGTGGCGATGTCTGGGGGTGGAGTGTATTTTTTGTCGTTTAGAATCAACTCAGAACAAGTCTGGGAGTTGCATCCCAGGTTTCTAACATAACTGAAAAAGCCTTATGATTGTCTTTGGTGTCCTGTGCAATTTTTCTCGAAGCTGGCCTTGGAGGATTTTATGAGGATCGTAATTTTTGCTAGTACTGATCAGAGATGCCTTCTCTATTAGGGATTTTGCTCTATCATGTAGTAGTTTCCTCCTTCTGTTGTACAGTTTATTTATGGCAGGGGTCCACCAGACTGGATGCCTGTCTTTGGATGATTGGGTCTTGGTTTTGTTTGGGATAGCATGATCCATGCATTCCTGGAGATGTCCGTAGAATGCGTTTATATAGGATTCTGCAGTTTGGGCCGTAGTTTCCACTGGCCCTGGGGCCTTGAAGGATTCCACTTCGGTTTTGAGAAGTGAGAAGTCTGCTTTTGAGAAGTTTTTCACTGTGGTTTTCTGGGCTGGGGGTGGGGTCGGGATGTGGACATCCAGTGAAATTAATTTATGGTTTGATCTTACCAATGAGGGATATACTTCTGGTGTAGACCATAGAGTCCCCATGTTGGTAATGATCAGGTCTAGTATGTTGTCCCCTCTTGTGGGAGTGGTGACTAGTTGTTCCATAGCATTTGAGTTTATAATTTCCAGGAACCTTTGGGCTAAGGTGCTGGGGCTTGAGTAGTGCTCCCAGTCAATGTTTGGGTAGTTGAAGTTGCCCAATATAATGGTGTTCAGAGAGATCTTCATGTTCTCCAATGTTTTCAGGAAAGCCTAGTGTGATTCCTGACTTTGAGAGGGTGGTCTGTAGGATGCTATAAACTGAAAAGCAGTCTTGCCCACTGTTAGTTGCACATGGATGGTCTCCGATACTTCGTGCAATGCCACTAACCTGGAGGTGTGGCTATCCTTGATAAATATGGAAACTCCCCCTCCTTTTGTGGTTCAGTCCTGGTTTTGGGGCCAAAAAGCATGATATGAGGTATAGCCTGGTAGTGCTGGGGTGCTCTCTGGAACCTTGAACCAGGATTCTGTCAATGCACAGATATCGATGTTCTCCATACTGAGGAGAGCTTCGAGTGCGTGCATCCTGAGGTTAAGACTTCTGGCGTTTAGCAGCATTACCCTTAGTTTCTTGTTCCTTGTGCTGTCTATGGGGGTGGGTTTGACTTTTGAGCCTTGCCTAAAAAAGGCACTATGGGGGTGGCAAGAGCCTTTGCCAATATCCGAAAGCCAAGTGGTGACAGGGGCAAGCCATCCCTAGCGAAGCAACGTGGCTTGTCGAGCATGTCATCCCAGGCTGACAGACACTGGATCCCCTTTGAATGACACCAAAATTTTAGCCAATTGTTAAAATCGATCATTTTGTCTTTGTACTGTGGCATCATTTTAGGTGAGGGTAAGATGCTGCTCAAGGTCAGGGTCATAACAGCCTGGGCTACATGATCAGAGAGCTCCTCTATGTCTCTTTTCATGTAGTCCAGGGAGGTACGTCTCAGGTCATTCACACCAGCATGTACAATGACTGAGTCATATTTGTATTTGCTTTGGAGTGACCTGAGTGCTTGCATTATGTGGCGGATCCTAGCATCCGACAGGCAGCTCACCATGACCTTCTCTTTATTCAGCCTGGTGAGCGGGACATCAGTGTGTCTGACAATAGAGTCACCTATTACAAGAGTATCAGGTGTGTTATTCAGCCTTAAGGGCTGTGGCTGCTTGGCACACTGACTTTGTGGGTTATGTGTTGTGCGTGTTTTGTTTTGAGGTAGTGTTTGCTTGGATGTCTGCTTTGGAGGTCTCTGTTGCTTAGGTAGATTCTTATTTAGAGCCTCCGAGTATGTTTTTGTGTATTTATGTGTTTGGTTCGCTGATGTGGTGGGACTATGTGATACTGGAATTGTGTTGTGTGAGGTTACCTTCTCCTCCTGACTGGTTACACCAGTTTTGAGATGAGAGAGCTCAGCCTCCAGTTTGGCTAAATAGTTGCATCTCTCACATATATTTGAGCCTGTTTGGAAGAGGAGAGAGTTGTCCGTGTAAATGAGACAGTTGTAACATTGCCTCAAAATTTCCAGATTCACCAGCTGGACTGGAGAGGAAACCATTGACTGACCTTTGGACATGCTAGAGTAATATAGGGAAACTGAATTTAAGATGGACCAATAGAAGACAGGGTAATCGTAGAGAGTATAAGAGTAAGTAGTGCTTATGGTTTAATAGTGCTAACTTGTAGGATTACTTAATTGGACCAGTGAAGGGCCTTAGAATGAGAATATGGTGTTTAAATTGAGAGATAGAGCAGTTCTAAGGGAAAAAGTGAAGAGCAGACTTTGTTGAGCCAGGAATAGTTTAAACCCAATTAGGCGGCGCTGCCCGCTGTTGCGCTATGCACAAAAACACGCAAAACCGCACAAAAGAGGGTTTTAAGAGAGGAAGATGAAGGAGTTTGGAATTGACCCAAAATGGCCAATAAAACTACAGTTTCAAGTCAGTAACCACTCCCACAGGGGCAGGCAGGCTGCTCAATGTTTTTCACTGCCACTGATCAACAGAGAGACTTCCCTTTAGCCCAAGCAAAAAATGGCCTCACAGAAACTTTCAAGCAGTTCAAGAACAGCAAGCCTGTAACTGAACTTTTTTAAATCTCAAAAAAGTGGGGAAAAAAGCAAGATTTTTTTTTGTTTTTTTTCAGAGATAGCAGAGGTTCACAAGTATCAACAAGTTATACTGGTGTCATTCTAAGGGGATCCAATGTCTGTCTGCCTGGGATGACATGTTGGACAAGCCACGCTGCTTCGCAAGGGATGGCTTACACCTGTCACCACTAGGCTTCCGGATATTGGCTAAGGCACTTGCCACCCCCATAGTGCCTTTTTTAAGCAAGGCTCAAAAGACAAACCCACCTCCTTAGAAAACAAAAATGGAGAACATCGACGTTTGTGCAGTAACTGAAACCTGGTTTAAGGCTCCTGAGAGCACCCCAGTGCTACCAGGCTATACCTCGTATCATGCTTTTTGGCCCCAAAACCCGGGCCAAACCACAAAGGGAGGGGGAGTGTCCATATTCATCAAGGACACCCACACCTCCAGGTTAGTAGCAATGAGCTAAATGAGGCAGCTGTTTAATCTCAGCCTGTCCCACTCCACAAAGGCAGTGCCTCTACAGACCCTGGTAATTGCCCCATAAGCTTAACAAGTCTAGTCTGCAAAGCTATGGAGAGGATCATAATGGAGCTCATAAACAAAGATATAGGGGACTTGCAGACATTGGACCCGACCCAGTTTGGCTTCGTCAAGGGCAGATCATGAGGCCATTGATGAGGGAAAGGCAGTCCATACAGCCTACCTTGACCTTGCAAAATGTAAACCCATATGTCACAAGATGGGTGGACAGAACCCACAGGGTTAGAGTTGCTGGCTATGTCAGACTCTGCAAACTGGGCGCCATAGTGGACAGATAGCTGGTGCCAGAGCCATGGCCTGAAGTTAAACACCAAAACCACTAAGCACAGAAGAGGTTATCAGGGACCTGGGGACCCAGGTTGACAGAAAGTGGTTAGAAAGACCTTCTACATTGCCCACCTGATCATGAAGGATTCACATCCAGATCTAGTGAGGTCATTGTTCCCTGTACTCTTCACTTATCAGACCAATGATATGTATCTCACCCGACATCTGCAGCAATTGGAGAGACCCCAAAAGTTCCTCACCAAAAGGATAAAGGGACTCCAAAATCTGTCATATGCTGCCAGACTGAAGAGACTCCAGCTCTATTCAGAGAGGTGACATGTGCCTGCATACAAGGTAATGGGCATGCTCCACCTCAAAAATCCAAATCCACCAAAACCACTAGAGCAAGTGACTTAAACCTTAGCACGGATATAAATAGGATGTGCTGGAGGGATAGATTTATCACTCCATGTGAGGCAGAGCACCTGTTCAAGAGAAATCTTGACCTGTGGATGGGAGATCGAATCATCTCTGTGTCACTGCTGGACAGAGCTTATAAATGCCTTAGGGCAGATAGCCTAGTATAAACCTATGAACCTATGAACATGAAGCATCAGAGACCATACAGGTGCAACTAACCATAGGCAAAACTGCTATACAACTGGTAGCATGTTACAGACCACCCTCCCAATCTCAAGAACCCCACTCAGCCTTCCTGAAGACATTGGAGGATATGAATGTATCACAAAATACCATCATACTGGGAGACTTCAACTACCCAAACATAGATTGGGTACATTATTCTAGCCCTAATACCCTAGCCCAACGGTTCCTGGAATTCATAAATTCAAATGCACTGGAACAACTAGTCACCTCTCCCACTAGGGGAGATAATATATTAGACCTGATCATCACAAACATGGGGACAAAATGCTCCACACCGGAAGTATACCCCTCACTAGTGAGATCTGACCACAAACTAATCACCCTGGATATACATATCCCACCTCCACCCCCAGCACAAAAGACGACAGTGAAAAACTTCTCCAAAGCAGACTTCACTCTTCTTAAGACTGAGATGGTATCCTTTAAGCCCACTGTGCCAGTGGATACCACATCCCACAATGCCGAATCCTTCACAAATGCTTTCTATGGACATCTCCAAGAATGCATGGATCATGCAATCCCAAACAAATCCAAGTCCCTCTCCACCAAAGGTAAGCATCCTGTCTGGTGGACCTCAGCCATAAACAAATTGTATAACAAAAGAAGGAAGCTACTGCACGTCAGAGCAAAATCCCATGAAGGGAAGACATCTCTGATCAACATTAGCAGAAAACTACGTTCTCTCATAAAAACATCCAAGGCCAACTTTGAGAGAAAAATCGCTAAGGACACTAAAGATAACCACAAAGCCTTCTTCAGCTATGTTAGAAACCTGGGCAGAAACCCTCAGATATGCTCAGAGTTGGTTCACAGCAACAAAAATACAATGAACCCACAGATATTGCCAACATTCTGGCTGACAGGTTCAGTGCAAATTTCTCCCCTCCCTCACCCCCAAAAGAAGAAATACTTATCCCAGCTGAATGTAATCTCCCTGTCATCTCAGATGTCCAAGTGAGAACCACCCTAAACAAAGCAAAAGACACAGCATCAATGTTACCTGACGGTATCCCGGGTTGCGTGTTATGTGAACTCCAAGAGGAGCTAAACCCACACATAAAAATGCTATTTAACCTTAGTCTTACTTCGGGATATGTACCTGAACACTGGCGTACAGCAACAGTGGCCCCACTCCACAAGGGGGGTGCCTCTACAGACCCTGGAAACTTAACCAGCCTGGTCTGCAAAGCTATGGAAAGAATCATTATGGAACTCATAAACAGAGACATAGGGGACCTACAGACACTTGACCCCACCCAGTTCGGCTTTGTAAAGGGCAGATCCTGCCTTTTAAACCTGGTTGACTTTTTCGAAACAGTCACTGGAGCCATTGATGAGGGCAAAGCAGTCCATACAGCATACCTGGACTTGGCTAAAGCCTTCGACACAATACCCCACTCAGGCATCATAGATAAGCTCAACAGCTTAAAAGTAAACCCTTATGTCACTAGATGGGTTGCAAACTGACTAAAGGACAGAACCCATAAAGTTAAAATCGCTGGAGCAATGTCAGACTCAAAGCCAGTCACAAGTGGTGTCCCACAGGGATCTGTCCTGGGACCCCTCTTGTTCAGCATTTACTTCTCAGATGTTAAAGCAAACATAGGAGGGCTGTGCCTGACAAAGTTCGCAGATGACTGCAAACTAGGCGCCATAGTCGATACACCAGCAGACACACACATCCTACAAAAAGGCCTCACAGAAACGGACAACTGGTGCCGGAGTCATGGCCTTAAACTAAATGCCAAAAAATGTATAGTCATCCCCTTTGGGAAAAACAAAGTACCCACAAATTATCACATATACAGCAACCCACTGGAGTATGGAAAAAGTATTCAGAGACCTAGGGACCCAAATCGACAGCGACCTCTCATTTGACACCCACGTTCCCAAAGTGGTTAGAAAAACATTCTACCTTGCACACCTCATCATGAAGGGATTCACATCCAGATCCAAGGATGTCATTGTACCCCTATATTCCTCCCTCATCAGACCCATGATTGAGTACAATGCCCCATTTGGTATGTACTTCACCCGGCATTTGCAACAGCTGGAGAGACTACAAAAGTTCCTCACCAAGAGGATCAAGGGTCTCCAACATATGTCTTATTCTGCCAGACTAAAGAAACTTCAGCTCTATTCAGTAGCATACCACCTGCTCAGAGGTGATCGCTGCCTGACGTACAAGGCCATGTCCAATCAGGATCTGATGGACATGCTCCACCTCAAAAAATCCAAATCCATCAGGACCATGAGAGCTAAAGACTTAAACCTCGGCACAAGTATGAATAGGACATGCTGGAGGGATAGATTCATAACCCAGAGGTTTCCCATGCTTTGGAACAAGATCCCAGTTCAGATAGGCAGAGCCCTCACTGACTCTCTTCAAGAGAAATCTTGATGAGTGGATGGGAGATCATAAGTTTACCCCAGGGGTCACATCTGTGTCACTGCTAGACAGGGGCACAGTCAACTAATTCTATTATATAAGGGGACCTTCATTGTGTCACTACTAGACAGAGGCACAGTATTCTAAATTTATTCTGTACATTTTTTGTACCATTTCATGGGGTGGCAAAAGCCACATCACTATGGCTAGGCTTACAAATGCCCCAGGGCAGATAGCCTAGTACTATACTATGAAACTATGAAACTAATAACAGTGCAGTAAATGACCCCACACAAGAGTGCTAGGCCAAAGACAGATAAAATGCAAGTTTTGAGAAAAAAATGATTTTAAAAATAAGTGCAAATAGGAAATTCAGTAAACAACTCTAGGTTGTGCTCTAAATACAGTTACTAATGCAGAAATCAAGTTTAACAACCCAGAAAATGCTCAAAATAGGCGGCTATGCAGAAAAACTTAGCAAATAAACAGAGGAAAAATACTTAAAATCTCAAAAGTGGCTCCTTTCTTCTCTCAGCGTTTTCTCCTCTTGGTGGGTGCTTCACCAACAGCCAACAAGCCTGAAAAGACACCAAAACCACGAGGCAACCAGGTTTTAAGAGAGGAAGATGAAGGAGTTTTGGAATTGACCCAAAATGGCCAATAAAACTACAGTTTCAAGTCAGTAACCACTCCCACAGGGGCAGGCAGGCTGCTCAATGTTTTTCACTGCCACTGATCAACAGAGAGACTTCCCTTTAGCCCAAGCAAAAAATGGCCTCTCAGAAACTTACAAACAGTTCAAGTGCAGCAAGCCTGTAACTGAACTTTTGAACAGAAATTTTTATTTGAAGCTTCTGACAGTTTTTCTTGTGGAAGTATTTTTCTTTCCTCTAATTTCTCTCATAATCTTTTCGTATATCTTTTGTCTGGAAATTCTGGGCTTCTTGCATAATAGCAAAAATACATAATTTCTTTCTTATCCTTAATAGTCCACTCTATCATCTGTATGGCTCTTTTTTGGCTTATCAGTTTTTGTGATTTTTGTGGACTGCTGCTTCCTTCTCCAACAGGGGGGGGGGGCATCCTCCCCCTAGGCCTGGCCTAGCCCCATTGTGGGAATACTTCCATGTCTTGAGGATTCTACATTGTCATTTTTTCCAGTCCTGGCACCAGTAGTGTGCCTACCAGGATTGAGCACTTTTTATCCTAGAACTTGTGCACCCAGCTATCTTCTTTATTTTTAACCTACTTCAGTAAATGATATATTCTACATAAAATACAATCTATATATCAGTGCAGTCTTGGTGAGATTTTGTTAAAAACAGAGTCCATCCCATGAAGGTATTCACCAAGACTTGAGGATGAATTCAATTCCAGCAATACTTCCCTCGTTTTGCTGATTTTATCATCTGTCTATTCGGAATCCCTATTATTGATGTGGAAAAGGTGCCTTGATAAGCACTCTGATGAGAATCACATGGTGAAACTCTAATTTGCTTGGATTAAGTTTCAAGTAATGATACTGCATTGCAGCATGGGGGGGGGGTGCTGCAGTCCTGGGTGTGCTGTCCTTCAGATCAGATGCTAAACTGAAGTCCAATCTGCCTGCATTGATGACAGTTTAGATGGATGTAAAAGATCCCGGTACACTTCTTGAAAAGAGTAGGGGAAGCTCCCAGTTTTTCCGGCCATTTTCCCTAGTCAATATCACTCGGGTCTCCCCTGAAAGGAGACCATTGGCCTAGTGGGATTAATCCAGTCAACAAAGTGTAAATAAATAAATAAATAATATAATAATCAAATTTTCTAGTAATAAATCAGCTAAACACCTTTCAAATAACTTAACAAGACATCTTGTGAGACTGAATATTCTATCATTTTCACCACCGTTCCTCTCTTCTATTTTCTTATTCAGTGTGTCTCCATGAACCTGTTTTATTATTAAACAGTCTATTTTCTTGCTCTGCTGTAGCCGGTTTAATTTATTTATTTTTTTGTGAGATTATAAAGTATTAAATGTGTATCCCATCATCACTGGTCTTGTTATTAACATACCTGTTATTACTTTTTTTCTTCTTTACCAGGGATTTTATACTTCTTTAAATAAAGTATAATTTAGTTCCTGCCCTTGTTTTAGTTGTATGCATTCAGGTATTAACTTGAATCAAAGAGTCTAACTTGTACAAGGGCACAAAAATAGATGCACTAACTGATCTTAAAGTTCTGTCAACAGGTCCTACGAGAACATTCCTTTTATTTGTATATTGTTAATGTCTAGCCCATCAATACTGCTGGTTTCTCTCACAGTCAGCTTTAAGGGAATTTGTAATTATTTATAGTCATCACCATTATAAACACAGGTCTAATATGTTGTACTTCTATTAGGTAATGTGACGTACTGAATGAAAACATAGGTTTCTTGTCATCTTCAATAATGAGTATAGACTTCAGAGCGTTATATAATGTTTTCCAGTGTTCATCTAACCCTGAGTAAATTAAAATTCCTCATTGTCAGCAGATTGCCTGTCTGGTGCCTGGCAGATATGAAAGTGAAAAAGGCTTTCTTACTTAATGCATCAGGTTGTCGTACCCCTCCTTGTCACATGACTCACACCCTGTATTCCTTTACCTTTTAGAAGTACAATACTTCATGAACCATGTCCGCACCATTCCCATTGGATGTGGCTGTTACTCCACAACTATAGATCATACACAAATAAACACAGGCTCCGTAAAGTAATTCTGCATTTAGTGAGTCATAGAACTATTACATATTTCACAACCTAAATAACTAAACTTTATTTATTTAATTACATCTCTGTGTAGTTCTGATACAGTCATGATTAGTCTACCCCAGAATAGAAGTGAAGTACTGATTTCAGTCAAACTGCATTCTTTTTAGTAGCATCAATGGAGGTAGAACATATGATTACAACAGTCAGTTCACTTTAAAAAAAAAAAAAATTTTCTAAGCTTGTTTCTTGCCTTTCCTATAAGTTGTCTAGTCCAGATACAGATTTGCTGTATCCAGGACTGTTTGTAAGCTTCTGAGCCCCCAAGCCTTTCTGTGTTGGAGGGAAGCCTTCTAGCTTAATTTTGTTTCTTAGAACTAGCCAGTGTTCTAGTTTCAGCACTCAAATCTGTTTCTTTGAGCTCAGCACTTGTTCAGAATTCATTGTTAAGCACTAAATAAGCTACAAATTACTAAAACACTCAACTTTCCTCACTTGTCTAGAGGAAAACAGTTTTTAGTACTTAATATAGGGTTAGCTCCCAGTGTTTTCTCCTGTTTACCTGATGAATCTGGGCATCTTGGGGCAATGCAGTAATTGCCTCATTCATGTACACAGACAACCCTCTCCTCCTACCACCCAACACTACAACCTGTGAGAGATACACTTATATAACCAAGCTGGAAGCAAAGCTCTCTTCACCCAAGACTGGACTAGACATTCAAGAGGAGAAGGTAAACACTTGCACCACACCACACTCATCACATAGCCCCTCAAAACCTATACCACCAAAACACACACATAGAAACACAAAACACACACCTACATTTGTGGAAGGTCTCAAAAGAAATCTACCCAAGCAACACGGACCTCCAAAGCAGAAACACAGGAAACCTCCACCCCCCAACACAACCCAAATGACACATAGCCCACAAACTCAGTGTGCCACTCAACCACAGCCCATAAGGCATAACAATGTACCCAACACTCTAGTCATAGGTGACTCTATAGTCAGGCACACTGATGTTCCACTCACCAGGCTAAACAAGGAGAAAGTTACTGTCAGCTGCCTGTCAGGTGCCAGGATTTGCCACATAATGCATGCATTCAGGTCACTCCACAGCAAGTATAAATATGACTCTGTCATTGTCCATGTTGGTGTGAATGACCTGAGATGTACCTCCCTGGACTATATGAAAAGAGACATGGAGGAGCTTTCTGATCTTGTAGCCCAGGCAGGTATGACCTAGCCCTGAGTAGCATCCTGCCATCATCCGGAATGATACCACAGTACAAGGACAAAATGATTGGCTTCAACAATTGGCTAAGCTTCTGGTGTCATTGTAAGGGGATCCAGTATCTGTCTGCCTGGGATGACATGATCGACAAAACACGATGCTTTGCCAGAGATGATCTGCATCTGTTGCCCTTGGGATTCCGGATACTGGCTAAGGCTCTTGCTACCTCTATAGTGCCTTTTTAGGCAAGATTCAAATGACAAATTCTGCACCGTAAAAGGTACAAGCAAGCAAAATCTGAGGGTAATGCTACTTAATGCTAGAAGTCTAAACCTCAAAATGCACTCACTCAAGGCACTCCTTAAAATGGAGAACATCGACATCTGTGCAATGACAGAGACCTGGTTCAGGGCTCTAGAGAGCACCCCTGCATTACCAGGCTATAATTCATAACACACCTTTCGGCCACCTAACCTGGACTGAAGCTCTAAAGGTGGAGGCGTGTCGATATTCATTAAGGATATCCACACCTCCAGGCTAGTTGCTCAGCATAATGCTCAGCATAATGCATCTGAGATTATCCAAGTGCAACTAACTTTGGGCAAGACCGCAATGCAAATTATAGCTTGCTACAGATCCCCCACCATGCCCCAGGATTCCCACTACTCATTTCTTGATACACTGGAAAATATTAAGGTACAACCTAACACCCTAATAATGGATGATTTTAACTACCCCACCATTAACTGGGAAAACTACTCGTGTACCAACTCTTGTGCTCAGCGTTTTCTGGAATTCATAAATTCCAATGCCTTGGATCACTTATCCATACCCCACCACGGGCAGTAATATCCTAGACCTGGTCATTATCAACATGGGCAACCGGTGTTCCACATCAGAGGTCAATTCCTTGTTGGTCAGATCTGACCACAAGCAAATCACCCTAGACATCCACATCCCACCCCACCCCACCCCCCATTAGGGAAACCACTGTAAAAAATTTCTCCAAAGCCAACTTCACGCTTCTTAAGACAGAAGTGGCAAACGTCACAACACCCATGCTGGTGGACAATAGAGATATGACTGCTGAATCCTATACAATTGCACTTTATAAGCACTTACACGAGTGCATGGATCATGCAATCCCTAACAGAACCAAGATGCTATCCTCCAAAAAAAGGAAGCCAATCTGGTGGTCCCCTACTATAAACAAACTCTACAACAGAAGAAAGAAACTGTTGCAAAAAAGAGTAAAATCCCATGATTGGAGGAACTCTGTGGTCAGCCTCAGTAAGAATCTGAGATCCCTCATAAAATCTTCCAAAGCTAGTTATGAAAACAAAATCACCACTGATTCTAAAGACAGCCACAAAGCATTCTATAGCTATGTCAAGAATCAGATTGGCAACACTCTGATCTGCTCTGAGTTACAGCACAATGGCACTAAATATACAGAGCCAACTGATATTACCAACATCCTGGCAGATAGGTTTACTGCTAACTTTACCCCTCTCTCATCCCCTAAAGGGCCCATCTCTATACCAGAAGAATGCAAAGTACCTGTAATCACGACTGCACAGGTAAAAAAACACACTCTCCAAACCAAGAACACAGCATCCAAGGGACCTGACAACATCCCAGGCTGCATTCTACATGAACTACAGAACGAACTGGCACCCCACCTAAGTACCATTTTCAATCATAGCCTCACCTCAGGCTTTGTGCCCACTGAATGGCGCACAACAGCGGTTATCCCACTCCACAAAAGAGGAGTCACCATGGACCCTGGGAACTACCGCCCCATTAGCCTGACGAGCCTGGTCTGCAAGGCTATGGAGTGTATCATCATGAAACTTATAAACAATGACATTGGTAATCTCCAAACTCTGGACCCTACCCAGTACGGGTTTGTAAAAGGCAGATCATGTCTCCTAAACCTGATAGACTTCTTTGAAGCGGTCAGATGTGGGTAAGGTGGTACACACAGCCTATCTAGATCTCGCAAAGGCATTCAACACCATCCCCCACTCTGGAATTATAGACAAACTCACTAAACTAGGTATAAATCCCTATGTCACAAGATGGGTTGCCAACTGGCTCACTGACAGAACCCACACTGTGAAAGTAGCAGACTCTAAATCCAACTTCAGACCAGTGACAAGCAGAGTACCACAGGGTTCAGTTCTAGGTCCTCTCCTGTTTGGCATCTACTTCTCTGAAGTACAGGCTAACACAAGAAGGTCTTTGGCTAATGAAGTTCACAGGTGACTGCAAACTAGGAGCCATAATCAAAACTCCTAAAGATGTGGGCATCCTACAAAAGGGCCTCACTAAGACAGATGCCTGGTGTCAAAGCAATGGCCTCAAGCTCAATGCCAAAAAGTGCATTGTCATCCCTGTTGGTAAAAACTCTGTAGCCATGAACTACCACATAGGCGGTAGTCTACTGAACACCGAAAATGTGATGAGACCTTGGGACACAGGTGGACAGTAGTCTCTCCTTTGATAATCACATCACCACAGTAGTCAGGAAGTCCTTCTACATGGCACACCTCATCACAAAATGTTTCTTATCCAGGAAAAAAGAGGTCATTGTTCCCCTCTACTCATCACTCACTAGACCCATTATAGAGTACAACGCCCCTTTTGGTATGTACCTCACAAAACATCTGCAACAACTGGAAAAGCCACGTAAATACCTCACAAAGAGGATTACTGGCCTCAGACAGATGCCCTACTCAGACCGTCTCAAAAAAACTCCAGCTTTACTCAGTCGCATATCGCCTACTCAGAGGCAATCTCTGCCTAACATACAAAGCTATGTCAAACCCAGAGCTGTTGGATATGCTGCACCTAAAGAAATCCCAATCCCTCTGAGCTACATGCTCTAGGGACCTAAACCTTGTCACCACAATAAACAGAACATGCTGGAGGGATAGATTCCTGTCCCAGAGACTTCCCATACTCTGGAACAAACTGTCTATATCAAACAAAGCTCCTCATTAGCACTTTCCAAGAAAAATCTTGATGATTGGATGGAGATAGGAAATTCACCCCACGTATCACTTCTGTGGCTCTGTTTAACAGCGGCACAGGAAAATAATTTTCTTGGGTGGCAAAAGCCAGGGTACCGTTTGGCTAGGCTTATATAGGCCCTAGGGCCAATAACCTAGTACCTACCTATGAACCTAAAAATTCTACATTTGGTCCGATATCCGCAAACTTCACAGTAGTTGAAGACCGATTTACTGGTGACTTTCACAACAGGCATCTGACTGGATTCAAATACCGGATTCTCAAAACTGTCACTTGAACTCTCAAGTTCAACAAGTGTTAACACATTTTATCTATATACTTGCTTGCTCCATCTCCGTAAGCCAAGTAAGATCATGGATTTTGATGACAAGCTATTATGGCTGTTTTTTCTACACTTTATACGAAGTTGTGATCCAGTGGCACTGTAACCTTTCTCCTTCCTTCAATAATTACAAAGTCTTAACATCTCTGTTATAAAACTGTTTTGTTTGAGCTGTCTTCTGTGTAGAATTGCTGTGACTTGCATTGTGTTTCCTGATACTGTAATGACAAATGACGTTAAGTTGTTAATGCATTATATATAATATATATATATATATATATATATATATATATATATATATATATATATATATATACCATAGCCATTGCCATTTTAAGATTATTATATGGTATTGCCTTTTTAAGACTATACATATCCCATAATTCATTGCATTTCTAAGCTAAAGTCAGTTGGGTGTGAGATGCTGAAGTGTTAACAAAATTTCTGTTGCCCTGTCCCATCCTATCAAATAAAAGTTACCTGTTTGCATTTCTAAAGCTACTAACATCAATAATTGGGTAACCATGAATGCGCACTCTGACAAGTACTGATAACACAAATGATTTAGGAAGCTACATTCACAGCTTTCTCTTCATCAATGTCTGAGATGGTGACAGTTCTGGCGCTTGCAGTGGAAGGTTTTGTCACTGCAGCAATGCTACAGAAGTGCCCATTTAACTTGATGCATTACAGTTAAAAAATAAAGATACATTACATTTCTTGAGAATGTTCTTTACAGCTTAAATCACATGCTCAACTTGCGCATTAGACTGTGGATGCATCACACAAGACACAATATGCTTAAATTCCCATAATTTGGAAAAAATTGCACTTTTGCACATGAATGACTTATTCTTATATTAGATGCCTTGCAAATATTGATTTGAGTACATTTATCAATAACAAAATTGTTGTACCCTTTAAGCTGAGCAACATATGGATATTTAATCAATAATGCATGACTGTGGTTGGATATATCTGGATTTACCCAAGGTTAGTGTGGTCTAATCACAAGGCTGAAGCCCAAGTGACTAAGCAAGGCCAGACATGGGTAAATCCTTATATACCAACAAATGGGAGTGGACTATTGATGTTATACAATTACATTTTTTAAACAAGTAGAAGTGTTTTTTAAAATGCCTTTGCATTACCATAGTCATCAGAAATAACCTGTGATCACCGAATTTGCATATAGGCAGTAGTGTAACTAGAGTGGAGTGAAGGTAGCACCTGCCCCGGGATCAAAGTATTAGGGTATGCAGTCTGTAATGCATACCAGCTTTTAAAAGCCAGTATTGTATTTGCAATCAACCCTGAGCACTGTAGAACTCCATGTGTAGTCTAAACTGCTACATGGTAGCAAGCAATTTGCTATAGTTTAAAACTAAAAAAAAATCTTTTTTTTAACTGATATCTGAGCAGTGTGGCACTCTGTGTGTGGTACAGACTGTAGCAATTGCTGCAAAAATCTCAACTGCTTTTAAGCCCTCCAAAGAGTCAAACCACATCCCCCACCCAGAAATATAACTGAAAATACCACTGATTTCAATATTCTGTCTTCAGACAACACAAAAAGGAAACATGTCACCAGTAATGAATTACTAGGCTTTATCACTGACAAATGAAACAAGTTAAAGTTAAATCTTTGATCTTCACACAGATGCTGGAATCAAAGAAATTCACATCAAGCACGGTTCACTAGCACATTCTAAATGATCACAGTAAAAAAATGCAGCCACCTCCCTCCTCCTCCTCCCTACCCTCAAATATGCTTCAACAATATTTACAAATCTCCACTCTTCCACCAAACATAAACTGGAGTAATGTTACAATCAAATTATTAAATTTGCATGCTGCTTCCCAACCCACTTCCACCACTGCATAGTCCCAAAGTACCCACAGCTGACTTGAACTTCCCAATACATGATCTCTTTATCCCAATTACTCGTGGTACACAAGACACTACATCACCCTCTTAGTACAGCTTCACTGGCTAACCTCATAAACTGGCATGTGCCAAACATAGACTTATGCCCCAATAGGCTTAAACTAGCTGGATGGCAAACTGCATTACTAGGTCAGCACTTCTGAAAAATGGAACAACCTTTCAAGTAATGTCAGATTCTTGAGCAATATAAAACACTTTAAAACTGCATTGAAAGATCAACTGATAAAAATCAAACTATGTAGCTGTACTTTACCCAAAGGGTGATTTTCCAATTTTTCTTTTTACCTTCTTTTTCCCTCTCCCCTATACTACTAGCATGCACTACCTCCATGTTTCCTTACCACTCTGTTGTCACTCCTTCCAGTTCTAGTTGTTTTCTCCATACTATTAACCATATCCACCTCTAAATCCTCTATTATCCACTAATCGTCTTCCTCCTTTCACCATCATCTGGACTAAACTACTTTGCACAGCAAATTCTCTTTCCATAGGCATTGACCCTAATTAAACAGACACTGTACTATGCTTGTTTAACACCTCAGTGTATTCACTGCAGATATCTTTTGTAAGCAGCTTTTTAGCAATTTACTATGCACTTCTTGCTCTAGGCTACCTTTCATTTGCCAAGACACATAATAGTGCGTGCCATTATGCCACTGACTGACATGCCATAAAATGCACTGTTTCCAGCCGATGTGTCTCTTTCACCTTTGAGTGTAATCAGAGATGATCCCATAATTCTGCTCAGTATTCAGTTAAATATTCACCCAACAATGCACTTTAATGTAAACTCTGTTAGACTCATAGTAATTCAGAAGCATTTTCATTACTTGTCATTGTAAGTATACATAGCAGAAATCACAGGCTGCCAAATTAAAAAAAAATATATCAATTCCTCACAAAGCAGAATATCAAATATCTCCTTCTGCAAGTGTGGGAATCAGTTCATAATAGGTCTGCAGTTGCAGGTGGCAATGTAGGGGCCAAACAGTGCAGTTTGGTAATTGACTAACTGTAATCCTCAGTGATTTATCAGAAAAATCAAAAATTTTATGAGAGATGGCAAAAATAGGAGACAAAATCAGGAACATTCTGCAAAATGAGGGACAGGTAAGAAGTATGTGTAGTACACAGCAGAGAAAGGATCTCAAGGCATTAGTAGTAAGGGGAGAGAGAGAAGTTGTAAGAACTATTGGAATGTGTAATAAGAATCAATTTTAGTGACATTAGAGGCTGAGGAGAAATAGGGATAAGAAAATGGGAGAAAGAATCATTAGAGTAGTTGTATACCAGATGTGTAGTGACCTTTATTCATGTATGTATATGCATGGCTGGTGTCATCAGTTTGATCCATGGAGTATAATTTACATGGGAAGAAGCGGCTATTGCTGTGTGGAGTGTGTTTTGTAATTGACATGAAGTAAAAGTAAAAGAAAGATGATACGTTTATCAAGGGCTAATATGATTTGGGCTATTGCATAACGTGTAAAACATTTAAGGAAATATGTGAAATATCTTGGAGTATTAATGGACGAGATGGGCTTATATAGGTTGGCCTCATGAAGAAGGCTAGCTTTGTGATTTAAAATACCCTGAAGCAGATTATCCAAAAGGACACTTCTTAAAACTTGCAGAATCACATGTATTTTAATTTTAATTCTGTGAGGGAGCTTCACCACCCCCTCACTTAAATATGATCACCTTCAAAGTCACTCCTTGTGGAAAAGAAAGCAGGAACTTCAGTGAATCAGCAAGCTTATACATTTGCCCACTAGCAATTGTGAGCTACATGAATGAACTTTGTGAAATTGTATACGTTTCACAACTAAAAGCAAAACTATACAACATTATAAAGTAAGGATCACTATGTCAAACACAAGCGTGATACTCTAAAAGTCAGGAGAAGAGATAAAACAAAAATGTACAATGAAACAGAAAATATGTATCTAGAGAACAAACTTTAATAATGACAACATAATAACTAAGTAATATTAAATAATAACATAAAAGTATACACTTTGTACAAACCATAGCATGAGAAGTGGTGTGATAGAGAACATTAATGGGGTGCAAATGATGACATCATCAAACCATTCCTGATTCATAGACAGTGTTTCTATTCAGTCTGTTAGGGTTACTGATTGATATGCGCTTTAGTCTGTGCTGGTTCCTTCAAGTCATTTTAGTTTTTACCTTGTTTGCTTTTGTACTCTTGTAGTTTACCATATAACATAGTCTGAATTCAGAATAAGTTCTGTTCTTCGTCTGGAGCAAACTTGCTGGCATCAGCCAGCTTCTTGGGATGGTTAGCTTATTTACTTAGTTGATGACAAGGCGTAACTTTCAAATGGCTTCAAGGCTGTGAGTGTAGTGTGAAGAGTCAAAGATGCAATCCATAAACATTTGAATGTTCACTTACTCATGTGTATGCTGCCATGAAAATAGCAAATGAAAGATTATTAGTCTGCATATGTGATTGCAAAGAGTAGGATTCATATACCATACAAGTTGTAGGAACTCTAACGAGAACTCCTTCTGAAGGTCCTAAAAGTCTAACATTACAATGCGCTTGTATAGTGTGTATGTTATATTTAAGGCTGAGTAGCCCTAACACTTACCATTTGGTATAAAATAAACCAGGTGCTCCAAGGGACCAGAACTCATATCCACAAAGTGTTTCTTATTTTACAGCTTAAAAATGTTTAAAAACAAACTGCTGTAGTAAAAAACTCAAATGGGTATAGTGCTTTTGTCTTTCAAGTGAATGACATCATCAGGTTCTGATGACATACTCATCCCTATGCACTATGGCCCAGATTATAGCTTAAAATGGCCCAGAGGGCCCAGTCAGACCTAACCTATGTCATGGAAACATAAACATGGACAGCATGGTGGCTCAGTAGTGAAGATCTCTTTTTTACAGCTCCAGGTTTTGTGGTTCAGTGATGATCTCCAGCCTCTGTCTGTGTTTAATTTGTTCCAGTCTGTGTTCCCAAAACATGCTAGTTGATTGGCTACTGTAAAGTGTCTTATATATTGTTCTTGTGGTCTGGGTCATGACTCAAAAGGGTCCATAATGACAATTTCATATACCTGGATAACAAATGAATGAAAAGTAAATTCATAAAGTCTAAGCATTACAGTAATCAGATACAATGTATAAGTCTGATATGTTTCAAATACTTTCATCCAGTGTGTTCTTTTTTATACATCAAGTTATCCACTTTGGCATATTTTTAATAATAATTACTAAAACATCCATTTGATAAATTCAGTACTACATAAATATTAGGAAACATATAAACATACCCTCTCAATAAGCTTTATATTTTATCCTAGTCTTACAGAATTAATTTGATGTGACTTTGTGAAGATGTGTATCAAGCTTATGATCCATATAATTGTGTATTTCAAATACTTTGTCTGGATATTACTGAATTTATTTATTTCCATTCAAAATTGAATAAAGTATTAAAAATCTTAACCTTCCTCCATAGTTTAAAAGGCTTCATGCTAACAATCCTTTATGAATTTGAAAGCATCAATGTGAACGGACTTTGTTTAATAGCTGATGACAGCCCTCCTATAGAAGACAAAAGGGAAAAGAAAAGGCAGATGTGGTGGGGCTGCATTGTTGTGTGTTACTGCCTGTCTCAATAAGAGGTTAAAATGGCCAGTTACATATCCCTGGTCATTTGATAATCCTGTAGGTTTTGTATTTCTGCTCAGGTTGCTCAAAAGACACAAGAGAAGATATGTAGGAGTCTGTGCAGACTTATAGGAAGAAGAAACTAAAGCAGCCGTCAGAGACTTTCTGAAATACATTCTAAGAAAGTCTGCATTCCTTTCTGATGTCAGCAGCCACTGTCAGGAAATTCAGAAGGGTTTCTTAGACAACGCACATGGAAAAGGTCAGGCAAGGTCAGGAATGAATTGCCATGCTCCCTGGAGGGTTTGTTTCTCTTGTTAAGAACGGGCTGAATCTAAGGACATAGATAAGAGAAATATGAGCATTCCGCAAATTTCCCCAAGGCACAGAAATGTCTGAAATTAATTATAAGTAACACAAACACAATCCCATTTTCTGCTCAGTCCAAGATGGTAAGGAAAAAGAAGTCAGAAGTACTTTTACAGGCAAGGTTGAAGTGTGTTGTTTTTGCAAATCAGGTAACCCTTTAAGTAAAAGGGGGGATATTTTCTCAAAAAGCATGTATAATTGTGCACTGTAAATCTAACAAAGCTAAAGTCTTTGCTTTGACTGACCATATGAGTAATGGGTACAACTTCACAGCAAATAAATGAGGGTTTACAGGTAACAAAATAGTCCCTGTTTTAAGCTCCCTCCCTCATGAAGAAACTTTTAAAGAGTAATTTGCCTCTAATAGTTAGGTAAAGGTTCACTAAAAACACTTACTTCTCTTTCCATTTTGATTCAGCTTGGGAGTAAAATGAAACAGTTACTCCACAGTTTTTATGTATCACAACTGTATAGCATCTCAGTCTGCAGGTCAAATATACATAGGTTCATAGGTAGGTACTAGGCTATCTGCCCGAAGGCATTTATAAGCCTAGCCAGAATGTGTTGGCTTTCGCCACCCCCTTAGATTAGTTGCCTGTGCCTCTGTCCAGCAGAGCCACTGAAGTGATCCCCGGTGTAAACTTTCTGTTTCCCATCCACTTGTCAAGGTTTCTCTTGAAGAGTGTTAGTGAGGAGCTCTGCCTAATGTAGATTGGAATCTTGTTCCAAAGCATGGGAAGTCTCTGGGACAGGAATCTATCCCTCCAGCACATCCTATTTATTTTTGTGCTGAGGTTTAGATCCCTAGAGCGTGTGGCTCGAGGGGATAAGGTTTTATTTAGGTGGAGCATGTCCATCAGTTCTGGCTTGGACATGGCCTTGTATGTCAGGCAGAGATCACCTCTGAGTAGGCGGTATGCAAACAAGTACACAGAAGTTTATTAACAAGCAATGACCTTCCTTGGAAGGTATACTGTAAGTGCAGTAATACGTGAGTCAGACCACAATGATGCTGAAGTGGAAAGTGGTATGTAGTGTCATAGTTACCTATTACCTGACAAACTCACTAATACACCTTTTCAAATATTCAGTGTTCAACAATTACTAATGCACTAATGCATAAGTATCTTTTATACTTTATAATAGTTTCATATGAATGAAATCCAATTAATGAATGTGTAATTGCTAATGTATGTTACTTAATGTATGTTCATATATATTCTTGAATTTCTGTAGGAAAATATTTGGAATATGTTGAAGCTTTTCTCCCTGGGACCCCACTGAAAAGGATTTTTTGAGTAAACCCAGTCAAGCCAACCTGATAAACAAAAGCAATCTGAACTCTGACTGCCAAATTTCCACAGCGGTAAGGAAAGTCTTCGATGTAGTGCACCTCATAAGCAAGGGCATTGCATCCATATCAAGGAATGTTATAACTCCACTGTACTAGACCCTCATTAGACCACTAATAGAGTATAATGCATCCTTTTGCATGTACCTCACCAGACATCTGCAGCAGCTGGAAAGACCTTAGAGGTTTCACACTAAGAAAATACAAGGACTCCAAACCATGATACATGCAGACAGGTTGAAAGCCCTGTCACTTTACTCTGTATCTTATAGGCTGCTGAGATGTGACTTGTGCCTGGCCTATAGGGCAATCTCCAACCCTGTCCTAATGGAAATGCTGCACATCCACAAGTCAAATGGCCCAAGAGTCACTCACTCTAGGGATCTCGGCCTAGCTTGTGACATTAACAGGACATGTTGGGGAGAAAGATATGTCTCCCAGAGACTGCCACTTCTCTGGAATAGACTCCCTTTTCAAGTAAAACAGATCTCCTCACTGACCCTATTCAAATGCAAGCTAGATAATTGAATAGGAGACCACAAATTCACCCCTGGGTTGGCACTCATGTCCCTCATGGACAGGAGTAACCTGTGTTGATCACAGACCCAGTCC
Organism: Protopterus annectens; assembly: GCF_019279795.1. Lineage (NCBI taxonomy): Eukaryota > Metazoa > Chordata > Ceratodontiformes > Protopteridae > Protopterus > Protopterus annectens. The sequence goes on along the minus strand of NC_056743.1, from coordinate 1,287,510,812 downwards.
AGCCATAAATTCATTCTGCAAACTACCCATGGCTAGGCTTATAAAGGGTCTATAGCCACTAGCCTAGTAACTTCCTATGATCTTTGAACCAAAATAAAATAAATATATTAAAATAATGCAAACATATAGGTCACCCAGCTCCTTCTGCAATTCATAACCCAGCTGAAGTAAAATGTAAAGACATCTAAGAAAGACCAAAATGCCTTTGGCTAAAAGCAGAATGTAAAAATTCCTACTTAGTATACTGGCTAACCAAAATGGCTTAGACTGTTCTCATCAGATGGGACAAACTATGAGGATGAACTGAAATCCTCATAAAAACAATGCTGCCAGAGATATGGTGAATTTGATTATAGAAATGAATGAATGACCTTCTAGTTTGCTTTTTTCCTCCTTACATATGGAATATGCTGCAGATTCTAGCATATTATCAGCATAATTATTTTTCTCTGTCATAATTGCTGTTGTATGCTTGTTCTATGCATTATTCAGTTTGCTCTTCATTTTTGACCTCTTCAGGCAGGCTTGGCAATTCCATGGAGTCACACTACCTCTGCCTGAAAAGGAATGTTTCCTCACACTTCTGATGAGTCATCCACCCTTTGATTTCAGACTGTGTCCCTCTTGTTTTTGAATATTTGTTCTTGTAAGAGAAGCTGCCTTCTCGGATTTGCTAGTTCCCTTCAGGTATTTAAACACTTCTGTCATGTTCCCCATTAACTTTTCTCCTCAGGGAAGTGTTGTCTGGCAATTTACTACAGCAGATTAAAACCATGATCATTTAATCAGTTCTTCCCTGCAGTATGGTTTGATTCTTGCAGTATTAATTCAATAAATATGCCATTGAACAAATCGCTGAACTAGACAATTCTCTAGTACAGACCCTTTAACTGCCCTGTTTTGGAGGAAAATTTCCATTTTTAGCATGATTTGCCTCTCCGCATCATGTACCTATTTTAGAGGTTGTATCCCTATTTTCAGGCTTGATTTTATTTATTTATTGTATTTGTTTAACATTTGTTGACCGGGAAAGTCCAACTAGGACAGAGCCTATATTCAGTGGAGGCCCAGGTAAAAACGCTCCAAACCTCGTCATGCAATTCTCTGAATTCCCCCTCATCGCATGTGATTTTTGAAACCATCACACAGAAAACCACAGTACATGACCAACCTGCTAGTGGCATCAATAATTTAAAAAAGAAGATATCTTACATTTTCCTTTTTCAGAAGTAAAATGTGTGGTAGGATTTTGCAATGCAGTTCATTAATGTCTACAGATTTTACACTCTCTCTTTGCTAATGTGCTTACATTTTTACATCATTTTGTACAAATCTCAGTGTGATTCTGAGTAGTATCCCACATTTCTACTTGAAACAGGAAAAGTTATGTGCTATTTGTCCTTCAGATTTTATACTGATTAGATGTCCAGATTTCTGGCTAGATGTACCTACATTTCAAGAGCATTTATTCCTATTTTCAATGTCTGTTGGTTGAGCAGAATGGTCCTGTATCATCTTTCAGAAGTATTTGTGTCTAGTAGGTTAATCTAGTTAACAAAACATATCTTACCCTCTCTTTGTCTCTAGCCCCTTCTGTATCATTCCTGGCATAGGCCCTTTATAACTGTTATTGCCCTCCTTTGAAATTCATCGCAGTGAGTGACTTTTCAAACTGTCTGCTTGTCTTTGGTGCTGGGTAGATCAGTGGGTTTTATTTCCATACTAAGTATGTAGATAAATATTTCATTCTTGCCAATGAAGTATAGAATAACAGATAGCCTCATCCTTTAAGTGCTGCCCTTTGTACGAGATGTCAAACAAAGAGCTTTCCAGTTTCCTCATCAAATTTCTGCCTAGGTCATACAAATACTGCTGCATATATCATTCAGATGTGTACATAACATGTATGTGCGCATCAGTGAGGTGCACCAAAAGAGCAGCAGGTACCATTAGTGAAAAACATAACAAAGAGGAGATTTATTAATCTTTTACTTTGAAAGTCACCCTCAAAATTGGTCCCAGACCCTCTCTGAAAGAAGGAGAACAGGCATCCAGAGATATTCCAAGGTCCTTTAGTCTTATGGCCATTTATGCCTTATCAGTACCCTCACGCAAGCCACACCTCCTTTTTCCTGGAAGATCATACCAGCATGAGTAAATCTTTGAATAGCCACAGAGTTATCAAGGCTATATTTAAAGGAAGGTAGTGAGACAGGTCTACTTCTACTCACTGAAATAACAGCTCTTCAAATCTCAAACAGCCAACTCCACTTCAGCAAACTTTCATTCTATCGAAAGCATGGAGTAACGAACTTTGTTCCCTGGGAAATGAACCACTTGACCACCAAGGTGAACCTTGCCCCTTTTCCCCAGTGTAATGCAGTGTAATCTAATCTCAGAGTTTGTATATTTAGTTAGAGGGGGTGTAGGGGATGAAGCCCCTCACATGGGTGGGTTTAATTTGTTTCCATTCAGTTTTTTTTTCCCTGGTGGCCAAGTGGTTCATTTCCCAGAGAAAGGAATTTGGTAGTCCATGCTTTCGGTTGAATGGAAGCTTGCTGAATTGGAGTTGGCTGTTTGGAATTTGAACAAGTGTAATTTTGGTGAGTAAAAGTAGACCTAGTGAGTCACACTGCTTAAAATGCAGGGGGAGTTTATTCCAGAGGTTTGGGAAGTACTGAGTTATAAACCTGTCACTCCACCATGTTTATATATCTGTTGGTGAAGATTAAAGTCCTTGGTTCTAGTATTGGTGAAGCCATTGGACTTGTGGTGATACAGGAAGGCTATCATGTGTCTTATGGCATGGTAAGCAAGACAGAGGTCGCCTCTAAAAAGCCTTTAAGACAGTGAATAAAGGGATATAACTTCCAGCCTGTCTTGGTAGCTCAGGGATTTTAGGCCTGATGTTTTTGGTTAAGAACCTTTGAGATCTTGCTAATTGTTTGCTATGTTTAATGAGATACATCCCAAAGGTGGTATTGTACTCATTGATTGGTCTGATTAATACTGGGTATCTTCTTCTTTCGGCTGTTCCCGTTAGGGGTCGCCACAGCAGATCAACTGTTTCCATTTCTTCCTGTCCTCTGCATCTTGCTCTGTCACAGCAGCCACTTGCATGTCCTCTCTCACTACATCCATAAACCTTATCTTAGGCCTTCCTCTTTTCCTGTTACCTGGCAGCTTCATCATTAGCATCTTTTTCCCAATATACTCTGCATCCCTCCTCAGCACATGTCCAAACCAATGTAATCTTGCCTCTCTGGCTTTGTCTCCAAACCTTCCAACCTGGGCTGACCCTCTAATATACTTATTCCTAATCCTGTCCATCCTTGTCACACCCAGTGCAAATCTTAACATCTTCAACTCTGCCACGTCAAGCTCTGACTCCTGCCTTTTTGTCAATGCCACTGTCTCCAACCCATATAACATAGCTGGTCTCACTACCCTCTTGTAGACCTTCCCTTTCACTCTTACTGGTACTTGTCTGTCACAAATCACTCCTGACACTCTTCTCCACCCACTCCATCCTGCCTGTACTCTCTTCTTCACCTCTCTTTCACACTCACCATTACTCTGAACTGTTGATCTCAAGTACTTAAACTCATTCACCTTCACCACCTCTAGTCCCTGCATCCTCACCATTCCTCTATCCTCCCTCTCATTCACACACATATGTCTTAGTCCTGCTGACCTTCATTCCTCTTCTCTCTAGAGCCTATTGCCACCTCTCCAGGGTCTCCTCCACCTGTTCCCTACTCTCACTACAGATCACAATGTCATCTGCAAACATCATAGTCCACGGGGACTCCTGTCTGATCTCGTCTGTCAATCTGCCCATCACCATTGCAAATAAGAAAGGGCTCAGAGCTGATCCTTGATGTAATCCCACCTTAAACGCATCTGTCACTCCCACTGCAGACCTCACCGTTGTCACACTACCCTCGTACATATCCTGTACCACTCTTCCATACTTCTCTGACACTCCAGACTTCCTCATACTACTGAGTATAAGGGAGTGATTACTTCTTTAGACCTTAAATGTTTTCCTTTTACAGTCAATGAAATAAAAGGATTTCCTGACAACCATTGTCACATAGTGGACAAAATAAATGGAATGATCAACACAAGTTCCTAGGTCTCTGACTACATTTTCATTTCATAGTGTCTTGGCTCTGAGAAGTAAAGACCAAAAAGGAGATGTCCTAGCACTGAGCCATGAAAGACACCTCTGTTCACTTTCAAATATTCTGATGAGACTCCTGCAATTTGCATGGTGTAGGTTCTGTCTTTCAGACAGTTTGCTACACATTTTACCACAGGTGGTTCCATTTTTAATGCATTTAGCTTTTCTTCAATACCAACATGAGAAACATTGTCAAAGGCCTTGGACAGGTCAAGATGTACTGTGTGTCTGCAGACACTGTAACCGTTTTGAAGAAGGTAACCAGATTCAGTGGACTCGATCTGCCCTTCAGAAAGCCAAACTGTTGGGGGTCAAATCAAATAAGATTATTGATACTGCAGTTAATAAGGTCAGTTATAATACACCCCACAGCTTTGCAGATGAGGCTTGTAAGAATGATAGGCCTGTAATTACCTGGGTTGGTTGTAAGGCCACACTTATGGAGGGAAATCACCACTGCAGTTCATCACTTGCTGAAACCAGTAGCTAAATTAGGTTAAACAGTTTCAGAAGTGCATCTGCAAGGGCATATTTAACACTATTAATTAAGAAACCAGGTATGTTGTTGGGTCTTATGAAGGAAGTATTTTTGGTCCTGATCAGCAGTTTCAATAAATGATCCTTAGAGATAATTGGGGGAGTAAAGGATTTAGGTATTTTGGGGACATGGATAGAAGTCTCAAATGAAATTGCCATTGATTTTATTTTAGCAAGGATGTTGGCAGTGGTTATTGGGTCAGAATAGGAGGTGTCATTTTAAATATGTTCAGAAGAATGATGTAGGGTATTGTTTCTTAGTTTAGCTAAGGAAGGATTTATAATTATCTTTGGCTTCAGAAATTCAACCTACGTTCATGGGCTCTGGTAGTGGACCTGACAGTGGTTTCTAGCTTTTTGTAATGCTTTTGATATTTGATTCTGGCAAGTATTGTTTGTTCTATGCATTTTTCTAAATGGGTACAGAATTTGTTAGTGAAACTTGCTGCAGTATCAAGGTCAGGAGAGGTGCAGTCATAAGTGAATTTTTGATATTTCATCATAGAATAGGGTGAAGCTGACTCATTTATAGTCATTAAAGTCAGTGAGATTTGCAGTAGGGGACTTGGGAGTTTAAAGGGTTATTCATTCTTTTCTACCCCTGCCAGCTCTCTAATGGTTGAAGTGTTAATCGGCCTTAGGCTTACTGTGGTAGAGATGAATCCTTTGCATTTATGGAAATCAGCTGGAATATTGGGCTGGTTTCATGACATTCATAAATTCATAAATTATGGTATGTTGTTCTGGTCATGTGATTGCTATGGAACAATGATTCACATATACCAGGATCGTGCTCTAATTCACCTGCTCATACAGGGGATAGAGCCCTGACTATGCCCCCAGGTAACCCAGGTTCATTTAGAAGCCTGGATATTGGAGGTGCTGGCCAAGAGGGAATGAAAGTGATCAAGGGTTAACCCACACATCTGTGGGTGCTCGAAGAAAGTGATTAGTTATGTCATGCAGCAGAAGCACTACTTGGGGAAAGCCCCAGTACAGAAGACATGGTGGGCACACATCTGGCCTAGAAGTGGACACAGCTCATGAAGGTATGGAAGCATACCTCATGTTCAGATTTTCACAAAATGTCCAGATTTTTGCCTCATATTTTTGGTCCATTTTTCATAAAATTGTGGTTTTCTGGCAAATTAATGGCAAATCATTGAAGACTGAAGTTAGAAAATTTTATTTATTTTTTATTTATTTTTATTTTACATTTGTTAACTGGGCTAGTCTAACTGCATATATGTCCATTTTCAGTAGAGGCCCAGGGAGATAAGCTCCGAGGAAACAAACAAAATCACATATACAAAAATGAATGTATACAATGAACATTGCAGGTGCAGTACAGAGAATAATCAAAGAGCTCATTCGTTCATAACATAGTGCAAAATATACCGATATAATTAGTACAATACAAAATGTAGTTGCAATACATCATAAAGAAAAAGATGGTAGCTGAATTATACAATATATTGGTATACAAATAGTCATAAAGAAAAAGTAGGAGCTGAAATTATACAATATATTAGTAAAAGTAGTTTCCTTAATGAGATTCTGAAGATGTAAGTAATAGTATAGAAGGACAAAGTAAGTTGTTATTAAGAAAAGGAACTTGATTACTGAGAAGAGGAGGGTAGGTTGAACCAAGTAAGAAGAGCTAGTTGATCAGTCAGGTTTAGTACAGGGGCACAACCAGTGTGTTCTGAGGAAAAGTTTCAATTTGGTTTGAAAGAGTGATATAGAGGGAAGAGAGGAAAGTTCATTAGGAAGAAGGTTCCAGGATTTTCCAACAGTATTAGAGAAAGGGGAGTCCCCAGCCCTGTTGTTTGATTTACAAATATTTACAAGAAGTTTATGTGATGATTGTAATGTCTTTAGATTGTTGTAGGGGGTAATGAGGGTAGATAGTATAGGGGTATTGGTAGGTTGGTAAAGGGTTTTATGGGCAATGGTCAGTTGGTGGAATTTAAGCTGATTTTGTAATTCAAGCCAACCTAGCTGCTTTAGATTAAAACAGTGGTGCGTTCTGAAAGAGTTTCCTGTAGCAAATCTGGCTATGTTATTGTAGGAGTTTTCCATTTTATTAAGGTTGTTTTTAGAGAGATTAGCATATATGGGTGAGGCATAGAGGAGAGTAGAAATGAGATGAGTGTGAGCAATAGTTATTCTAGCTGCAGGAGAGAGGAAGGGTTTGATCCTGTAGAGAGAGCCTAGTTTTCAGCTGACAGATTTTAGAGTATTGTTAATATGGGTGTCAAAGTTAAGGTTGTTATCTATGGTGATACCTAGTAGTTTGGTAGTTGGATCTGGGGATATGAGAATACCATTAATGGATGTTACTGTGAAGTCTATTGGGGGTGACTTACAAGTAGGGGTAAAAAGGAGGAGTTTAGTTTTTTGGGGGTTCAGAAGGAGACAGCGCTGTGTAAACCATTGTTCAACTGTTTTAAACACATTTTGGGTAAGGGAGTGAAGTTCAGATATAGATGTGGCTGAGCATATAAGTGTGGAATCATCTGCATATTGTATGCATGTAACATGGGGGATTGCTAGGTGAAGGTCGTTGATAAATATAGAAAACAAGAGAGGTCCTAATATGGACCCTTGAGGAACACCAATGTTAACGGGCAGATGGGTAGATAGAATGTTATTCCAAAGTACAGCCTGCTGTCTATCTAAGTAGGACTAGAACCATTTTGTAACTAGTGCAACTAGTGACAGGTATTTGAGGATATTTATAAGTATCTGGTGATTTACCATATCAAATGTCTTAGACAGATCTATAAACAGTGCAGAGGAAAGCATACTGAAGTTACGTTTTTTGTTAATACAGTCAGTAAAGGAAAGGAGGGCAGTAGCAGTGCTGTGGGAAGGTCTGAAACCATGTTGAGAGTTTGAAAGTAAGTTATTTTCGATTAGGTGGTCTAGCAATTGTCTGTGGATGCATTTTTCCATGATCTTTGCTAAGGGAGAAAGTAGGGCTATGGGACGGTAATTGGAGAGTTGAGTAGAGTTCCCACCCTTGTGAAGGGGGATAATATGGGATACTTTCCAGATTTTAGGGATGTGTCCTTCACTGATGGTTCTATTGATGGGAATGGAAATGGGATAGGCGATGGATCTGGCTGCCTTTTGCAGATATTCAGCAGGTAGGTGGTCTGCTGAAGGAGTGCACGGTTTCAGTTTTTGGATACGGGTAAGAATATATGTTGTTGGGACTGGTTGGAAGAGAAATGGAGGGGATGGGTTAGAGTTAGAGTTGGATATAGTTAAGTTCTGAGTAGATAAATGACTGGCAAGAGTTTGAATGGCCTCAGTCAAAAAGGTATTAAAGGCATTAGCAGTCTGCTTGGGATTCTCCTGGTCTGTGCCTTGTGGGTTTGGTATGATGGATTGACCTGGGTGTAATAACTGATTAATACTCACCCAGAACTTTTGTGGTTTATTATGGTGAGTCTGCTGGAATTGTAGGTATATTTATTTCTGAGATGGATTTTTTGCCTGGTTTCTTTTGAAAGCCATGGGGCAGATTTAGTTCTCGTTTTAATAGAGCGGGTTGGTGCATGGTGGTCTAGTATGGCTAGGAAGTTAGAACTAAAGTAATTAACAGCTTCCTCCAGTGTGAGGCATTTTAAGGGAGACCAGTTACATGCTCTTAGTTCTCTCTGGAAGAGATCGGGGTTGAAGTTTTTCTTGGTTCTAAAATAATGACAGACATTTGCGTTTCAGACTTCATACCCTTCAGGAAATTCCTTCTAATGTAAAACCTGTTATTCAATCAACTTTCTAAGTTTGTAAGAGCAATATTTAAAAAGTGTGCCTATTTTTGGGTCTTTGTCACACTTTTATTAATGGCTTTGTCTGGATTTTTTGTTCTAAGAGGTTGGGAGGTATGTGTGGAAGCATGCACTCGGAAGTAGCTGAGCATAACCAGGTACTACTCCATGCCTGATGGCCAGCAGTTGAAGGATGGTCCAGAGTATAAACAAAGCATTCCTAACTTACTGCATGATGACAAAAGCTGTCTCCAGCTTTCACATCCTCCCTTCTGGGGTCTATAAATGACACAGGTGGAGAGGAACTAGTGTACCAACTGGGAACATGGAAGGCTTGTCATGGGGGCAGAGACCAAAAAGAATATAACAATGAGGAAAGGACAATATAGGCCAGCAGGCAAAAAGAAGACCTCATGCTAATTAAAATGGCAGACTAGATGGCTGCAGTGGGTAAAATACAAGTAAACGGGGTTAAGAGTGTTTGTGCATTTGTGCAAAGCAAAAACAAAAAACAAAAAAAAAAACAATTATAGTATGACATATGTAATGTGACTTTATGGTTCAGACCACACACTTTGGTGAGTGTTCTGTGTAGTTTTCAAATACTGTGTGTGTATGTGTGTGTGTGCGTGTGTGTGTGGTGTGTGTGTATATATATATATATATATATATATATATATATATATATATATATATATATATATATATTATAATGCAATGTTTGCAAAAGTGCATGTATAGGAATATATTAATGGTAATACACAATAATCACAGCATTAACAAAGAGCAGCCTAATAACTAAATGCTGAAGCTAATAAACTGTAAATTTGGGAACACACTAAATGGTGCAAGGAAAATGGATTTGATTTTTCATATTACAGAATACATTTTTACAGAGATATTGCAAGGCCTGTGCAGCTGTTTAAACAAAAAAGGGAATCAATGTTTAAAAGGAAAAAGATTCATCATTTAAAAACAAGGTGTGGAATTTGTGCACATTAAGTGAATTCAGTGTTGTGGTAAAGTATTTTAAATGTTTCCAGATTAAACAGAGAGAAAAGGGGCAATTAAGTGCTTCATATCAAGACTCTTCTCTGGCTCTGTGGATCAGAGGAATAAAGCTCCCCAGAGTTCAAGTTCAAAGACCACCTCAGGCACTGGCAGAAGCAGGCATAGGAAGGTGGGGATGGGATTCTTATGCCAACTCCTGCATCCTACAGAGAGGGACATGGTGGTCCTGGACATGGTGATCCTGGCTGGCCAATCTACTCTGTGTAAGTAGTGGGTCATGGGACTATGGGATGTGAGCCTTTACGTCCCAAATTGGTGACAGTAGCACTTGTTCATGCACCAGGTACAAAAATAAGTGTGATTTTTCCACAGATACACTATCTTCTTTATATTTTTATGTGTCCATTTTGCTGCTGAACGTGCAGACCATCAAGCCTTGTCCCTATCAGCCCAATCCATTCATGCTTATTGCCAGGGGGTGAGAGTGGGCTGCAGGGACTGTAATACATGCTGTCATGGCAGTGATATCTTCCCTTGCTGGCATCCCCACCTTTGGTGGCTAATGTGAGTGCTTGCATCACTGCAAGGGCTTCCTGTGCCCTTGCCCTTGTGTGTGTTTGCTTTCACACACACACACACACACACACACACACACACACACACACACACACACACACACACACACACACACACACACACACACACCCTGTGAAGGCTTAAATACTAGTTTGATTGTGACAGGAAACTGTGAACAGTAAAATGATTAAACTTGGGCAGAGTCTTAAAACAAATGAACATGTGAGGGATATTAATATTTTGAAAACATACAGAGAAACTTTGACAACTTGTATTGCAAAAGTGGAGTTTACATTATTTAACAAATGACATTCCAGAGTGCAAGAAAGTGCAGTGTAATGGATAGCAGAACTTAACAGACTGCAGAATAATTTAATATATTATATAATATTTTACATAAACACCTAGATGTGAAACCTTTGTTAACTGCAGATCATCTTAGGCTTCACAAGAGAAATCATTGTGTGGCATATGTTATGAAAGCATATCAAAGAGATTGCTTTATAAGGATGATTAAGCAAGCGGTAAGCAAGGCAGTATTAACAGAAATAGCAACTAAAGCCACCTTCAAATTCAGCTAAGAGATATGTGGTGCTAACACACTGTCCACTGTTTATGTTAGGTGTGACAGATTCGTCCGTAGAGCACAGTATAAACTGCAAATACAGAGAGAATGTGTAACTAGAAATGTGACAGGAAGAAAGTGAATAGCAGATATAGGGCTCAGGATGGTAAGTATACATCACTGTCTATGTACAAATTGTTAGATGCAGGAAAAGAAGAAAGTTCAAGAAAACTGAGGCAAACACAAAAGATATTATGTTGGCATAACAGAACTTGCATGTTAGTACTACTTCAGTGTTGAGCTATGTAGCTGCTATTCTAGTAGTTGTCTTTGAATGTGTAGCTTTTCTCCCTGAGACAATGCGTAAAAGGGATGCATGACCCAGCCATACTGTCCTGGAAACAAAAGGAATAAATGAATACAATAAATAACGTGTTTAGCATTGTATGACACAAGTCAGATGATCAGTAACATTACTGGTCACTCCACAAGTAGCAAGAGTGCAACTTAACACTGAATGGGTAAACAAGTGTCTTTATCAGTGATGTATGAGATGTAACATGAAGAATTATCCCCACATATATCACTATATGAATCTAAATGAATCTAAAGTATTTGCTTTATGAAAACAAAAGTTCAAATGATACTAAAATGTGTATATAAAAAGTATTAGCATCAGTAAATAGGCATTGCTGAACCATATGGAAATGCTATAGAATGTTTGTGTCTTTCGGCTTTTCCCGGTTAGGGGTCGCCACAGCAGAACTCCGGTCCGCTAATGATTGGCAGTAGAGTTTTACATACTGGCTAGCCGGGCCTAATGCACAACCTTCAACGAAGGAACGCCCATTCACGCGTGTCGCTACACAGAAGATGCTCTAACTGAGAATCGAATGGGCAACATCTAACTGTGAGGCGACAATGCTACTGCAGCACCACCACCGCAGTTGAAATGCTATAGAATAATACTGTAAAAATGAAACATTATTATAATACTGTAAAAATGAAACATTATTACTGCTAAGAATTTGAAAATAACTGGGGGTCGAGCATAGTGTTTTAGATGAATAATACCACCCCAAGCTGAATGATATATGTATTTGAAAAGGTCTCTGAAACATATATTTAATAAGTAATTATCTTTGCTGCTGTCTACTTAATTATTTTGCCCTAGGAAAACACATAGGAGGGGATGAATGTGGCATATGTGTAATTTTCACATGCACAAAATTTGTAACACTCACTCTGGCTGGGTGTACGTGTCCAACAGACAACATGTCACAAAGTTGCATTGAACAGCAGTTCTGGTCCCTATGTAAATATTAATGATTTACTATAAGTCTTCTCTTAGGTAAAAAACACATAAATCACCACTTTAGATCTTTACTAAAGAAAGACCAGCCCAATGGTGGTCTACATAGTAAAAAAAAAAAAAACACTTAAAAATAAATACACCCTGCCATTGCCCTTACAAGTCAGATGTTCCCGTTACTTGTCCTAAGCCTAAACATGGTTAGATGTTCCCTTTACTTGTCCAAAGCTTTAACATGGCCAGATGTTCCCTTTACTTGCCCAAAGCCTAAACATGGTTATATGTTCCAATTACTTGTCCAAAGCCTAAACATGGTCAGATGCTCCCGCCAATCTTAGGCACTTGTTTCTGTGTGAGCACCACTCTGAAATGTGGCAATGCCACTCAGTAGCAACCATTCATTAGCCATACCCATCATGGAATAGGTTGACATAGCAAATGCAAGCCATGCAAGAAACAATAAAAAATTCTGTGTACCATTCAAACAAATCTAACTGGAAATGCAACTTACCACTTTGAAACAAGTAAAGAACAGGACAACAAATTTATTTATCTGTTGACCAGATAAGTACACTTATTCAACATGAGTATAAACAGCAGTTACATTAAATATACATAGATAAGCCATTGATAAATGAAATGTATTTAATGAACTTGTGAGGCAAAGCTACATGTAAAGGACATTGTACCAAACACAGGTTAAAACATATAACAGATTAAAGTGGACAGCTGTATGCACAGGGCCATACAAATAAATTATTTAGAAAGTATCAAAATGTTTTACAAACAGAACTTTTATGTAGTTTTGAAATCTATGTGCATGAAATGGCAATGATGACTTTAAAATAGGAGGTAAGAAAGTCTGACCTACATTAAAGAGAATGCACACACTATGTTAAATAAATGTGAGCGCCTCTGCAGTTCATTACGGGATATGATCTTTATAATTATGGGGAGAGAGGAAAGTGAGGCTAGCCATGATCTTTAAAACATGTGCAACTATAAGGCTGAATTATGTAAGTCCAAAGTAGAGTTTTGAACTGTTAAGTCAATGTTGGATGTACTTTTTAATATATAAATATAATATATACATAGACAGATAGATAGGTTCAGAAGTAAGAACCAGGCTACCTGCCCTTATGGGCCATTTTAAGCCAAGCCAGTTTCCCTTTTGGTGCTTGAATGAACCTATCCCATTGGTGTTAGATTGTCATTATGCATCCCTTGATCAATAATTATATTTTACCCCTAGTGAGAATAACTCGAATCATACCATAGATAATTATAGGGGACCCATGCATGTGATAAAGCATTTAGAAGCTGCTTCTTTCTGTTAGCAATACAGGGAGAAATCATGGGGTACATTTTCTGTTTCCCATCCATAGATCTAAGTTGAGCTTGAATATGGACAGAGATGAGCTTTGTTTTATGTGGATGTGGAGTCTGTTCCAGACAAGTAGTATCGTCTGCAAGATAAATCTGTCCATTCGAATACTTATGGTGATGTCGCAGAAAAGGTTAAGATCCCTACACTGATTTTTTCAGTTGCCATTTGGCTTGTTGATGTGCAGTAGATCCATCAATAATGGGTTAGAAGATGCCTTGTATGCTGGACACAGGTCACCTCTTAGCAGTCTGTAGGATACCGAGTATAGTGACAGAGCTTTGAGTCAGTCATTGTAGGCTATATTGTTTAGGTGTTGTATCCCTTTAGTAAGGTACATCTTTCGGCATTCCAGTTGTTGTTTGTGTCCAGACAGATACATGCCAAAGGTGTCATTATTCTCTGTGATTGGCCTAATGAAGGTAGAGTAAAGGGCGACAATGACCTCCCTAGATCGAGACACAACCCCTTTGTTTATCAGCTGTGCAATATAGAAGGACTTTCTTATGAAAATGGACACATACTGGTTGAAAGTTAGGTCGTTGTCTACATGGGTTCCCAAATCCTGAATAACTGGGTAAACATTTAAGAGTGTATTGTCAATGTGGTAGTAATTTCTCATGGAATAATGCTCCAGCAAGTTGGGGTAATCTTTGATAAGGGAAGATATGATGTTGGCTTATAAAGAAGAGAGACTTCGAAGTTATGAAAGAAGTATAAAGAACTTCTTGTTTTCATTTTATTTGCTGAAAATTGACAGTAGCATTACTTAGTAATTTAAAAGTTAAAAGTGCTGAACACAAATTAGTCTTTTCCTGTTACTGATATCTGCATACAATACTCTACAAAGTACTCTGGGAAATCAGTACTCCACAGGCTACTCTGGGAAATCATTACTGCACAGAGTACTAGGGAAATCTGTTTCAGATTTCTTTCATTCACAAGAAATTATATTTAAAATTCTCTGCATACTTTACTGTTGTATTTTTGTTTACTTATAACCTTCTGGAATTAAAGGATGCTGTAGTTAAATAAATTTTCAGTAAATTTAGGCACATTCTTGGGAAAAAATAATGGGCACAATCTGTAAAGCCACTCAATTTCTGTTGAAGGTTACTTCGTGAACTTCACTTTTGATAAGAAGTAATGGTCATCAAAATCTTCCCATAAAAGAAAACTTAGGAGATGAAGGGAAAATTGGCTCATAAGAGAGCAAAATAACTTTCTAGAACACAAAATGCAGATGTCAATTCTAGACTAGACTCACCTTGGACTTAATGTATGTTGTATGTTAATGTAACGGCTAAATGTCTTAAATAATTTAACAACTTTAATAAGCAATCTAAACCTCAGTAGAAACAGAACTAGCAGTGGTGGCAATGCTTGTGTTGATAGTTCAATATCTGACAAACTTTTTTCCTAGATTCAGCCTAGCAGAATAGCTGAGCTAAAATGCAGTGACAAAGGGCACTCTGAGCTGAAGCACTTTGTTTAATTCTTATCTTCACAATGTGTGTAGCTAGGTCCAACTATGTTAACTCTTAGTAGTTAAGATAATATAAGGTACATTATTAAACTGAGAACGTTTTAATAGCATCTTTCTGTAGCACAGAGCTCCCACGCTACCAGTTCATGGAACAAAGAGTGAATATTACTCCTATTGTGGAGCCTGTGTCCTGGAAGACTTCATAACATTATTCTTTCCATTCATTGCATTGCTTATGCAGTCCCTTAAAGCACCACCCAGGGATGGAGTCTGGTCCTTGTATACTGAATTACAAGTACAGGGCTGTTAGAGTTCCTTATTCTTGCAGGTTCCAGTTAATTTTAAAAAATACAGTCTTTCAGGGTCTTTTTTAATATAACTTGGATGCAAAGTAAAAATTCATTTGGACTGAAAATGCTTTAATATAGTGGCAATGTGGGCAGCAAAGATAGCTAACAAAGGCACTGCTGATAAAGTAATTCTCTCTTAAAGCTGTGGTACAGACATAATTTGGGGTGATCCAGAACCCCATCTTTAAATACATTATTGAATTATTCAGTAAAGTGATGATGGCAGATTGTTAATGCCCAATTCCTCCCTGTTGCTACTCATGTGACCCAGTACCTAGTATTTTTTACTGGTCATATCTGATACCTAAATACTAACCGTCAGGTTTGGAAATGAAACAGGGTGATACTGTGATACAGAAGAGGCTTAACTACTAATGCACAGACAGTTGTTAGCTCTGTATATCTATAAAACACTGCGCAAGAACTTCTGGAGTATTTCCTTCCTGATGATCCTGAGACTCCATTTTCAAAATGGAACACTCACAAAAGATAACAAAAAACACTTATTGTTCTAGTTTGTTGTTTGGGATATTTTTGCAGTGACCCTAATGATAATGGACAACAGCTGGGTGTAACAGCCCTGTGTTTCTAATGCTTAGCCCAATACTCTGCTTGTGCTGTGCTGATGAGGTCATAACAAGGCCAAAATATGCATAGCTACAGCTAGTGAGGTTTGGCTTTATTGGCCTGAAAGTGTCTATTAAAACAACAAAACAATTCATGGGCATTCAGAATCACCAATTAGCTGAAACACCTGATTTTCTTAAGGATCATTTGCATGTATCCCATGTGCCTCTGATACAAGAGGTTTGGGAAGTCACTCAGTGGAAGGTCTAGCTTTGCTGGAGTTTATTTTATTTTTACTGATTGTTTTTTCAGTTACCTTCTCACTTATTGTTTTACTATGTCTAAACATGCTATTCTGCTATTTTGATTACTGCAATTATAGCCTATAGAATTACTGCAACTCCGAATTAGAATATCTCAGTGGAATTAATAAAGTGCAACAAGGCAGTAACTTTAAGGAAAAAAAAAAAAAAAACAAAAGAATAAGAAGACACAATTTAGAAATGCTGGGTGGATTTCTCTAAGGAATGTGACCAAAGTCCAGTTGAGTGATGCATTCACCACAAAAGTAGATCAATGACAGAGATGTAATATTGGATATATTCCATACCATATGGGCTTTCTAAACGTGTGAAACAAGAGAAGTAAACTTTTTTCTTTTGCAGTCTACAACTCTACATGAGACTACACTGGTCCCATATGCTGCTATGCACTTGCATTGACTGATAGTAGCACAATGGCAGTGCCTAGTCTCATTCTGTCTGAGAGAAAATTGACAGATATCAGCTATAGTACACATATAATAGCAGCAATTCACATAGTAAAAACTGTCACATTGAAAAAAAACATAAATAATTATTTACAGAATAAAACTTGTTGAAGAAAACGAAAACAGAATAGTGGTGGGACTGGTCTGTTTAATTATTTATTTATTTATTTATTTCAGTTTGATTACTGGGGAAGTCCACTGGGCCAGAATGTGCCCATTTTCAGTGGAGGCCCGGGCAGAAAAGCTCCATAAGAAACACAATTAGAGGTTACAAAAAAATGCCAAATGCAAAGGTAAAATACATGTATGAATTCATACAAAACAGGTATAGTAAAAGAATAAATTGTCATTATACATGCAATGAGACAAAGGTTGCAGGTTTTTACATTCAGAGCAAAAAGAATCAATTGTCAAGAAATAGGCATCAGTGATTACTTGATAGTTGCGTTATAAACATGCTAGGAGTCAAGAGAGAGAAATTGAATGATCAGAAGGTGATGGATTAGGTTTGTGTTAGGTAAATAAAAAAGGAGAGGATGTAGTGAAGTTAGGAGCGGGAGTTTAGTAGGCTCTATGGGGAAATTTATTTGTATTTATGTAGGATGAAAGCAGGAGCATTTACGTTTGGAAGATAGAAATGAGAAAAGTTGGGTCTTGAAGGATTCGGAGTCAAGTATCGTCCTAAGTGAGGGAGGGAGAGAGTTCCATTTTTTGCCTACAGTGAAAGAGAGAAGGAGTTGGCCTGCAGAGCGTTTGGGTTTATGAATAGAGATTACATTTTGGTGTTCAGATCTCTGAGATCTGGTTGGGATGTAAGGGGGAAGGGTGTTTGTTAGTGCTGGGCACTTATTTGGAAAGAATATTAATTTGTGAGCGGTGGTAAGTTGGAGGTAGTCGAGGTAGTTAGGGAGTTCCAGCCAGTTCAATGATTGTAGGGTGAGGCTGTGGTGAGTAGAGGTTTTGGATTTGGTTGCGAATTTGGAGATTTTATTATAGCAAGTTTCACGTTTAGACGTGATGGAAGAAGACAGGTTAGTTAGAAGAGGGGCTCCATATAGTAAGGAAGGAAGGAGATAGGTAGTTGCTAAAGTATGCCTAGAGGAGTTGGAGAGAAAGTGGTTATTCCTGTAGAACATACCAAGTTTTTGGTGGGTTTTCTTGATGTTTTGTTGTACGTGGATATCAATTTAAGGTATTCATCTATGGTGAAACCAAGGAGTTTTGCAGAAGGAACCACTTCTATGGCAGTGTTGCTTTGGCTAAGGACTTTGAAAGCATTTTTGTCAAAGGAGTAGGTCCTGGTGGGAGGGAAGAGAAGTATTTTAGATTTATTAGAGTTGAGAGAACTTACTACTCGTAAATGACTCTTGTCAAGTACTGTTATGCTATGGAGAGAAAATCATACAAATATGGTATCTTTGGAAGAGTCATCTGGGCATTTATCTGTAATATTTAAGTTAATTTGTAAACAGTATCCATGCAAAAAGGAGGTTAGTTGCCACAAGATGTAACTTAGCTGAGGAGCAACATAACCCCTGAGACATAGAGATGATGTAAATATTCCAAAAGTCTATTAAAAAGCAATAAATTACCATAGACCCAGGAAAAAAAAAATTTCATTTTGACAAGTATGACTTCCTGGTTGAAGGCCTCATCATAGTTATCATTTGATATTTTACAACAGAAAATAAAGAGTGGCTCTTAAGTATGAGCAGCAAAGTCTGATGGCACAGAATCTGAAAGTATTAAGCTTGGAGTACATTACTGACCCTTGGTGCTTTGACAATAATCCCATGTACAGAGAATATGTACAGGCAAAATGCATCTTGGATATAAAAGCATGGTGTGTCAGAGTGCCTGTCCAGTTAGGTTCATAGGTTCATACTAGGCTAACAACCACCAGGGTCTTTACAAGCCAACCATAAAACCCAACCCAGTTTTTTCCCAGAGTTTGTTGGATGCCTATATGAGGTAACTAACTATGTGTGTGGGGGGGGGGGGGTTAGTTGCAGATTAATTTACTTACTGCCAACCTCCATCTATCAAAGACAGAAGGGCCAGGCAAAGGCTGAATTTGCCATTTCCCATCCAATGATTACAGTTTCTTTAGGGTCAGGGATGAACTCTGCTTCACATAGATGGGGAGCTTATTCCATAGCATGGGATCCTTTGAGACAGACAAGTCCCTCTAGCAGATTGTATTTATGTTGCAGACAAAATTCAGGTCTTTGGCTCTAGTGTTTCTGGTGTTGTTTGTTTTGTGGATGTGCAAGAGATCCATCAGAGCTGGATCCCAGGATGCCTTATATGCTAGGCATAGATTGCCTCTCAGCAACCTGTAGGAAACTGATAGGACTTTAAAGTGATCTGTGTAGGACAGGGTATTCACACTCTAGATTCCCCTGGTGAGGAACCTTTGAGGGCATTCCAACTGTCACAAGTGCCTGTCTAAGTACATGCCAAAGGGGGCATTGTATCCAATGATGGGTCTGATAAGGGCTGAGTAGAGAGGTACTATTACTTCCTTGGACCTGGATGCCATACCATTGTTTGTGAGTTGAGTGACATAGAACAATTTTCATACTGTCTTGGCTGCATTTTGGTCAAACACCAGATTACTGTCTATATATGGTCCCAGATCCCTAACTTTTGGGTCAGTGCTTATGGATAGTTTATCAATGAAGTGATTAGCTTGGGAGGATGCCTCCCAAAGGCCATTATAATGCATTTATTTGCAGTGAACTAATAATCCATGGCTTTCACATGAGCCATTTGTTTTGTTAGATCCTCCTGGAGGATGTTGGTGTTATGGGAGGAGTCTATGATAGCTCCCAATTTACAATAATCTTAGAACTTGGTGAGCCAGAGACCTTTGATATTATCCTTGACTTCCACAAAGTAGATGCCCTGGGGTACTCCATTGGTGACCAGTCTCTTGGTGGAGCTGGTCTCACCAATCCTAACTTTTTGGGTCCTATCTTTGAGCCAGCTGGCAAACCAGCAAGTTTTGTAGGGATTTATACCTATTTCTGAGAGTTTGTCAACAATACCTGAGTGGGGTATTGTATCAAACACCTTCACCACGCCAAGTTAGGTGATATGCACCATTTTCTCCTCATCCATAGTCATGGTGACCCTCTTAAAGGAGTCTACCAGGTTAAGTAGGAAAGATCTTCCCTTAACAAAGCCAAACTGGGATGGGTCCAGTATTCCCAATGTCCTTGTTGATCATTTCTATAATAATTTTTTCCATGGTTTTGCATATTAGATTCATCAGACTGATGGGCTGACAGTTCCAGGGGTCAGTTGATGGTCCACCCTTATGAAGAGGATCCGGTAAGCGGTAACAAAGCCAAGAAGCAAGTTTCGCACAGAGCGCGCGCAGCAAGCATTGACAGAATCGCCGCATAAATTTATTTGTGCAGATATAAAGACAGCGTTTCTTCAGGGTCACTCTGAAGAAGCTACCATCTATGAAGAGGGATGACCATTTAGCAGCCCTCCATTCACCTGGCATGTAACCTGTTTTGAGGCTGTAGTTGAACAATGTCTCACATGGTCCTGCTAGGTCATGTTTTAGGCTATGTAGGAGGCAACTGGGGATATTGTTGGGGCCCACTGAAGCAGTTTTTGGCCTTAGCGAGCACCTCCAGGACCTGCTCTCTGTTGACAGCTGGGGGGTGGATATGCTAGAAGGGATTTCACAGAGGGTAGTGGGGGGAGAGGAGGGTGAAATTAGAGTTAAATTTATCATCCAGTAGATTTTCTATGTCACTCTACTCAGTGAAGATTGTGCCATTTACCACCAGTTCTGCACACTGCAGAGTATTACCTTTAAGATTCCTTACATAGCTGAAGAAGGCCTTGTGATTGTCCTCAGCCTGGGAGGCTAACCTGACCTCATAATTGGCCTTACTGGAATTTATTAGACCTCTTAGCTTTTTGTTTAGTTGAATAAGAGAGCTCATGTCTCATTGAGAGTTGTTCTTTCTGATTTTGTCCATGACTTTTTTTTGTGTTCTATAGCTTCATGAGGTAAGGATTCTATCAGTGTGGCTTGTTTTTGGTGTTAGATATGGGCTTACTTCTAGTACATACAGCAACCCAAATGCAGTCATTACATTTGTACAGAGTTTCTGTAAATAATTCTCCATAGGAAACTGATCTCAGGGTTTGGCAAACCATCACTTAATAGGATGTAAAGAACAAACAACTGACCAGGAAGCCAAAGACCACAGCAAATGAATCCAACAATGGTAGCAACCACTCCAGTTCTCAGTTGTTTTGGAGAAAAACAATCCTTTATTGGTAAACCACTGCATTTCAGGGTTAAGCACTTTTGTCTAAACATAGAGTTCTTCAGAACCATGAAAATTTCTCTAAACTCTGAATTTAAATGCTCAGAGAAGTAAAACTACACCCCTGGGAACTGTCAATCAATAGGCAAGCTGAACAAATCCCAGGATTTTCTTTGCTTTGATTTCTGTCAGTTGTTTGTCCTTTGCTTGGATTTCTGGCAGCTGTTTGTTCTTTGTTTGGATTTCTGTTCAGCTGTTTGTTCTTTGCTTGGATTTCTGTTCCAGTTCCATGGATTTCTTGGCTTTTTGTGACTTACTAGGATGTAGTTTGCTTTAGTAGAGTTCCTAACTGTTATGGGTTTAGTTGGGTTTTCCAGGTTGATTTTTATTTAGAGGGAGAGAGTTTTGTGGTCCAACTTCACCAAAGACGATGTGACATGGAGGGATGGGTGCAATGCTCTCCCATGCTGATGAGTACTAGGTCCAGTATGTTTGATAATGTGGTTGGAGAGAGCACTATCTGGTCCAGGGTGTTTGTGTTGAAAAAGTCCAGGAAATGTTATGCCTGTGAATTAGAACCAGTGTACATTTCCCTGTGGAAGTTAAGGACTCCCATGAATAGGGTATTTGGTTGGATGGTCAGCACCTTTAGTAGGTCTAGGTAAGACTTTGAGCTTTGTGGGTCATAGGCAGAGACCTGTAGCTAACCAGTTCATGGTAGGGAACCTTGTCCATGGAGACTTGGACATGGATGATCTCTGGGGTATCATCCTGTTTAACCAACCTGTACTTGGTATTTGCTATTAACATACATAGAGATACCGCTACCTTTAGCCCTTGTCTGTGCTGCTGTTGGTCTAAAAATGTGGAATGCACTGTACCCTTCTAGGCATTCTAAAAATCAGGTTTATCCTATCTAATTTGGCTTTGAATGCTATGTTCTTGTACAAGGGAAAGGAGAAAAGGTGCACAAAAGGTCAGGGGTCAATGGAAGGGCAAAGCATCTACCTGACAGGTACAGTGTGGACATTAGGATGTAAAATGTCTCCGTCTGAGCAGTGCGAACCACTGAAGTAGATATCTCAAAAGAAATGCAGTTAGCAGTCACCTAACAAAAAGCTTACGTATTTAGTGTACCTCATATGTTAAAACACAGTTACCTATCTAGCTGTCCCTCATTCATTAAAACAGTTACTTATCTAGCTGTCCCTCATTCATTAAAACAGTTACTTATCTAGCTGTCCCTCATTCATTAAACCACTGTTTCTCATCTAGCTGTCCCTAATCTGTTAAAACACTGTTACTTATCTAGTTTTCTCTCATCATTTAAAATGCCTTTACTTATCTAGCTGTCCCTCCTCTGTTAAAACACTGTCTTGTTAAGGAATTCTGTTAAATCTGCTCTTTTGTCAAAGTCAAAGTAAACTTTATTGTCATTTAGCATACAAAGTGCAGTCTAAATGAAATTGTGTGCATCAGGCTTGAATTGAGAAGACATATACATACATACAATAACATATACAATGGACATATATTCATTATTTCACATTAGACAGGTTATTCTACTACATATTACCATAGTTTACCTTATCTATAATTTTCAGCAACTGAATGATTTCTTATTGCACAAGTTCCTATTGCACTGTGTGACTCTTACATGAATAAGAGGATATAGTTCGTATAATATCACACATTAATTTCATCTATGTATTGTTTATGTTTAGAATCCCAACTGTCTCTCATTTATTTGCACCAAAAGAGTTGGCTGCTCCATACCTTGTCAGTGTCTAGCTTCCCTGAGATTATTGCCAGAGTTCAGAAGTCTCACTGCCTGAGGGAAGAAGCTGTTTCTGCACCTGGGCATTTTATAATGCATGCTGTGGTATCCTCTGCCAAGTGACAAGCATGTGAATAGTTCATAAGCAGGGTGTGTAGGATCCTTGTTTATTTTTGCAGCTCTGTTGTGACATTGTGCGTGTATAACTCCTGTAGTGCTGGAAGTTTGGAGCTTGTTATCTTCTCTGCCACTTTCATTATCCTTTGTAGGGCTTTTTGGTCTGCAACTGAATAGCTCCCATACCACACTGAAAAGTTACATGTTAGGAGATTTTCTATGGTACCATTATAGAAGAGGGAGAGGATAAGGAGTGGTAGACATCCTTTTCTCAGTCTCCTCAGGAAATGCAGACATTGATAAGCCTTCTTTACTATATGACTCATGTATATTGACCAAGATAGATCCTCCATAATGTGAAGCCCCAGGAATTTTGTGCTCTTTACTCTTTCCACCATCTCGCCATTAATCATGAAAGGAGAATGAGCTGGTTGAATTTTCCTGAAGTCCATTATGGTCTCCTTTGTTTTGTTGCTATTTTAAGGTTGAGGTTGTACTTGGCACACCAGTCAGTCAGTGTACTCACTTTCTCCTTATAGTCTTTTATGTTTCCTGTACTGATGAGGACCATGACTGCAGTGTCATCCACAAACTTGATGATGTGGTTTGTATTGAATCTAGCTTTATAGTAGTGGGTTAGTACAGTAAACAGTAGTGGACTCAACACACCACCTTGAGGTACTCCTGTGCTATTTATGATGCTTTTCAAAGATTAATTGTCCACACATACCCTTTGAGGTCTTTCAGTCAAGAAGCCCAGGATCCAGTTGCACATATGGGAGTTGATACCTAGATGAACAAGTTTTT
Organism: Protopterus annectens; assembly: GCF_019279795.1. NCBI lineage: Eukaryota > Metazoa > Chordata > Ceratodontiformes > Protopteridae > Protopterus > Protopterus annectens. The sequence goes on along the minus strand of NC_056743.1, from coordinate 1,287,487,291 downwards.
TGATTAGCTGTTCTGGGATGATAGTTTTGAATGCCGAACTGAAGTCAATAAACAGCATTCTAACATAGCTGTCCTTGTTCTCAAGGTGTGCTAATGAGAGATGCAGTGCAACCGAAATGGCATTCACCGTGGAGCGATTGGCATGATATGCAAACTAGAGTGGATCTAGTGCCACTGGAAGGCTTGCTGTCAGGTGTTTTTTGACTATCTAACGATGGAAGAGAGGGCTACTGATCTGTAGTCATTGAGGTTTGAGGGAGATGATTTAATCGGCAGTGGAATAATATTTGTGTTTTTGAAGCACTTAGGTAACTTTGCTTGACCATGGGAGATGTTAAATATATCCATGAGTGCAATGCTTAGTTGTTCAGAACAGTCTTTTAACACTTTTCCCATGATATTGTCTGGTCCTGCAGCCTTCCCAGGGTTCACTTGCTGTATGGTCCTCTTCACCTCTATTGAGTTTAGGCTGAGCACTTTGTCTTCTGGGTCTGAAGCGAGTTTCATTCCCTTGGAGCTGTTCCTCTCCTTGAACCTGCAGAAAAAGGTGTTCAGCCTATCCAGGAATTCTGTGTTGTCCTCGCATTAGGCTGACAGGAGTTTGTATTCAGTTAAGGCTTTTATGCCATGCGACATGCACTTGGGGTCCCTCATGTTAGTAAAGTGGTTCTGGACTTTCTTTCCATAGGCCCTTTTTGCTTCCTTTATCCCTCTCTTCAGGTTTTCCTTTGCCACACTGAGATCTTCCTTGTCCTTTGATTTGAATGCCACATTATGTTCCTTTGGAAGCTCGTATACTTTGCTGCTGAGCCAGGGTGTTTGGTTGGCTCTTATGATGATGTTTCTGTTGATGGTCATGTCATCAAAGCATTTATATATATATATATATATATATATATATATATATATATATATATATATATATATATATACACCATCACAGTTTCTGTGTATTCATTAAAGCTAACGTGTAGATCAGCTGTTGCAGCTTCCTTGAATATGTTCCAGTTTTATTATTGAAGTAATCTTAGAGTGCTGTGATTGCTCCATTTGGCCATACCCTGATTTGCTTCACAGTGGGTTTTCCATGACTAGTGCAGGTTTGTATGCTGGCATTAGCATGATGGTGAGGTGGCCAGAGCTGCCCAAGTGCAGGTATTACACTGCTTTATATGCCATCTTGATATTGGTGTATACCTTGTACAATGTGTTGCTTCCCCTTGTTGCAAATCCCACATGCTGATAGTAGTTTGGTAATACTGACCTCAGATATGCCTTGTTGAAATCCCCTGAAATAATGTGTGCAAAGTCTGGGTTCTTATTCTGCAGCTCACATATTGAGTTATACAGCATAGTTAGTGCCTCTTTAGTTTTGCATTTGGTGGGATGTACAGCACTATGATGCTGACACCATTGAACTCTCTAGGCAGATAAAAAGGTCTACATCTGACTGCTAAGAACTCTATGATGTTCTTCATGTTTCACTGTTGCAGTCATTACATTTGGGTTATCTGCTTGCAGGTACCCCTCAGTCAGCCTGATTAACAAAGTCTTGAGTCCTGCGTCAGTTGCTGTCCCTTCTTCCATGATGTCAGGTCGTCAGGGGTATAAAACATGCAGCCAACATCATTACATCAGTCTTTCTTGCATTGCGGTGCCCGAAGCAGAAGCAGTTCGCAAGTGCCAGTCAGCCAACCCCTGAAATTTCCATTTTCAAGTTTCAGAACCGAAGTCTTCAACTAAAGCTAAGTACCCCATTGGGGAAACTTTTTCTTGCTCGTTACCGATGTCAGTAAAAGTTAATAATTGCATTACTTGTGGAAAGCAAATACCTCAGAAAGATTTTCATTCGTACTGTATTCCTTGCCTAGGCCCTGACCCCAACATACCTTGCTGTCAGTTTTGTGCTTTATTTAATCAGCGCACTATCCGTTGTCAGTATATTTTCACCTCTAAATATTTAGGTTCTCGGTTTAATTATCCAGAAATGTCAGTTAGCCATCCGACTACCGGGATTCCGAAAAAATGCAAAGATAAAGACAGAGACAGGCCGCTGAGGTCCAAAACTTCCAGTGACACTTCTCCTAAGCCAGTCACCAGTTCGCCGGTACTCAGTGAGGCACTTTCACAGCCCCTGATACCCACTACGTCTGATTCACAGGCCTTTACTGAGACCCATTTGGATGCTGCGAGATGCTTCAACTATGGAATCCGCGGATGTCTCTACCTTGGATGGGTCCGGGGCCGCTGTGCAGGCACCGGCTTCTGAGGGTGTATTCAGGCCTACGGACTTGCATATTAAACCGACGCCTCCATTTTTACTTAGGCCTAAATCTCGTTCCATGCCTAAAAAAAACGATGTCCAGGCCACATGCTCAGGCCTTTATGCCTAAAAAACAAATGATAAGGATGGTTGAAGATCTAATAACTCTACTCAGGGGTAGCCAACTCCCTCCCCCTTCTAAGAGGCCTAGGACTGAAGTTGATTATGAATCTTCTGATCAAGATTCTGTTGTTTCTGATTCTTCTGATGATCTGGATTTGCCCTTAGCTACTTATGAAGATTCTGATTTTTCTTTTGGGGAAACCTTACATACTCTAAGGGAGCATTTCCACTGAGAAAGCCAGGATTTTTCTGATTCAAAAAAGAGGCTTAGGGATTTCCTTCTCCTACCTCAGCATAGGCCTTTAGCTATTCCTCCTGTACTATACATTGTTGATGATGCTTTTTCGGAATCTAGTTTGGCCCCTGATACCCTGCCTCTTGCTCCCAGAAAACCTGACAGATACTACAGGGTCTCTGAATCCCACAAGTTCTTTTTTAAAAATTCTGTTGCAGATCCAGAGACTATTTCATAGGGGCCCAGGGGCATTTAGGTTTCTACTGCTAAAAAATTCTACCCCTTCTGATAGAGACTCCAGGGCGCTGGATAGATGGGGTAAGAAGATTTACACTTCTGCAACCTTGGCCATTAGAGCTTTAAACTGCCAGTTTTATATTCTAAAATATTAGCAACATGTTATTGGACTGCTTAAACAGAAAATGATGTTGATTCCTGACGGTGTGGAAAATAAAGAATTGCAGGATTTAATGCATTCTGCTGAACAAGTTGGAAAGCATACTTTGCAATGTGGTTTTGATTCATTAGAGGCCTCTTGCAGGGCTGCTGTTACTGGGTCTGTGCTCAGAAGGCATGCTTGGCTTAAGGAGCAAACTTTGCCTGATCATGGTAAAGCTAAATTGTTGGCTGCTCCTTTAAATCAGGACTGCCTGTTTGGCAACAAGGCTGAGGAAGTTTTTAAAAAGATGCAAGATAAAGCTAAATCTATGCAAACTGTGAAATATTTTTTACAAGTTCAGCCTCCTAGATTTAGTAGGCACTGGCCCTCTAAGAATTGGTCCTTTCCAGCCCCTTCCAGGTCTTCTCAAGCCAAACCCAGACACAGCAAAAACCTCAGGTTTCAGTCCCAGGCGACACACGGAACTAAGCAGTGGGGGGCATCCATTTCCAAATCTGGGAATAATTAGACTCCCCCCTATGGTAAACTGTCTCAATGACTTCCTTTTAAAATTTCCAAGCACTTATTAACTGACTGCCCCTTTGGGGGGAAAGATTGCTCTTCATGCAAAGAACTGGGAGCTCATTACCCAGGACAAATGGGTTTTAAATATAGTGTCCTAGGGATACAGATTTCACTTCCACACATTGCCAACACCAAGCAGGTGGCCGGACCTACCCTCAAATCAATGGGCAGAGGCCCAAAAACAAGTACTTTCTCTCTTAAGCATGCGGGGTATTCAACTGATACCAGAAGAGGAAAAGTGACAAGGCTTCTACTCAAGACTTTTCCTGGTACCCAGAAAAGACAATTCATGGCATCCTATCCTGGACCTGTCTACTCTAAACACCTTTTTGGAGATTCCAAAATTCAAGATGCTGACCCTTCACCAATTAATTCCTATGCTAGGCAAAGATGCCTGGTTGGCAACAATAGATTTAAAAGAAGCATACCTGCACATCCCAATCAGGGAATCTTGTAGAAGATACCTATGCTTCAAAGCAGGCTACACTCACTATCAGTTCTCTGCACTTCCCTTTGGCTTATCTACTGCACCCAGGGTATTCACAAAGTGCCTAGCTCCAGTTATTGCATTTTGCAGGCAAAGAAATATTCAAATATACCCATACCTGGACGATTGGCTAATTCAGGCAGAAAGCCAGGACATACCTTTGAATCAAATCATCTGGCCTTTGTACAAAGGGTTCTAACTTGTCTGGGGTACACCATACACGAAAAGAAATCACACCTGGTACCCTTCAACAAATTATATTCCTGGGAGCAAGCTTGAATACAACTTCCCAGATGGCTTACCTGACGCCAGAAAAACAAATTCATTTGACAACCTACTTCAAACAAGTAGCCACAAAAACCCTGCTATCTGTAAGACAAATACTGCAAGCCTTGGGGTTCCTGGCCTCCTGCATTCTTCTAATTCCATATGCAAGTCTGCATATGAGGAAACGACAGTGGTATTTAAAAACCTATGGTGTCAACATTCTCAAGACCTAGAAACAATGATTTCAATCATACCTTGCCTACGCCTAGAGTTCCTTTGGTGGGCAGAGGCCTGCCACCAAAACAAGGGACTACCTTTCACACCACCCCCTGCCACCCAAACCCTAACAACAGACGTATCAGACTATGCATGGGGGGCTCACCTGGCAGGGAAGTGCATTCAGGGCAAACCCAAGTCAAATGCAACTGCATATCAATCAAAAAGAAATGTTAGCTGTACAGAATGCTCTGACAGCCTTCAAGGACCACATTCTTCCAGGACAACTAATGGTAAAGACTGACAACACCACTGTTATGTGGTACATAAACAAGCAGGGGGATACACATTCCTAGCCCCTCTGCAGACTAGCCATGGCATTGTGGAACACAGCCCTGAGTTACCAAGTGCACCTACAAGCTCATTTCCTGCCAGGAAAATTAAACACACTGGCAGATGGACTAAGCAGAAAACTCATGGACCCACACAAGTGGAAACTGGAGCCAAGGATTTTCAACATGTTGGCAAGCAAATGGGGGAGCCCAGATATAGACCTGTTTGCCTCTCCCCAGAACTACCAATTGGGCAAATATTGCACAAGGACTCCCCACAAACAAGCCTGGAAAGTGGATGCTCTGTCCTTCAGCTGGAAAAACCTATCAGTCTGTGCCTTCACCCCTCTGCCCCTGCTCTCCAAAGTACGACTAAAAATCAAACCGGACAAACCAAGGATGATTTTGATTGCTCCAGACTGGCCGCACCAACACTGGTACCCCATCCTGCACAGTGTGTCACAGTTATCTCCATGGCATCTGCCTCAGACTCCTTCCCTGCTGTCTCAGCAGGAGAACCAGATTCTGCACCCTCAGCTTCTAACACTGAACCTTGCAGCCTGGCTAATTACTTAATCTCTCCTTTACCATCCCTCAGCAAACTTGTGATGGATATCATTTTAGAGGCAAGGAGGCCTAGTACTAGAAAATCTTATGCTGAAAAATGGAAAAGATTCTGGGCCTGGAAACAGTCTCAAGGGATGAGCACAGCAAGACCCAATTTACCTCAGATTTTACAATACTTAACTGAGATGCTTCACAAGGGTCTGTCTTTTTTCCTCCATTAAAATCCATGCCCCAGCCATTTCAGCTCATTATAACACAGAACCTCCCCTCTTCTCTCATCCATTGCTCAAGCAGTTCATCAGAGGGGCAAAAAATTTGAGACCACCCAGGAGAGCTCCAACCCCAGCCTGGAACTTTAACTTTGTCTTGGATAAACTCACTCTACCTCCTTTTGAGCCAGCTGCTACTGCAGACTTAACATTTCTTTCTTGGAAAACAGCTTTCCTTTTAGCAATCACTTCAGCTAGAAGGGTATCTGAATTACAGGCCCTTATGGCAGTGGAGCCTTTCATCATCTTTCATGTAGACAATGAGTCCCTCAGAACCAATCCATCCTTCATGCCCAAGGTGGTATCCAGTGTGACTCTTAATCAGTCCATTCATTTGCCAACCTTCTTTCCCAATCCACAGAATAAAGGGGAACAGATACTGCATTCCTTAGATGTGCACAGACAACTTAGATTCTACTTGGACAGGACTAAACCTCAAAGGAAATCTGAATAACTGCTGGTGGCATTTGCTGCAGGGGCAGAGGGGAAGGCTATTTCAAAGCAAACCATTCCTAAATGGATAAGCCATTGCATTAATTTCTGCTATAAGCACCATGGAAAACCTATCCCCCGGGGATCAGACCTCACTCCACCAGGGCTGCATCTACCTCTACAGCCTTTCTCAGAGGCGTCCCTACCAGGGACATCCTAGAAACTGCTACCTGGAGTTCTGTACATACTTTCACCAAGCATTATCATTTGCCAATTTTCTCTAAATCCAGAGCTGGCTTTGCCACTGCAGTCTTGCAGGGCCTTATAGCTGGCCCTAATGCTATCTAAATTCCTCCTCCCAACCATAGCTTTGGGAATCTACCCAAATGTAATGACTGCAACAGTGAAACACGAAAAACATAGTACAGTTCTGTACACTTACCATAAATGTAGATGTTCGAGTGTATTCACTGTTGCAGTCCTGGTTATCCTCCTTCCAGCCCCCTAACTTCTTTTGACTATACCTCTACTTTCCTTTGCTATGCTTAAAAGCTTTTCTGGTGTATTTGCTTTTTTGTTGGAGGTATATCTTTGTACTCTTATTTATTTATTTATTTATTTATTTATTTATTTATTTATTCCCGTTTGGTGACAGGGGAGGTCCACTGGGCTCGAGAGCCCATTTTCAGTGGAGGCCCGGGGAGAAAAGCTCCATAATACAAAGTTACATTACATAGAGAATTACAAGAAAAATATTTGCATTGCAATCAACAGGTAGTATAACAATCAACAGGTAGTATTACAGTCAAAACAGGTATCATTCAGTAAATACAGCAAAACTATTAAACATTTTTCAAGAGAAAGACAGGCCTACAGCATAATGGCTGGATGTTACCGTTTAGTTACATTTGTAATCTAAGTATATCAGAGAAATTAGGAAGGTATGAAGGTTAGCCAGGAGAGGAGGAGGAGCAGAGCTTAGGAGGTATGAGTTGAAGCATGCAGTTACATTTCCTGTGAAGAAACAGGTAAGAATGAAGTTGTGTTTTGAAGGTGTGTGGATTGTCACAGGTCCTCAGAGTAGAGGGCAGGACATTTAATTTTTTGGCTAGGGAAAAGGAGAGTAGAAGCTGACCAGCTGGGCGCTTGGGTTATTGGACGATTATAAGGTTTTGAGTAGAATTAAAGGGGTCTAAGGGGGATATATGGTTGTAGGATATTAGATAATGCAGGGCAGCTAGTAGGTTGGAATAATAATTTGCGGGCTGTGACGATTTGGTTGAAGTCAAGTTGATTAGGGAGTTTAAGCCAATTTAAAGAGTGTAGGGAGGTGCAGTGATGGGAGGAGGATTTTGCCTTGATAGTGAATCTGGAGATTTTGTTGTAGCATACTTCCAGTTTGGAGGTGAGGGTGGAAGATAGATTGGTAAGCAGAGGAGCACCATACAAAAGAGAGGGGAGGAGATAGGTAGTAGCCAAAGTTTGTCTGGTGGAGGGAGTGAGGAAGTGGTTGTTTCTGTAGAGTAGGCCGAGTTTTATGTGGGTTTTCTTGATGTTAAGTTGGATGTGAGTATTGAATTTTAAGTGTTCGTCGATGGTGACCCCCCCAGGAGTTTGGCAGAGGGAACGACTTTGATAATGGAATTGTTAAGGCTGGTAATTTGAAGTGAGTTTTTATCAATAGGAGTGGATTTTGAGGGAGTGAACAGAAAAATTTTAGTTTTGTTAGCGTTTAGTGAGAGGTGGTTTTGGTGCATCCAGTTTTCAGTAGTTGAGAAGGCAGTTTGAGTTAGAGACTGAAGATCAGATAGGTTAGAGGCGCAGCAGATCAAAGTGGAATTGTCTGCGTATTGGACAATTTTGGTATTGGGTATGGCTTTGTAGAAATCGTTAATAAAGATGTTAAATAGCAAAGGGCCTAGTATGGAACCTAGGGGTACTCCTGTAGGAGTGGGGAGGAAAATGGAAGAAGCCTGGCCCCATTTGACAGCTTGGGACCTGTCAGAAAGATAGCTGGAGAACCAGGAAAGAGTTTTTTGGGAGATGTAGAGATTCGATAGATGATTTAATAGATGGGTGCGGAAGATGGTATAGAAAGCTTTAGATAAGTCTAGTAGAATAGCTGAAACTATGTTACCAGAGTCTCAAGCTAGACTGACAGAATGTAAGAAGGATAGAAGGGCTGTGTTGGTACTGTGTCCAGGGTGGAAGCCGTGTTGGGTAGGAGAGAGTAGCTAGTGTTCAGTAAGGAATGGCATGAGCTGCAGGTGTATGCATTTTTCAAGATGTTTAGAGATTGGTGAGAGGAGTGTAGTTCCTTATTTTGGTACAGGGGATGGCTATAGAGCAAAAACTGGAAACATTACAGTTTTTATCACCCTTGTGGAGTGGTAGAATAAATGCAGAACACCATAGTATCAGTACATAGGACTCAAGTAGTGATCTATTTATCAGGATGCTGATAGGGAAAGCAATGCCATCAAAGGCAATTTTTAAGGAGGAAGGAATGTTGTCGGGAGCATTGGTGCAAGGTTTAAGTTTGGAAAGAAGCTTTTTTATAAGATAGGTGGATACAGGTTTAAGTTCAAAAGTATGGGGTGTAGGAGAGGAGGAGGTGGAAGCTTGAGCAGAGGGGGGAGGAGGGTTACTGTTGGGGAAAGTCTTGATTAGATCAGCAATAGAAGAGGTGAAGAAGGTGTTGAATAGTTCGGCAATTTCTTGTTCAGATTTCCTAGTATCAGGACATGGGTTGTTTTTTTGCACCAGGCTTGAGGAGGGAATTAATAGAGCTCCAGAATTGTTTGGGGTTTTTTGCATGATTTATTTGGAGTTTGATGTAGTAGGATTTTTTTTATCTTAAATTACTTGTTTTTTAGCTTGGTTTCACAGCTGTTTGTATTTATGTAACAATGCAGACTGTTTATGTTGGAGATAGCTTTTCCAGGTTTTGTTTCTTTGTAGCATAATTTTTTGGTTTCTTTGGTAAGCCATGGGGCGGTTTTAGCTTTAACTCTTTTTGTTCTTATTGGAGCTAGGGAGTTTAGGACAGTTAAGAATGTAGAGTTGAAAAAGTCAACGGCATCATCTAAAGGTAGAGTTTTTAGTGGGTTCCAGTTAGTGAACTTAAGGGAGTGAGAAAAGGTAGAAGGGTTAAAGTTAACAAGGTTGCGAATATGTAAGAGTTGGTGGGAATGTGAGAAAGAGGGTGTAGCTCTATGGGTGAAGGCAGGGAGGTGATCTCCTAATGTGCCAGGAGTGACACCAGATTGTTATTTTGTTAGGGTGAGATGCTAGGATCCAGTCTAGGATGGAGCCTGGGGGGTTGGTTTTGTTGGGCCTAGTAATTGAGTTAGTGAGTTGAGTGAAATTGAAGAGATTGATTGAAATGGTAGGATTAGGGTCGATGATTTTTTGCCAGTCAATATTTACATCACCCAAAATATAGGTTTCAAGTTTAATATTAGAGGAGGTCCAGGACAGGATGTCTTCCAGGGTATTGGTGGTGTTACCAGAAGGAATATAGAGGGAGATGATGCAGATATTTTAATGGTTGTTTAATTTTAGATGGCCAGTTACAAGTTCAGCATTATTAAAGGAAGGGATAGGGTTAGGGTAGGGAGTGACAGACAAATGATTGGAGTAGATTATAGCTACACCATCACCTCTTTTACTTAGGCGTTCAGATTGGAGAGATTGATAGCCGGGGGGAAGGAATTCGGAGTCAGTTATGTGTGGTTTTAGCCAGGTTTCAGAGATGGCTACAATGTCAGGTATATTATGATTGAGCCAGGCATGAAAGAGGGTAAGCTTATTTGCTAAGTTTTGGGCATTGATGGTGAGGAATTTAAGGTATTTACTGGTGGATTTATTGTTGGAGCTAGGGTTGTTTGTTAGAGAAATGTTTGGTCCTGGGTTGGGATGAATGTCGCCTGCTAAGCAGAGATAAGAGAGAAGGGGAATAAGTTTGTGAGGATTGTGTTTGGTTAGGAATGGATGGTAGGGGGTGGGTTTGGATTTGTAGAATTTAGTAGGGATTCGGAAGAGTTTTACTTTTAAGAGAAGGATGGGCTCAGAGAGAGATAAAGAGGCAGAGATATTGTGGAAGTGATTTGTGAGGTGGAGGTGTGGAGGAGGAGGTATAGGGTGTAGGTGGAAGTTGGTATAAGAGGAGGTGTGATACAAAGGAAGTAGAATGAGGATTAGGATAGATGTCCGGGGAAGGATTATAGTAGGAAAAGTGAGCATGGTAGATGAAGTCAGATTACAAATGAAAAGATATTTAGGTCAGAGAGAGTTAGATAGGTCCCTTGTGTGTATGCAACTATCCAAGTAATATAACCCTCTGTCTATAGAAAAATGGATGATGCAGAGAAGCCCAAACCAACTAACAGACAGTTCCCAAATGACAATTATTAAATGTGGGAAAAGCAATGTCCAAGGATTATTGATTTACCAAAGATGCATGTTCCCAACAACACTTATATCCTATCATATAAAATCCAGGATGCATACATACATATAGCTTTGATAAAAAGCCAAAACAGAATTGCAATGTCCTATATAGTAATTCAAAAAGCCATAGTTGCTACTTGTAGGTTAAGTTGTAATCAGTGTTATATCATAAATCACAACTTGCATATATGAGGGAGTTCACCACATTCCCCTAGAAAGCCTGCCTGTAAACAATGTAGGGGATAGTGTTCTTAGTCCCATAAGTTGAAATGTGCACTGTCCATTCCCTGTTAAAAACTCAAAACAAAGCATTATTTTAAGCATAATTTTGTATCTAAACCACGCAGTTGATATTTGTATAAACCTCCAACAGGTCAAATGCATAAAAATAAAAAAAAAAACAGATGAAAAACAAGTTTACTTGGTCGTTACTAAAGGCTTAATAAGAACACTATTATGTCATCCAACTGTTGATAATTCAATATGGCTCAACGTCTTTATCCTTGGTCAAAAATACCACATCTGATACAAAATTCACAGCCAAATAGTTAAATCTAAACAATACTAAAACATACAATTACTCAAATGTCCATTAATGTCCTTAAATGGTACACATAGTCCACATTTCCTGTTTTCGCCAAGCTATTAACCTTTATGAACCCAAATAGTTCAAAAAATGAAAAGGCTGGCCACTTCCAAGGCCTATAAGCTGCGCAATGTTTCAGTAGGGCTTCTCACTTACATCCGTGAGCTAAAAGGCTCACTTAATTTTAATAAAAACATGAGTGTCCCAAAAGTCACTATAAACTTGTTGTAATAGGAAGCTATGAATCCAGTAGCTCCCTCACAAGTCCAAAAACACACCACACCATAAAAAAAGAGAGATATAAATATCACCTTTGATATCAATAGTCTTAAGCCTTCACAAACCCGACTGGTCTGCAAACACTTGAATAACATCCGTTCTTCAAAACCATGTAAATGCTGCTTCTTACTTCATGATGAAATATAATTCCTCGACTTTCTGCAAAACCTTCAAAAGCAGTATAGAGGTGCTTCTTTTAAAATATGGTTAGCCGAGGACTGGGCTCTGTGGATTTCTGAAGCAGCTTGATTAATCCACCGATCCTTAGCGGCTCCGTCAAACAGTTACCAACCTTGTGTTTATTTTGATACTTGTGACTGCTGAAGAGGAAAAGATCTGCGTAAAACACTTTTCTCACAATTCTGTACTAGACTTTGAGGAGTAAAGTAAAGAGCAACCCTTAACTCACAAGTGTGAAATGGCTAACTGCTTCCCATTAGGGGGGCACCTGACATTTGGGGCAAGAAAAACTGATGTAATGGCGTTGGCTGCATGTTTTATACCCCTGACGACCTGACGTCATGGAAGAAGGGACAGCAACCGACGCAGGACCCAAGACTTTGTTAATCAGGTTGACTGAGGGCTACCTGCAAGCAGATAATCCAAATGTAATGACTGCAACAGTGAATACACTCGAACATCTACATTTATGGTAAGTGTACACAACTGTACTTTTTCAAAGCAATGGCTGAGGGAAGACTCGCAGTTTATGGACCAGCTATTGTTTACATGCATGCAGACTCCACCTCCTCTAGATCTCCCACTAAGTGCTTGATCTCTGCACAAAAACAGTGAGCCCTTCCAGATGAACTGCACTGTCATTAATGTTACTGTGCAGCCAGGTGTCTATAAAACATAAGAACACAAGTATTTCTCATCTTACTTTGTGTTGTTATTTCCAGCCTTATATAGTCCATGTTATTATCCAGACAGTGCACGTTTGCTAGACGTAAGGATGGTAATGCAGGCCTGAAAGGATTTGCCTTCAGTCTGGCAGAGATTACATCCCTTGATCCCCTTTTCCTGGAACTTTCACATATTTTCCTCTTGATCTTTTTTTTCCAATGTGTTGTGGAAGCTCTTTTTACGTGTTTGAAGCACTATAAGCCATGCTGTGTAAGAATACCAAGGTCGTGGAGTACAGAATTTGTTGTAGGCCCCACAGACTGTACAGACAGTAGGTCATCCATCTAGCTGCACGGCGAGCTTAGTCGCTTAATTTCAAGAAAATTTTCTCTGTTATAAGTAACTGTATCTTGTGAATTAAGCCTCTGGTAACCACTTTCAGCCACAAAATGCATAGATTTCATCAGAATAAAAAATACTACAGTCAGCTTAAATACACGTGACTAAAGCTCCACTCCTTTGAATTAAAGACACATACATAAATAGCTAAATATATCAGAAAGAACACACACTATGTCGCTAAATTAATATATAAATTAATGAATCCAATTATAAACAACTTGCACAGCAATGAATAAAAATATAAATATAAAACAATATTTCATCTCACAGCACACATAGATTTTAATTTAAGAAAACAAGAAATAGAAACAACTTAATTAAGACCAGGTGGACGTACAGCGTTACATCTTAGCTGCCACTTGAATTCTAAAAATTCTAAAAACAAATCTGTGGGTCCACCCCTAGGGTCTTGATCAACAGTGTCTACTACAATGAATTTAAAAAAAATGTGTAGAGTAAATCTTAATATGTTTGTATAATGTATTACGTTCATCCCTTTTGCCAATGTCATAATTATGCTGGTAAATTCTATATCTCAACTGTCTAATACTTTTACCAGCATAAAAACATGAACAACATTGGCATAATACAATATATACAACACCCCTACTGTCACAATTATATTTTTCTTTGGATTAATGAAACCAAAACCCTGTAAGTAAAATTCAGTTCCTTCTGATAACATGCTACATTGTGAGCAATGTCCACATTTACTAATCTTGCCCACTATCCCAGAACCCAGTGGTCTCTCAGTCATCATTTTTAAACAGGTATCTTTCTGATAAACCATGATTGGGTGTTCACCAACTTTATTAAGCACTTCTAATTGTCTGTTTGATTTCTTGAAAATCCAAAAAATAGTGTTCACAGTGCTCTGAAAAACAAACAAACCAAGAAATAAAGCACAGTGTTGTGGGTCCACAGATGGTTTTAATATAAAAATAATATCCACAAACGTAGTTAAAATCCACAGTTGTTAAGCACTTTCATCAAATAATTTGACTTCCTCAGAACAAACTAATAAGTAAAATTTCAAACTTAAATACATAATTCTAATTGATCATTAATTCAAAATACCCAATCATGTCAATGAAAATGGAAAAACAGTTACATGATGAAGTGAATTTTTTTGCATGAACAAATTATTTCTGACTTATTATTTGATCAATATGAAACCTTGTTTTGTAAAATTATTAACAGGGTGGACCAAAAATGTGATAGCATTTTTAAGAAAAAGGTTAAGAAATTAGATAGGGATATTAAACAGTATAAATCACATCAGGTATATCCTACTGACAAACTGTTTTTTTATGACAGGGAGAGTGGCTACACTGGTAATTTAGGGAATGAAAAGAGTGGTATGGTTAAATCTGGCCCTAATTTTTCTCTCGAACCATGTAGGGATGGTTTTGAGGATTTTGAGTCAGACTGTCTTGTTAACCCACAGGATTTTCCATTACCCAGACGCTCAGAAAGAATAGCCAATCGCAGACAAGGAGTACACAAAACTTACAGCAGGGCAGCACAACAAACCTATGGATACAACAAATGGTAGATTCTGAAATCCAAATACAATGTGTGGATAATATTCAATATAGTTTGGATGGGTTTAATATATATATATAACTATTCTGATGTTCCTATCACCAAAGATTTATTTTCTTTATTCTCCAAGGGGTTTAAATTTGTACCAACTAATGTACCTGATATAGCTCAAGTGATGGTGGATTTACAGTTATATTTTAGAAAGTTAAATTTAAACATTATGTTTTCAGAAAAAACTTCTGTTGAGGCATTGAGAGACATTATTAAGAGAAGTAGTACATTCAACCCCCCACTACACCCGTTGGTTACAACATATAAGAAATTGGTTAAGGAGGATTTATATAAAGTATGGGGGGAAAAAAGAAGGGTGTTTGCCAACATGAACCCCAATGAGAAACAACTACTTAGGAACTTGAGAGAGGACAAAAGAATTAGAATTATGACACCTGATAAAGGAGGGGGGGCGGTATTGTACAACTCTGAAGATTACACTAATGATATGCAAAATATATTATTTCAAGCTGAAAGTTATTCTTCATGTTCTAGGAATGAAATATATATTTCATATTGCAGGTTGGATAGTTATTTATACGAATATCTCATGGATCAGAGAATATCCAGGGATGAGTATGATTTTTTGTTGAATAAATTTCCGAAGATTCCTGTGATATTCGGAATACCTAAAATACATAAAAACTTGAAGAAACCACCTTTTAGACCTATTGTGGCAGCAGCAGGTTCCAAAACCCACAACTTGGCAGTTTTTGTAGATAGGAAATTGAAACATATTTTGAATAAATTTCCACATCTTTTAAGAGATTCTTGGGACTTTTTGGGACAACTTAGGAAAGAGTTATGGTCAGCGGACTGTGTTCTTCTTACTATAGATATCCAGGACCTATTTTCTTGTATTCCAAAAGCAGAAGGCCTGTGTTTTTTTGAGGAGGTCCTGTTTAGTTATTCTTCATTGAGCTCAGATGAAGTTCTATTGTTATGTGAGCTTATGAATCTCATTTTGCAAAACAATTATTTATTTTTTGAAGGTGAATATTTTCAGCAACTAAAAGGTGTTGCAATGGGTGCTGCCTGCGCTCCTTTGTATGCTAATCTGGTACTTCTGGGTTGGGAATACAAGTATATTTTCCACAATGAAACATTCTCTTCTAATGTTAAATATTATGGTAGATTTTTGGATGACATTTTTATCTTGTGGGAAGGAGGGTCAGAATTGATTTCTGAGTTTGTTCATTATTTGAATCAAACTACTGATTACCTGAAGTTTACCTACCAGTCTGATCCCCAAGAAATTAGTTTTCTGGACACTAAAATTATCAAAGGTCATGATAATTTTATTTCCAAAATTTACCGTAAAAACACCTTCTGTAATAGTTATTTACATTACACCAGCCATCACCCCATTCATCAGAAAAAGAGTATTATTAAGGGTCAGGCTATAAGAGTTGTTAGAATGACTACAAGGAAAGATGATGTTATAGTAGAGTTTCAATATTTAAGGGAGATGTTTTTGGAGAGAGGGTATCCTGGAGACTTCATTGACCCTATTCTTGAGGAGGTTCTGAATAAATGGGGCAAGGTGTATACACCCCTACTTGGTGTTGGAAGGGAAGGATATCACCACAAATGTCAGGATATGACTGTTTGTGATAAACCTGATTTTCAACATGCTTGTGTAGTGCAATATAGCCCTTTGTATTCCCAGATTAAAGGAATTTTGACAAAAAATTGGAATATTTTCAAAACTAATACTGAAATATACCGAATATTGGGTCAACAACCTATTTTTTCTACCAAGGTGGGACCTAACATTAAGATTATATTGGAGAAGGATCATATTTTGAACAACAGTAAGGATAAGAGATGTGGTAGTAAACCTTGCGGTAGATGTTCCTATTGCCCTTATATATTACAAGACAGTTTTATTACCCTTGGTAATCAAAGTAAGAGTCATATTTTTTTAAAAAGTGGCAATTGTGGTTCAAGCAAACTGGTATATATAGCTAAGTGCTGCTCCTGTTCCTCCTTTTATGTAGGTAAGACGGAGAGAAGATTAAAAAACAGGATATATGAACACCTTTATGACATCAAAAATGAAAAAGATACCAGTGCACTGTACAAGCATAGTGTTACTTGTATTAATTTCAAGTGTTATAAGTTTGCTATACTAGAATTTGTGACAATTGAAGCCAGAGGGGGGGATTGGCAAAATGTGTTGTACAAAAAGGAATTATTATGGCAACTGAGATTGGCCGCTGACTACCCACCAGGGCTTAATGAGCATATTTCAATAATGCCTATTCTTAAAGAAAAGGCTGGTTTAGTGTAGTAGCTCTTTCATAGTATTTTGAATACATATAATAATATCATTGTGTATATATTAAGAAGAGTTTTTATCTGTTATGAGGCATTATGTGCTTTTTGTTTTTGTTAAATCAAGTTTTTTATTGTTGTGAACTACTACTTTTTTACATAAAAAAAAGGGAATAGATGCTATTTCATTGAGTAATTATATATTCATGAGGAGGGAATTTTCATTGACATGATTGGGTATTTTGAATTAATGATCAATTAGAATTATGTATTTAAGTTTGAAATTTTACTTGTTAGTTTGTTCTGAGGAAGTCAAATTATTTGATGAAAGTGCTTAACAACTGTGGATTTTAACTACGTTTGTGGATATTATTTTTATATTAAAACCATCTGTGGACCTGCAACACTGTGCTTTATTTCTTGATTTCTTGAAAATGCATATTAAATGGAATAATCATGGCTTTTGTTGAACCCTTTGTTTGTGCTAACATTTAAATGGCCTGTTTGACTACTATTTTGAATCTGACACTGGCCCAATAAAGGCACATAAAACCCATTTCTTCTTTTCATTTTAACCTCCTCAAAAATGTTATTGAGAAAACTAGATGGATACCCTCTTTTGAGGAAAATGTCTCTCAGCTGATTACACTCACCCAAAAACTGGTCATCTTGGCTCACCATCCTTGCCAGTCTCACACACTCTCCCTTGACAATGGCTTTCTTTTGGTGTGTTGGGTACCAACTATGGAAATGCAAATAAGAGTTTGAATGGGTTGGTTTTCTAAATAATGTAGATGCAAAACACTATTTTCCACTATTTTACTAATAGTTACATCTAAAAAATTAACCTCATCTACTTCTACTGTCATTGTGAATCGTAGAAAATCAGTAGAAAGATTGATAAATTCAAAAAATTGGTCAAGTCTCTCCCTTGTGTCATGCCAGAAAATAATGATGTGATCAATAAATCATCTATACAGGCACCAACAATCTTTAAATTCAGATGTAAATAAAATATTTGTCTCCCAAAATGCCATAACAACATTTGCAAACTCAGGGGCACATGAAGCACCCATGGCAACACCATGTGTTTGTCTAAAAATGTGCCCTTCAAAATAGATGAAATTATTATGTAAGACTAACTCCATTAGCGTGCTCACAGTTAAACTCCTGTCCTGACCAATTTTATAGTGTAAGGCTGAAAACTGAAAAAAACACTCACAGCCAAGATCATGGGGTATACAGGAATATAGATCTTTAACATCTATTAAAATGATTAACAAATCATCTCTATAGAGACAGTTAGAAACTTGGGTTAAAAAATCCCAGGAATCCCTCAACAATGGTGAATAATCTTTAAATAGCCCTTTGGTTTGTTTATCAATGAATTGGGCAATAAAAAACTCTTTGAACCTTTGGCATCTACTATTGGTCTTAATGGAGGTTCCTGTAAGCATTTATGTACCTTTGGTAGACCAAAAATGATTAGTGTTTTGGGAAATTGTACCTTCATATAATCATATTCAGCAAGAGAAATTTGGTCATCCAGAAATAATTCTTCTAAATCTAGCCTCCACAGGGCACCGTTCATCTCATTTAAGAAACTTTATATGCTTCAGAAAAAAGTATGGAGAACATTTTATTAATGTAATCATTCGAGTTCATTACAACTAATCCACCCCCTTTGTCCGGATGCATAATATGGACAGAGGGGTCTCTTCTAATGTTGTTCAACAAATAATGTTCATCCATACCTAAATTACTTGAATACTTGTTTCTAGTTGTAAGAACCTTTCTAATTTCATTCTCACAAAGCCTTTCAAACACTGCAGTCAAGGGATGTGAAATAGGGTTGAATGAGCTAGGTCTTTTATTCATTTCTGACACTATGTTGAAAGAATCATTACCAAACAAGATGGATAAATTAAGTTTACATGCAAATAGTTTCAATTGTAACAACACCTGATCCAGTCTGGTCTTTTGAAGAGGCACAAAGGTCATGCCTTTCTCAAATAAATTCACTCAGTTCTCTGTTATAGTTAAATAACTATAATTAAAAATGTTAAAGTCCCCCATTGAATTTGAAATAATGGTGACTGATGAATCAGAATCAAATGATAAGTTACTTATCTCATTCCTCCCATCCCTTGCCCCCTCCCCTTCCCACCTCTCCAGTTCTGCTGTGGATGGAAAAACTGGGGATGGGGGTGTGAATGTTGGAATCTCAAATCCAAATGAAAATCCTGTTTGATTCATGATTCTCTTGGATCTCCTTACTAGGGGTATGTCTAAAGGGGGAAAATCATGATTATATGACTGACTTGTACCTGCTTGTGAATCAAAACCATTGTTGTTATCTATAACAAAATCATCACCATCAGAGATGGTAGGAATACTGTTAGAAGGCTTAGGGAACACTAAGCCTTTCTCATACTCTTGTTGGTCTCTAATAAACTTTTTCATTTTTTTGTCCTTACGTTCTTTCAAATACTGATCAGTTTTAATAAATATAGATGTATACTGTTCACGTTTGATATTAAACAAAAGATCATTTTTGATAGAATTGTCTAGAGACTCAATAGAGCTTGATAGTTCCACCATTTCTTTTTCATAGAAATATAAAAGTATCTGCAAAGGTTCACACTCTTGCTTGTTGAATAAGCAGATGAGTTCACAATATAAATCTGAGTCCCTTACAAGCCCAGCAGGATATTTCCATGACCGTAAGCTTTTGGGTACTCTCTCTACATGAATACTTTCCCTTAAATAATCTACTTCAAGCCGCAGTTTGTGATACTTGGCAACCTTGTCCTGCAATGCTTGAAGTTGTGTAAGCTGCCATAATCTCCTTTTGGGTCGTTAGAAACATCTAACAATCCCATATGGTGTTTAAGCCATTCAGAAAGTTTGAAATTCACAAATTCTGCATAGTTATCATTCGTTCCTCTGCCATTACTTGAGGAAACGTGTCCCTGTCCACTGGAAACATTTTCAATATCCGGCGAAGCATTCAAAGTTACCATTTGTTGCACAGGTGGAATTCCCAAATCTCCAGATAAGGTAGAACCAAATAGGTTGTGCTGACTGTCACCACTCGACACAGGACGAGGAGATGCTCCACATACCGTTAATGAAGAATTTATTTTATTAGAAAGTTTATGAACCAGTGAAGTAAGGCTCCCCACTGCTTCAAAAAGATAATTGATTTTCTCCTCCATGTCATTTGGAATAATCCATGAGTGTGCCTACTCCACAAACAAGTGAAAATGAGTAACACAATCCAAACTATAAAACACAAAGAAGCACACATCGAATACCACAACCACTTTAATGGAATGTGAATTAAGCCTCTGGTAACCGCTTTCATCCACAAAATGCATAGACTTCATCAGAATAAAAAATACTACAGACAGTCAGCTTAAATACACATGACCAAAGCTCCACCCCTTTGAATTAAAGACACATACATAAATAGCTAAATATATCAGAAAGAACACACACTTTGTCGCTAAATTAATACATTAATTAATCGAATTATAAACAACTTGCACAGCAATGAATAAAATATAAATATAAAACAATATTTCATCTTACAGCACACATAGATTTTAATTTAAGAAAACAAGAAATAGAGATGACAACATTAAGACCAGGTGGACGTGCAGCGTTACATCTTAGCTGCCACTTGAGTTCTAAAAATTCTAAAAACAAATCTGTGGGTCCACCCCTAGGGTCTTGATCAACAGTGTCTACTACAATGAATTTAAAAAAAATGTGTAGAGTAAATCTTAATGTGTTTGTATAAAGCATTACATTCATCCATTTTTGCCAATGTCATAATTATGCTGGTAAATTCTATATCTCAACTGTCTAACAGTTTTACCAACATAAAAACATGAACGACATTGGCATAATGCAATATATACAACACCCTTACTGTCACAATTATATTTTTCTTTGGTTTAATGAAACCAAAACCCTGTAAGTAAAATTCAGTTCCTTCTAATAATATGCTACATTGTGAGCAATGTCTGCATTTACTAATCTTGCCCACTATCCCAGAACCCATTGGTCTTTCAACCATCATTTTTAAATAGGTATCTTTCTGATAAACCATGATTGGGTGTTCACCAACTTTATTAAGCACTTCTAAATCACACCTAAAGATGCCCCAAAATGTAATGATTGTCTGTTTGATTTCTTAAAAATGCATATTAAATTGAATAATCATGGCTTTGTTGAACCCTTTGTTTGTGCTAACATTTAAATGGCCTGTTTGGCTACTATTTTGAATATGACACTGGCCCAATAAAGGCACATAAAACCCATTTCTTCTTTTCATTTTAACCTCCTCAGAAATGTTATTGAGAAAACTAGATGGACACCTTCTTTTGAGGAACATGTCTCTCAACTGATTACACTCACCCAAAAACTGGTCATCTTGGCTCACCATCCTTGCCAATCTCACAAACTGTCCCTTGACAATGGCTTTCTTTTGGTGTGTTGGGTGCCAACTATGGAAATGCAAATAATAGTTTGAATGGGTTGCTTTTCTAAATAATATAGATGCAAAACACTGATTTCCACTATTTTTACTAATAGTTACATCTAAAAAATTGACCTCATCTACTTCTACTGTCATTGTGAATCGTAGAAAATCAGTAGGAAGATTGATAAATTCAAAAAAATGGTCAAGTCTCTCCCTTGTGTCATGCCAAAAATAATGATGTCATCAATAAATCATTTGTACAGGCACCAACAATCTTTAAATTCAGATGTAAATAAAATGTTTGTCTCCCAAAATGCCATAACAACATTTGCAAACACAGGGGCACATGAAGCACCCATGGCAGCACCATGTGTTTGTCTAAAAATGTGCCCTTCAAAATAGATGAAATTATTATGTAAAACCAACTCTATTAGCATGCTCAAAGTTAAACTCTGGGTCCTGACCAATTTTACAGTGTAAGGCCAAAAACTGAAAAAAAACACTTGAGCCCAAGATCATGGGGCATAAAGGAATATAGATCTTTAACATCTATTAAAACGAATAACAAATCATCTCCGGAGAGTCTGTTAGAAACTTGGGTTAAAAAATCCCAGGAATCCCTCTGCAACAGTGAATAATTTTTAAATAGCCCTTTGGTTTGTTTATCAATGAATTGGGCAATAAAAAACTCTTTGAACCTTTGGTGTCTACTATTGGTCTTAATGGAGGTTCCTGTAAGCATTTATGTACCTTTGGTAGACCAAAAATGGTTGGTGTTTTGGAAAATTGTACCTTCATATAATCATATTCAGCAAGAGAAATTTTGTCATTCAGAAATAATTCTTCTAAATCTAAATCTAGCCTCCATAGGGCACCGTTCATCTCATTTAAGGAGGTTTCTTCATATGCTTCAGAAAAAAGTATGAAGAACATTTTATTAATGTAATCATAAAGTAGTTGGGATATCTGGTCTGTGCTTCTTTGTGTTTTTATAGTTTGGACTGTGTTACTCATTTTCATAAGTAACTGTATCTTCATATATAGCCTCAAAAACTGCTTTTTCCATTTTTTAAGTAGAAAAGAAGACAAATACTGCACATTTCTCTGTCAAGTCGACACAGCTGCAGCTAGAAGCTGGAAGGGTTGCTGTCAGGTGACAGGGTGCCGCCATTTTTTTTGGAATATAGATAGTAAATCATGCAGTGATCCAAATTGTAAACTATCAATCATTCCCAGCTGAACACAGCCCCTTTGCAAACAGACCTTATCCCCGGTTTAGGTTGTTTTTTAAGATAAACGAGCAAAGTCACAGAGTAGTAAAAAAACTAGTGAAAAACAACAAATAGGTTCGGACTCCTTACTCCAGCAAGAATGACGATATTATTCCAATTCCAACACAAAAGTGGAGGCCCAGAGAGAAAATCTCCAAATTATTACAAAACATTTTAAGAACAGTAATTTTACCATGTACACTGACACAGCTTCTTCAGTTTAAATAACAAAACAGATTTACTCTAAGTCAGTCTTTTAAATCTTTAAAAGGAATATGTCATGACCATTAGTATTTATATTAATACATTTAAAACCAAATAATTTAATCTCTAAAATCTAAGCACATCATTATAATAATAAAAACATCATTTTAGTAAACTGTAAATGTATATTTGAAGATGTATGTGCTTAATAATATAAGGAAGGAAAGGTTAAAAATAAGAAGAATCTAATATTCTTAAAAATGGTCTAGTAAGACAATAAGCAACATTCTGGTAAAATATAGTGCAATTGGGAACTGAATAAGTATATAAAGTAAACTTTGTGCGGAGTTTACAAAAATATTAGAGAACTCATACCAACATGCCAACGTACTGCAATTCATTTTTGCATTTCACGAGCCACCACCCCTTTAAACAAAAAAGAGCTATAATTAAGGGCCAGTTAGTGAGAGCGGCAAAGATGTGCAGTACCTTGGATGACTTCCATAAAGAATGCGATTTCTTATCTGAGATGTTTTCAAATAGGGGTTATCCTACCTACTTTATTCGTGAACTCATTTTAGAAGTGAACACAAAGAGAAACAATGGCTTTTTCAAGGCCATTTTAAGTAGGAACAATCATGTAATGTCCCCTTCTTCTTGTTTGAATAACTCGAATGATACCACCAATACAAATTCCATATTGGCTGAAACACTAGCTCAGACAACTTCTTTTGATCCATCTGTGAGTTACATTATGACTTTTAGCCTAGACTCGAAAGCAATCATGACTATTATACGTAAGAATTGGGATTTTATTTCAAGCAACTCTATACTCACTGACAAATTTGGTCTATTTCCTAGATTTGTGTTCAAAAGAAATAATAACTTAAAAGAGTTATTACAAAGGGTTTCTTTTAAAACATCTTTTAATAGGAAAGTGGGTATGTACCCATGTGGCTTCTGTAATAGATCATAAAGTTAGATCAGGACAGACGTTTACTATACGTAATAAAAAATACACAATCAGAGCCCCATTAAATTGTGAAAGTAAATCTATTGTTTACGTGGCCTTATGCGATTGTTGCCCGTCTTTCTACATCGGTAAGACCGATCGTAGATTACGTGATCGCATGTATGAACACCTATATGCAATCAAGAATAAAAATGACAACAACACACTTGCTAGGCACATTATTAACCAACCAGGCCACAGTTTTTCATTCATGGCAATAGATCAAATACAAGGTAATATTAGGGGGGGTCCTACCCCATTGCTCCTTGAACTATGTGAGCTTGAATGGCAACTTAGAACGGATGCATTTAACTATCCAGCGTTAAATGAAAATTGTAATATCTCCTCAGTATTGAAACTGAGAAGCTACTTAAGATAGCCATATCATGTCTTCATCTTAAGTGTCCATTAACTAACCTTGTACTTATATAGTAAACTCCAATTATGAGTTCTCTAATATTTTTGTAAACTCCGCACAAAGTTTACTTTATATACTTATTCAGTTCCCAGTTGCACTATATTTTACCAGAATGTTGCTTATTGTCTTACTAGACCATTTTTAAGAATATTAGATTATTCTTATTTTTAACCTTTCACGGTACTTATTTCCCAATTATTGAGCACATACATCTTCAAATATACATTTACAGTTTACTAAAATGATGTTTTTATTATTATAATGATGTGCTTAGATTTTAGAGATTAAATGATTTGGTTTTAAATGTATTAATATAAATACTAATGGTCATGACATCACTTCCTTTTTAAAGATTTAAAAGACTGACAGAGTAAATCTGTTTTGTTTTTCACTCTGAAGAAGCTGTGTCAGTGTACATGGCGAAAACGCTATACTAATAAATTTTGCGTTAAGAACTTTGCTTCGCCACTTTTTGTGTTGGAATTGGAATAATATCGTCATTCTTGCTGGAGTAAGGAGTCCGAGCCTATTTGTTGTTTTTCACTTGTTTTTTAAGATGCAATACTACATGACTGTGCCCTCATTTCTATGAGAATGATATGAAGTGACTTTTGTACCTCATTAGAATCCATGTGAGTTCTTGTTTATTTATTTATTTATTGATTGATTGACATTTGATTACCGGGAAAGTTCAACTGGATAGAAGCCCATTTTTATTGGAGGCCCAGAGAGAAAATCTCCAAATTATTACAAAACATTTTAAGAACAGTAATTTTACAATCTTCAAAATAAAACAGAAACATCAGTTTAAATAATTATAAGAAATTAGACATAATATAAAATCATTGGTTAAGAATCTCTACAAGGTATATGACAATCATTTTATATTTGGTGAAATTTTAGACAGTTTGTAGAGAAATTAAAGGTAAGTTAGTCTAATAGAAATATGACTGTGAGAGAAACAGGCTTAGTATATTTAGAGCAAAAGTCAGGGACGAGAATTTGATAACAGTAAGGAAGTAAGTGAAGACGGGAAATTAAGCAGGTATAAGGAATGAAAAGGTACTTGTTTATGTTTGGGGATACAGTTTATCCTATTTTTCAGCAAGAACAGTGTCAGATTTTAGCTATAAAGTCTTCCAGAGAGGTTTTGAAAGATGGGAGGGAGGGTATCGACCTGATGGATACAGGTAAGGAATTCCAGGCCTTAGCAACCATGTACAAATACAGACAATATCCAGCAGATTTGCTAGGTTTGTAGACAAACTGGACTTTTTGGTGACCAGATTGCAATGACCAGCTGACAACATAGCTGTGTAGTAATGGGTTTTAGTGCTGGACAAGCAGATGGATGCTGAATACTTTTATAGGATGCAAGAAGTTGTGTATATTTTACTTGATGTGGCAGTTCTAACCAATTTATGCTTTTCAGTGCTATACAGTGGTGGGTTCTGAAAGGAATATGTGCTGCAAATTTAACAACTTTGTTATAGCATTGTTCAGGTTTTAATGTTTGTGAAGCTGGGAGGTTAGTAAGGATGGGAGCACATAAATAAGAGTGGGGAGGAGATAAGCAGTGCCAAGTGTAGTTTTAGCTGCATTGGTGAGAACGTTTTAAGCTCTGTAAAGCATTCCTAGTTTCTGATGATTTTTTTTCTTATGCAATTTTGTATATGCAGGTCAAATGTAAGATCATCATCCACTATGACTCCTAATAGTTTGCCATGAGAAGTGACTTCAGTGTTTGTATTATCAAGAGTGAGGACTTTAAATTTTATTTTTTCATGAGAGAGGGATTTGGGGAAAAAGTAGTAGTTTGATCATTTTTGGGTTAAGGATGAGTTGTGAGTTACGAAGCCATGTTTCAGTGGCTGTTAAAGCTTCCTGCGTTATTTTTTAGAGGTGCACCATGTTGTCAGATGTTCGAATGAGAGTGAAATCATATGCGTGTTGTATTAGGGTGGCCTGTTGTATGGGTGTAGAGAGGGTGTTGGTGAAAATGTTAAAGACGAGGGGACCAAGAATAGACCCTTCTGCTGCACCAGTGGTAAATAGAAAGTAAATACACAGAATGGAGTTCCATTTTACTGAGTGATACCTACTGGACAGGTAGGTTTTGAATCACAGAATGGTGGGCTGAGACAAACCTAGTAAGGACATTTGAAATAGAAGTTTGCTGTGACAAACTGTGACAAAGGCTTTAAACAAGTCTAGAAATAAGGACGAGACTAGTTTGCCATTATCTCTAGCTTTATTGACAGTATCGATATAGGATAGAAAGATGGGTCTATATTATATTCTCAAAAGCCGACAATGTCGAATCTAACATTGTCGACTGGAGAATATCGAACGCTCAGTATCTCGAGCATGTAATTGGAAATCTCCATAAGGGGAGATTTCTGTTTACTGCAATGCAGTGCGGTCTCGGAGTTAGTATATTTAAGTAGTGGGGGAGTGTTGAGGGTGCATGGGGGCTTGCCCCTCTGCTTAAACCCGTTAGGGTACTTTTTTCTTTTCTTTTTTTTTTTGTCTTTTTATAAGGTCGACGTTTGAAGACATCGACCATATGGTGTCGACCGTATGTTGTTTGATGTTTTCAACCATCGATCTTATAATATAGACCCAGAAGGACAGTGCTACTACTATGGGAAGGATGGAAGCCATGTTGTGTAGGGAGTAGGAGTTCTTCCTAGAAGAGATAGTCTAATAATTGTTTTTTTATTATATTCTTCAAGTATTTTGGCAAAGGGAGATAACATTGTTATAGGTCTAAAGATATTAATGTTTGTTGAATTTCCTCCCTTGTGCAGAGGGATAATGTGTGACTTTTTCCAGAGAGAGGGAAAGTGGGATTTCTGGACTGACCTATTTATAAGGATTGAGATGGGATAGATGATGCTATTGGCTGCTATTTTAGCTACTTGCTTTGAAGGTAATCAGCTGAAGAAGAACTCAGTTTAAGTTTGTTTAAAAGTATTTTTATATAGGATATAGGCACAGGTTTGAAGGTAAAAGTGAATGTGGTGATATGTGGCTGTTGGGCAAGGTTGGGATTAGATGTTGAAGAATCCTCAGTTACAGATGCTACACTAGCTATAAAATAAGAGTTTAACTGTATTGTGGTCTCGGGTGGTGAGTTATTAGGAGAGGGATTTGGGTTGAATTTTTGACTGGGATGTAAGATTTTTTAATGGCTGTCCAAAATGTTTTAGGCTTGTGTTTAGTATTATACTGAAAGTTATTATAGTATAGTTTTTGTCTACATTTATTTGTTTTTTAGTACAATTGTGAAACATTCTAAAGTTTTCAAGATATTGAGTTGTTTTATATTTTTGCCATTCATTCCATGCTTTTTCTCTATCCTGCATTAGCATTATACTCTTTTTGGACAGCCAAATTGAATTATTTGCTTTCGGTCTCTTACTTCTAGGAGGTGCAAGGCTATTTAGATATTCAGAACAGTTGTACTGAGCTCAATTACAGCATCGTCTAAGGGAAGGATTTTTAGGAAGTTCCAGTTAATAGACGATAGTGCAGGAATGAACATTTCTGGGTTAAGCTTGGAAAGTTTGCATGCTGTTTTATAAATATACTATCTAACTGGATGTATAACATATCTGGTCTAATAGACTGTGAGATGATCACTGAAAGAGACAGGCATTGATTCTGTGGTGGAGTATTTGATGGGATCTGATACTAGGATTCAGTCTAATAGAGAATATGATGTCTTGTTATAACGTGTGGGACTATTAATTAGTTGTGTGCATATTAGATATAGTGGAGTTAGAATTTATGTCTAGCCAATTGACATTCACATCACCTAGTAATATTTTCTCTTGTGGAAACGTTATGGATATCCAGTGTAAGATATCTTCCAGTATAGCTGTACTGTTGCAAGGAGGGATATAAAGGACAGTAATGCATATGTGTTTATAAATGTTTATTTTGAGGAAAGCAATAAGAGACTCTGCTGAACTGAATTTTGGTGTTGGTTTGCTGTATGGGGAAATGTAGTAGGTATTGGAAAATATTAAAGCAATACCACCACCACCTTTCCTCTTTATACAGCCATTACGGATGATATTATAGCTAGGAGGTATAACTTCCCACCATCAGGTCAATTTATAACTGACAGCAAATCAGTTTATAGCCAGAACAAAGAGATTAACAAAGAAATGCAAATAAAACAAGCATAATCCATAGAGTCTATTGTTAGGAACTGTGCTGGGATCAGACTGATGAAGGGAAAATACACAGAGAGTTTGTGTGACTTTGACCACCAGATTAAGCATTTCATAAAAACTGTAAGAAAGGAAAGACATTTATTGTTTTACAGGGTTTATAATTCACTTCTATATGTTTTTTTTTCAGAATCCAGTAACTTTTCCTCCTGTATACATGTATAGTCTTCTTTAAGAAATCACCATGATATAAGAACATATGAACCACAGATATTCAAGAAAAACTTATTTTAACTGACACATCCTTCATAAAAGGAACTATATCTAACATTTTTTCATAGTGAGAAAGGCCTTGGTTACTCTAACAGCTTAAACTGCTCATAGAAAGTACATTCTTGAGAGTACTGCAGTGTCAGTGGTGCAACAGGTAGCATATCTGCAGTTCGTGCAGAAGGCTGGGATAAATTCCCATACTGTGTAGACTAATTGCTGGCAGTGCATCATAAATGGGGTTCTGCACCCCTGAGTGTGTCGTCCTTTGGATGAAATGTTAAACCCAGGCCACATCTGCTTGACTTGGTGGTAGCTCAGGTGGAGGTAAAGATCCCATGGCACCTATCAAAAATATTAATGTTTTCATCCTTTGAGATCAAGCAGAGCTTATGGTTAGATCTGCAAGATTTGATAAGTAAGGGTTTTATTAACTTTATTAAACCAGATTTATTTTTACAACTAATGCTATTTCTTACAGCTAAGTAGTAGTACTTCTTTCTGTTGTATATTTATTCATTTTTGATTATAAGATAAGGATTTTCTGCTAAATTTGCCTGGACATTTGTACCTTACCAGTATGCATTGGTGAATACAAAACTTGATAATATCACAGCACTTGTTTATAGCATCCTGAGCAGATTTTTTTAAATTATATTTTTATATATGTATTAACTGTTTAACTGGGTAAGTCCACTGGACACAAGTGTCCCATTTTTAGGGCAACCAAGGAGAATTGTTTGGTCAAATGACCTGCTCAGAATCACACAATAGGTGTGGAATGAATCAAACCATGTACCTTTGATTACAGGAAGCAGTTTGTTAACATCTCAGAGCCTTAATCCTATCCACAAACTACTAGACTAAATAGATTTATTTGGTTTATTGGTGGCGATATTCCAGTCTGTTTTCTTAACTATGATAAGGCATTACAGTTTCTACTGGTATAATTCTTAGAAGACAGACTTCTATGCAGACTTGGGAAGAGATATGCAATAGGCTGATGGCAGAGGATGTCTCCTCATTTCCATCAGGTGAATTCCTGTCAAGTTTCCCTGACCTTCCTCCTAAGGTATAAGCAGTGGTGTCTCCAGTCTCCATCAAGGAGACTGCACCACCTGATGTGCCCCTGAGTGTGTGAAACCTCCCCACTCCCCAGGAGAGGTTAGTGGGCACTTCTTCCCCCACCCTGACTTGTGCTTCCAGTGCAGGAGTCACTAATTGAATCCTGGTCACCTGGGTCACAGCTAGGCCTCCATGCCTCCTGTGCTATGGAGACAAGCTATATTTTTATATATTTGCTGAATAATCAAAACAGTACCAGACAAGGAGAATTCTTATCTGTTGCTGATTACTTTGGCATAGCCATCAGCACTTCTTCCAATAAGCTCTCACAAACTGAAACAAGTTTGTTCCTTTGCTTCCCTTGAGTAAATCTATGAATCCTATATTTGTAAACCTTAACTTGTTCTATTTAGCTACAGATTTCTTACAGAAAACATAGCAGATATTTTCCTTTATTAAGTATTTCACATAGCTATCACTGCATCTCCTAAGTATTTCTAAATATTTTGGTAACTGAGCAGTTACAACATGGTTGTCTTCGCCATTGTCTTCAAATTGTCTGACATATGATCAATCTTTTCTCCATCTTCTTCAATACTTCAAAATAAAAATTCTCCAGATTGGAGTGATATCCATCTTATTCAGACAATGTGATCCCTCGGTGATCATATATTGGTGGGTTCAGTTAGTTTCTCAAGATTTAGACTTCACTGATTTAGGCCTCACCACATCAGGTATTGCTGACATGCCTAAATTATCTTCAATAAAGTTTTGTTATTTACTTTACTGGATAGCAATTGTAAAGGAAAACACTTATGTTAAAGCTCAGATGTTGTAGTTCTGTTAAAGACATGTCCCAAGCAGTAGTTCTTTCCACTTCTTGCTTCTACCCAGTGAACTGAAGTGGATTTTATGTAATAATATTTGTATGCTGTTTGACGTGTGGCTATGGGCAAATCAGTAAACTTCTTTTGTGTCCATGTCTCCAAGGAAAAATGCCTTGCTGATCTCAATAATCCTAACTAGTGACTTAAATAAATTCAAACAATGGAATGGCTGAACTTAGTCACAAGATGCATACATCTCTGCAACATTTAGTATGACTCATAGATAGTAGAAATTTTGGGGAAAGTCATTACAAAACTTGGGTGGATGGAAGTTAAAAGCAGTTTAACTGATCACCTGTAAATCAGTACAAACACTGGTGATGGAAACAGTGCAGTGGCAACGGTTAAGACAGAAATCCTCTAAGGAGAGAAAGGAAAAGAATGGAAAGACTGTATAAATGTGTTCCGCACAAGTCTTTAAAATGGTGTAACTGATGGTACATAGACATGTGTTTGTCGAGTCTAAATAATTTGAATGTAGAATGGCATTACAAATACATTAAACAATGATGCGGTACATAAGAGGGGTCTGAATTATGGTGAGGGATATTGAGGTGGAATGGGTGAATCAAACACAATGAGCCGAACTACTTAGGATGGTTCTGTACATGGAATCATTGTAAATGGAGGAAAATATACTGATATATACACACACACACACACATATATATATATATATATATATATATAGAGAGAGAGAGAGAGAGAGAGATGTGTGTGTGTGTGTGTGTGTGTGTGTGTGTGTGTGTGTGTGTGTGTGTGTGTGTGTGTGTGTGTGTGTGTGTGTGTAAAACATACATATTAATTATGTAACATATATAGAAAATCCAAATAAGAGGGCTTCATTCCTTTACCAAGCTCAGGAGTGTATTAAAATGCAGCCTTTTACAGTGAGTAATTCAACTCTGGGATGACATAAGAATTTAAAGACATAAGATGTAGGATACATTGCCCACAAAATATAATATAATTAAACAATGCAGTTTGAGAAGACCCACACATTCAGCTGTCATGAGAGACAATTATTGATATGCACAACAAAGACTAAAGTTATCAAAGCAGAAATACTGCAAGTCAGAGTAAGTGATAGAAACAATGAAATGTATACAAAGAAAGCTATTTGTTCCGTCTTCCCCAGTAACTTGTATCACTAATGACTGTTCTTTGTTTACAATGGAATGCTAAAAGTAAAATCATGCTGTTAGTATTAAGGTGGAATGCTACAATATAACTCAATGCTCACCAAAGCTGCAGTTGGAAAAAATGATGAAGGAAAAGAAGCAGGTGAAAAGCATCCTGTTGAATTTCCAAAACATCATTACAAAGGGTATACTGGAGAGTTCACTTCCTGAAAGGTTGGATCTGAGCATGACTGCGTGCTGAAAAGTGTTACTTTTTAATCATTCGGAGTGATATTAACATAAAATGTGCCACAGGTAAAGGCAGTGTGCATCACAACTGCCACACCACGGTGGAATGCGGTTCAAAACATGAACCTTACTCAGTGAAGTAGCTAGTACACAAGCAAAGAATGTCACATGCATGACTTAAACAAACTGGCGTCAAGTGTAGATACCAGCATAGTACTATACCAGATTGCATACAAACCCACTATAAAAGTGCATACAAATGCAATTCCCAGCTGTGCTGAACGCACAGAATGTACTGCAACCCAGAAATCAAAATGAACATGCTAACTACATCAGCAACTGTGTTACTGACACTGGCAGTACTGGAAATGCACTATAGACTCCAACAATGACAGCACAAACAACCTCTGCTGTACATGGACCTAAACTAAGGAGGAAATAGACATATGCCAAATGGATGCCACCATTTATACAACATGTGCAGGGCCCCAAAAGTGAAGGGAGGCCAGGGTATGCAAATACCACTGCAATAAGGGTGTGTTCTGCAGTGCTGCTACTCAGGACAGATATATTACAATTACCAGGAGACACTTGGGATATATCAACATTGTATAAGTATTCTAGTGAACCACTTCCTGATAGTAATGAGGCAGCAAGACCATATAAATAGGTTCATAGGTTCATAGGTAGATACTAGGCTATCTGCCCTAGGGCATTTATAAGCCTAGCCAGAGTGTATTTGGCTTCCGCCTCCCTATTAGATTAGCCTACTGTGCCTCTGTAAAGTAGGTCACAGACAGTACCCTTTTAAGATTAGTTTATTGTACCTCTGTCTAGCAGGGACACAGAAGAGATCCCAGGGGTGAATTTGCAATTTCCCATCCACGTGTCCAGATTTCACTTGAAGAGTGTCAGCGAGGGGCTATGTCTAACATGAATTGGGATTCTATTCCAGAGTGAGAGGAGTCTCTGGGAAATGAATCTGTCCCTCCAGCATGTCCTATTTATTTTTGTGCTGAGGTTTAGGTCCCTGGAGTGTGTAGCTCTAAGGGACTTGGATTTTTTGAGGTGGAGCATGTCCATTAATTCTGGGTTTGACATGGCTTTGTACGTCAGGCATAGATCACCTCTGAGTAGGCGGTAAGCAACTGAGTAGAGCTGGAGTTTCTTTAGTTGAGCTGCATAGGACATCTGTTTGTAGCCCATGATCCTCTTGGTGAAGTACTTTTGGGGTCTCTCCAGTTGCTGCAGGTGTCAGGTAAGGTACATCTCAAAAGGGGCATTGTATTAAATTATGGGCCTGATGAGTGATGAGTAGAGGGGCACAATGACCTCTCTTGATCTAGAAGCAAACCCTTTCGTGATAAGGTGGGCTATATAGAAGGTCTTTCTAACCACTTTGGCAACGTGATTATCAAAGGAGAGATTACTATCTATGTTGGTCCCCAAATCTCTAATTACTTCTTCCGTACTTAATGGATTACCACCTATGTGGTAATTTGTGGGCACCTTGTTTTTCCCAAAGGGGATGACTATGCACTTTTTAGCATTTAGCTTGAGGCCGTGGCTCTAGCACCAAGCATCCGTCTCTGTGAGACCCTTTTGGAGGATGCTTGTGTCAGCTGGAGATTCAGTTATGGCTCCCAGTTTGCAATCATCTGCGAACTTTGTCAGCCATAATCCCCCCGTGTTAGCCTGAACCTCAGAGAAGTATATACCGAACAAGAGAGGTCCCAGAACTGAGCCCTGTGGGACACCACTTGTAACTGGTTTGGATTCGGACATGGCACCTGCGATTCTGACCATGTGGGTTCTATCTCTGAGCCAGTTTGCAACCCATCTTGTGATATATGGGTTGATATTTAAGCTGGTAAGCTTATTTATGATGCCCAGGTGGGGTATTGTGTCAAAGGCTTTTGCGAGGTCCAGGTAGGCTGTGTGAACTACCTTGCCCTCATCTATGGCTTTGGTAACTGTTTCAAATAAATCAGCTAGGTTTAAGAGGCAAGATCCGCCCTTAACAAAGCCGAATTGGGTAGGGTCCAGTGTCTGGAGGCTCCCAATGTCTTTGTTTATGAGTTCGAGTTCCATGATAATATGCTCCATAGCTTTACAGACCAGACTAGTCAGGCTTATGGGGCGATAGTTTCCGGGGTCCGTTGTGGCACCACCTTTGTGGAGTGGGACCACTGTAGCTGTATGCCATTCTTTGGGTACATATCCTGTAGTAAGGCTAAGTTTGAACAGTGACAATGTGAGGGTTCAGTTCTTCTTGGAGCTCATGTAAGACACAGCCTGGGACACCGTCCGGTCCCATAGATGCTGTGTTTTTTGCTTTGGAGAGGGCAGCTTTCACCTGTGCATCTGTGATGCAGGGAGGTTACATTCAGTTGGGATAGGCATTTGTTCCTTTGGGGGGAAGGGGGGGAGAAGTTTGCACTGAATCTGTCTGCCAGGATGTTGGCTATGTCTGTAGGTTTGGTATATTTTGTACCATTATGCAACAATTCAGAGCATATCTGGGAGTTTCTGCCCATGTTCCTGACATATCTAAAGAAGGCCTTGTGATTATCTTTAGTGTCTAGGGCAATTTTTCTTTCGAAGCTGGTCTTTGATGATTTTATGAGGGATCGAAGTTTCTTGCTAATACTGATCAGAGATGCCTTCCCTTTTTGGGATTTTGCTCTGTCATGTAGTAGCTTCCTCCTTCTGTTGTATAGCTTATTTATGGCCGGGGTCCACCAGACCGGTCTCCTGTTTTTGGAGGAGTGAGTCTTGGTTTTATTTGGGATAGCATGATCCATGCATTCCTGCTAAGGGTGCTCATAGAATGCATTTGTAAAGGATTCTGCGGATTGGGCTGAATTATCCTCTGGCCCAGGGGCTTTGAAGGATTCCACCTCAGTCTTGAGAAGTGCAAAGTTGGCTTTTGAGAAATTCTTTACAGTGATTTCCTTGGCTGGGGGTGGGGATGGGATATGGATGTCCAGGGAAATTTGTTTATGGTCTGATCTTACCACATAAACATGTTAAATAGACAGGCCAAAGGGACACCTAGAATGTGTGGCTTCCACATCATGGCTGGAATACCGTGGACTAACCCGGTCATTAGATGGCACACATTGCCATCTTGTGTGCCAAGGTTTTGAGATGCACACATATGCTCACAGGAGTGCACACAAACATACACCATTAAAAACACACTCTCTCACACACACATGTGAGTAACTACAGCTACAATTCCATAAATTTGAAGGTTTTGTGTGAGCATAATGTAAAGATACATGATGTAAGCAAAAAGAACTGAAATGAATGCCACAATATCCGAATATGGCATATATCGGTACTGAACCCCTACATTCACAGCAGTGGCATCCCTCATTGTCAGCTCATGGAAAATGCAGGATGCTTACTGGAGCCATGGATATTAGCACCTGTCCAGGTACAAATTAAAACAATAGAAGAGCCATAAGTTAAAGTCCTCCATGAAATGCTGGTCAGCACAGAATGGGTGTTTGCCCATCTGAAGATGCATTTGACGAGATGATTCTAGCAGTGCTTTCCTGTACAACCCAAAAAAAGTTTTCCTAATATTTGTGACATGTCAAATCTTTTCCTAACATGAACCAGCAGTCACACCAGCACAGTCATTACCACCACAGCAACCAGACAATGGCTGACAATAAAGAATTGCTGGTGCCTTCAACACACCAGTGAGGTCAGATGCAGTGGAAGACAGGAACATGGCTGTTCTGTCTGCAGGTACACAGATACGGAACATACAACTAAGGGTGAAATCGTTATAGTGATAAGATTATAGGCAGGGAACAAGAAACATATGTGCAGACAGAAAGCATTCCAGAGAGCATTTAAGCCAGGATTATCATTTCCATGGCATGACACCAGAGCAAAGAGCATGGACCATGGCTAGATGACAGCACCATATGACAATGGACAGATCATTATCCACCACCTTTGACACATATTCACCAAACCCACACTCCTTGGCTACTCCATTCACAGTAGATATGGTAGTAGACAGACAAACGGGATCCTGTTTGTAAGGTATCACCCTCTGACCGGGTACAGGTGTGAAAGCCTTCCTGTCTGGGATACACAAAGGACTGGGAGTTAACCCCAAATACAGCATCTCCGTTTCTTGGCAAAACTGTAATTCCACCACAGGAATACCATCAGTATCATGATGGTGGTGTGCATTGTGATGGTGGTATTGTCAACAAGATGGACATATTTAAGGCAGGTAAAAAATCTGCACACTTTGGTGAGAGAAAATTATATGTCATGTAATGCTATAGTGACATTAACACATGAATATTTGTCAGAGTACTCTTTGAGTAACATAAGCACTATTGATAAGCTTCTGGCAACCATGAGGTGTTTACTCAGACTGCCTTCAGAAAATAGCATGCACCATATGGCATGCAGATCTCCAAAGATACTCATTAGCATATTTAAAGCCATGCAGCACATATATTATATCCTGCTAATCATTATATCTCATTTTTTAGGTATAAAATGTGTGTATTTCTGTTTTGCATGGTGTGGGGTGGTGGGGGCATGTGTCTGTGTGTTTGATTATATAAGTTTATTCAACATACAGTTACTGTGTGGAAAGGAACAGAAGAAGCCATTGAAAACAGTGGGAAATGGGCTTGGGAAACTAGTACCAAAATCCTTGATCAGTGGGAGTTCAGTGTGAAGCTTGTCCTTGGATGAGGATGAGGTAGCCCCATAATATAGAAGAACAGTTCAAATTTCCTGCATGCTTTTGAGGCCAAGTTTCACACAGTAAGTTGTTTAGTAATTTATTTGTGTGCACATTTTATAATGCAGCTTGGCTGGTACCTGTGGTATGGATTGTGAGACCATCAACCCTGGTGGCCATGAGGTCATTGTGGCAGTGAAGCAGACCCAAGGACCTTAACCCCTGTTGGCCATCGCATTTAAGGTGAGTCACAACCAAACAGCATGCAGCAACATCAAGTAATCCATATTACAGTAACATTAACATGAAATTCAATGCTCCTACTTAAAAGTGAACCTGTAAGCTGTCCTAAAAATTATAGACCAATAACTTGCCTGCCGACAATGTATAAAGTATACACAGGAATTGATGCTGACAGAGTTTATAGTCATTTAAAAGAATACTCAATTATGGCAGTAGAACAAAAGGGCAACAAAATAAAGTCATATGGAACAAAGGATCATTTGTTGTTAAATAAAGTCATAGTAGAGAACTGTAAAAAGGGGAAGAATCTAAGTATGGCATGGATTGACTATGAGATACACCCTACACTGATCAACTACATAACAGTGACCATGAAACAGTGGCAGGCCACTTTGCAATTAAGCCATGATAAAGGACAAATTATTATCCCAGGGATAAAAATTCAAAGGGGGATATTCCAGGGTGAGTCTCTGTCACTGTTGCTATTCCGCCTTGCCCTTAACCCATTAAGCTGTTAACAGCTTAGGCCATGGCTATAATTTGGCTCCTAGAAAACAACAAAGTGTAAAGACTTCTCATCTTCTCTTTGTCAATGATTTAAAACTGTATAGCTCATCAGATGAGAAACTGAAAGCAAAACTGCAGGTTGTCAAAACATTTTCAGATGATATAAGAATGTCATTTGGTCTTGATAAATGTGCAAAAGCAACCTTTAAATTAGGAAAACTGCAGCACCAGGAAAACATCAGTTTGGGGCAAGAATGTGATATAAAAGAACTTGAGCAAGAGGGAATGTATAAATATTTCGAAACTGATGAAGGATCAACAATAAAAGAATAACAAATGTGAATAAAACATAGTAAGGAATACTTTAGAAGACTTAAATTAATCTGAAAACAGTGCTGACATCTAGGAACAAAATCCAAGCTATAAACCAATTTGGTGTTCCTGTTCTAACTTACAGTTTTGGAATGATTGACTGGCCCCAACACATGTTGGATAGATAAGACATGAAAACAAGGATACTTCATGCTCACCAAATGATTTATAAAAATCAGTGTATACAAAGATTATATATTTCCCATTTCAAAGGAGAATGTCATATAACTTCTTTGAATTTAATGGAAATTTTTTCCAAAAGTTCAGTGGTATAGCTATGGATGTCATAATGGCACCCAGCTATGCCAATATATTCAGGAATGGATGAGAAAAAGCAAATATAATTTCAAGTGTTTACTTTAAAAATATCATCATATACAAACATTTTATTGATGATATTTTTTTAAATTGGAGAAGAAATATAGTACCTTTTAATGAATTTTCAAATTACATTTGTGACGCCCGTGCCCTGGCCCAGCATCCAAGGAGCCTCAATCCTCACCACTAACACCAGAGAGGGCGTCTCATATATGAAGAAAGGATAACCAACAAACACAGTAAAGTGCAATTTCCCTTAAGACCACACAGAGATCACAGTCAGTCCAGGGCTGGTCACTCCCTTGCTCTCCAGGTCCTCAATAAGACTCCCCACTGGCATAGCTATAGGGTCCAGATCTCAGCCTAGTGGGCAAGCTAAAACCTCTAGCACCCTCTCTGTCCAACCAGTGCTTCGTGTCCCTACCCAAGTAGCTGACACACACACACTCACACACTTTGAGAAGAGTTTATACAACCACACAGATATTCCTGGGGAAGGCTTGCACAAGTTTTTCCAGCTGTGCCCCCTTTTTCCCAGACTATACGGTAGTACCTTGCCACTACCTACTAATATTTATCAGCTACTCAAAGGCCCTTAAAAGGGTGTCCAATTATTACTGTGCAATATTATTATCCAATTGTTAGCATAACTAAACAGTCAAGGCTTATTGAAGTGACTTGGTACAGTAATCGCTATAAATATGCAATGTATTCTAGAGCTTAAATTATCTCGACACAAAAAAGCCACAGTTGAAAGGTTTAAAATATTTAACAATAAATAATAAAAACACAAGATAATACTTCTTACTACACTGTGCTAGTCAGGAGATCAAAGATCACAGAGAAATACTTAAAATAATTCAGTAGTACAGTTCTGACATCACAGAAAAACACTAATTCTTCACACTTCCCTGGGTTCCCAGGCTAACAGAAACTGCATTTACATTCTTAACACCTCCTTTTGTTATCTTGCAGCTTGTCAGGAAACAGTGCAATAAAAATACATTTGCGTGTTTAAATCTAGCAATTTAACTCTTGGTTAAAACAATAGAAAGAATTTCTTCATATAGACCCTTCGGCACCACTGTCTACATCAAAGGGTCACCACATGCTTTACTTTGGTCAGTAGAATGCACTGTTGTCACATTTTTTTTCCAGTTCCACATGTACCAGCAGTTTTTTCCATTTAATATAAGTTTAATAGCTATCTATTAGTTAATAGACCTTTGAATAGATGAATATATTTTAATATGTGATGCATAAATATTTTAAACTGTATTTTTAAATGAGTAATTGCACTGTTATGTAATTAATTGATATGAAAATATGATTGGTTGCAATGAGTTTAAACAACAGTGCATGGAATCATTCATTTCCTGATGAAGCAGCTTTTGGCTGTGAAAGTGTTCACCTGTTCTTTTTGTGATTAAAAATTTTATGTTTTTACCTGCTGTGGTTTTGTGCCTACCAATATTTTATCTTGGACTGTTTTCACTTGTGGAGGCCCAATTTACCTGCACCTATATCATATTTTTCTGTTTGATAACCTTGAGATTGCTTTTTGAAGATATTTTTACATTGGAAAAGTTGTTGTGACAGTCCCTAAAAAAGGCACTAGCCTTAAGGTAAGAGCCTTAGCCATTAATTGAAATCCCAGAGGTGACAGATGAAGACCATCTCTGGCAAAGCAGTGTAGTCTATCTACAATATCATCCCAGGCTGACAGATCCCCATAGAATAACACCAGAAACTAAGCCAATTGTTGAAGTCAATCATTTTTTGTTTATATTGTGGTATCATCTTAGGTGAAGGTATCATGCAACTCAATGCTAAGAACATGCCTGTCTGAGGCACATATTCAGAGAGCTCAATCATGTCTCTTCATATAGTGCAGCGAGGTACATCTCAAGTCATTCACACCAACGTGAACTATGATGGAGTAATAATAGTATTTGTTGTGGAAAGACTTGAATGTGTGTGTGATCTGCCGGATCCTGGCACCTGACAGACGGCTGACCATAACCTTCTCCTTGTCCAGCCTGATGAGTGGGACATCTATGTATCTCACTATAGAGTCACTTATAACCAGAAAATTTGGTTTAGATGTGCTTTGCCTTAGGGGATTGTTTGGTGAGACACTTATGCTTATGGTTTTATGTGTATTGAGTGCTGTAGGCTGTATTAGGTGTAGCATGTTTGTGTTTCAGAGGTCTCTGGTGTTTAGATAAATTTTTGGTGAGCACTTCCAAGTATGATGGTTTATGTGTTAAGAGCATGGTTTGTGCAGGAGGTATAGTATGTAGGCTGACAACCTGTTCAGTGTCACTGTTCTGTGAACTAGAGATCAAGGATTCCAAATTCTTAGTACGTATGCATCTCTCACAAATTGAGCTTGAGTGGTTTAGGAGTAGTGGGTTGTCAGTGTACATGAGGCAGTTGCTACACTGCCATAGGATACTCATGTCACTCAGGCTGGCAGGAGAAATGGAGGAGAACTGACCATCCATAATAATAGGTATAAATTTGTTTACTTTAATGAGGACAGTTGCAAATGTGCTGCCTAAATAAAACACTAAGTTAAGCAATTTTCAAACAAGATGGCCAATGGAAATGCTCAGTGCTGACCCTTGTTCCAACAGTCTCCAACTCAGATGGGTCCTTTGATACATTCTTCTGCCACAAGGGTGCAGGGGGCCCCCTTAATGTAAGATGGCTGGTTTTAGTGCTCAGATAATGCCAAACAGTGTAGATTCAGCAAATCTGAATCTAACCTGTGCTACTAAATACACAAGTACTAGAAAATACAAAGTGTAGGAAAAAGTCTCAAACAGCAAACAGTGAAACACTGAAACAGCAAAACAGTTATAAGTAGGCAGTTATTCAGTATACACAGTTTAAAAGTGTAGTACAGTGAATAAAAATACTTATATTTCTGTAGATTTGAAAGGATGCCTTAGATTTTGTTTGGATTCACTCCAGAGATCAGAGAGAGCACACCAATCCTACAGCAGCTCCTGTAAACTGAGCACAGGCCCTTGCAAATTTGGTGCCTTAATACAAGGTAAGTTAAGCAATTTTCAAACAACCTGGCCAATGGAAATGTTTGATATTGAGCCTTATTCCAACCATCTCCAACTCAGATGGGTCCTTTGTTACACTCTTCTGCTACAAGGGTGCAGGGGGGCCTCTTAATGTAAGATGACTGGTTTTAGTGCTCACATAAGGTGAAACAGTCTAGATTCAGCAAATCTGAATCTAGTATATGCTATAAAATACGCAAGTGCTAGAAAATAAAAAGTGCAGGAAAAAACATCTCAAACAGCAAACAGTTGAAACAGTGAACCAGCAAAACAGTTAAAATGGCTAAAAACAATTAAAAGTAGGGCAATTCAGTAATACACAGTTTAAAAGTGCAGTACAGTAAATAAAAATATGTATTTTTCTGCAGATTTCAAAGGATGCCTTGAATTTCATTTGGATTCATTCCAGAGGTCAGAGACAGTACACCAATCCTGGAGAAGCGCCTATAAACTGAGCACAGGCCCTTGGAAATGTGCTACCTAAATACAATCTAAGTTAAGCAATTTTCAAACAAGCTGGGCTATGGAAATGCTCAATACCGAGCCTTATTCCAACAATCTCTAACTCAGATGGGTCCTTCGCTACACTCTACTGCCACAAGGGTGCATGGGGCCCTCTTAATGTAAGATGGCTGGTTTTAGTGCTCAGATAATGCCAAACAGTCTAGATTCAGCAACTCCGAATCTAACTTATGCTATAAAATGCACAAGTACTAGAAAATACAAAGTGCAGGAAAAACAGTCTCAAACAGCAAACAGTTGAAACAGTGAAACAGCAAAACAGTTAAAATGGCTAAAAACAGTTAAAAGTAGGCGGCATTTCAGTAATACAGAGCGTAAAAGTGCAGTACAGTGAATAAAAATACTTATTTTTTTGTAGATTTCAAAGGATGCCTTAAATTTTGTTTGGATTTACTCCAGAGGATATTGGACTGGGTGACTGCAAAATAAATGCCAAATGGGCCCAGCAGTGCCAGAATCAAGCTAAAAAACTTCTCAAAAGCTAACTACAACATCCTAAGGGAGGGTATATGTGGCTTCACACCACCGCCCCCCTCAGAGGATGCAGGCAATTATGCTGAACAGTACATCAGCATCTGTACAACTGCATGGACTCAGCCATACTCAGTAGAACTAAAACCTGCTCTTCAAGGAAACACAAACATGTTTGGTGGACATCCTCTATCAACAGGCTTTACAACAAAAGGAAGAAACTGTTGTCAAAGGGTAAAAGGGAACAAATTCCAAATTGGAAAAACTCCCTCCTTAGCCTCAACAAGCAAATTAGATCACTAGTGAAAACCTCCAAGGCAAATTATGAATTGAAACTAGCCACCATAACAAAGGGAAACCATAAAGTCTTCTTCAGTTATATCAGGAACCTCCGTGGCAAAGCCCAGGTTTGTTCCAAATTAGTACTCAACAGTATCACTTACACTGATCCTGTTGACTTAGCCATCATGCTAGCAGATAGATTCAGCACAATCTTCACCCCCTGTCCCCCCCAAAGGCCCTTTCAACACCCCAATACTTGTCCCACTCCTCACATCTCCATAGCTCAAGTGTTACAGGCCCTATCCAAGGCAAAGAACACAGCTTACATGGGACTTGATAGTATCCCAGGATGTGTTCTGCACCATCTCGAACAAGAACTGGCTTCTCCATTGAGCACCCTATTCAACCACAGCCTAAGTACTGGCTTCATTCCAGCAGAGTGGAAACTGCCATTGTCATCCACTTGCACAAAAGTGGTGCCACTACTGACCCTGAAAACTATTTCCCCATTAGCTTGACAAGTCTGATCTGTAAACCCATGGAGTGTATTATTATGGATCTCATAAACTAGGACATAGGCAAAATCCAAGTACTTGACCCCACCCAGTTCGGCTTCGTCAAGGGCAGATCTTGCCAGTTGAATCTGGATGACTTCTTTGAGACTGTCATCAAGGCCCTGGATGAGAGAAAGTTACTACATACAGCTTACCTTGACTTGGCCAAGGTCTTTGACACAATCCCTCACTCAGGCATCATCGAAAAGCTACCACAACTTGGCATAAATCCCTGTCTCATCAGGTGCATGGCCAACTAGCTCACTGACAGGACCCTCAAATTCAAAATAGGCACCTCCACCTCCGATAACAGACCTGTCACTAGTGGAGTTCCCCAGAGATGCGTTCTGAGACCTCTACTGTTTGGCATCTGTTTCTCAGAGGTCCAGGCAAAGATAAAGCGCTTGTTGCTGATGAAATTTGCAGACAACTATAAGTTGTATGCTGTCATTGACTCTCCAAATGATGTTAACATACTGAAAGAGGGTCTCATAGCAACTAATGACTAGTGCCAAAGTCATGGCCTCAAGCCAAATGCAAAAAAATGTATCATAATACCATTTGGCAAAAACATGACCCCTATTGATTACCACATTAATGGCAACCCCCTAAGCACACAACCTGTGGTGAGAGACCTGGGCACTCAGGTTTATAACAACTTCACATTCGACCATCATGTAGTGGCAGTGGTCAGAAAAGCCTTTTACTTGGTTCATCTCATAAGTAAAGGGATTGCATCCAGAAAAAAAGGAGGTTATTACCTCTCTACACTCCTCCCTCATTAGACCAATAATTGAGTATAATGCCCCATTTTGGATGTACCTCTCCAAATATCTGCACCAACTGGAAAGGCCACTGAAATACCTCACAAAGAGAATCCATGGCCTCCAACATCCATCCTATGCAGACAGGCTCAAATCACTATCACTCTACTTGGTATTGTACAGCTTGCTCAGGAGTGATCTGTGTCTCGCCTACAAGGCAATCTCAGACCCTGCCCTACTAGAGATGCGCCCTATCCCTACGTCTAACTCCTCTCACACTACCCACTCAAAAGGCCTGAATCTAATATGCGACATCAATAAAACCTGCTGAAGAGACAGGTTTGTCTCCCAGAGGCTGCCCTGACTCTGGAATAAATGTTTACAATATACATCAAACAGAGCACCTCGCTGACCCTTTTCAAGCTCAACCTTGATGAGTGGATGGGAAACCACAAATTTTCCCAAGGGTTCCATCTCTGTCCCTCATTGACAGGGGGGAACAGGTGCTGATTGAGGTTTCTTTTTGGGAATAAACTCTCGGCTAGGCTTGGAAGGGCCTCAGGGCCATTAGCCTAGTAACCTCCTATGATCCTATAATCCCTATAGTACCATACTAGTTATATTTACTCAACAAAAGACTGCAAGAAGAAAAATACTTCCCCACATTCTGAGACCAAATTCTCAACAGAAGATCATCACATGGCTCATGTAGTTTGCTCATTCTCCTATCTTCTGGATATGTTGCAACCTTTGTTATAACAGCAGCTTAGTTCTGGGTGTTATTTGTGAATAGATTGGCTTACAGTTGTAAATTATTGTCAAGTGTCACAGCAAAGCAATCAAATCCCTTCATCCAACCAGTCACACTCAAAAATTGCAGCTGACACTTGTAGAGAAGCAGTGAACAGTTATTGCCATCCATGGACTTTACCAAGTAAGTAGGGAATGCAGGTAGATGGCCAAACCTTTCTTTTGTATCAGCTACCCATCAAGGGAGAATTTAAAGTCATCAATTAGCCTACTGCATGTCCAGAGTACCCAGAGTAAACTCACATTAACACAGGGAGGACATGTGATATCTCTGAAGGCTCCTCAATGGAGAAATGAACCAGAGAACTTCTTGCTGTGAGGAGACAATGATATTCACCGCACCTCTGTACTGCTCCAAATCCCTCTCAGTTGTACAAAAATCCAGCATAAGCCACAACTCTGAACTAAGTTATTTACATGAGTTATGAGTCCCTAATGCAAAAGGATCATCAAGCAAAAACCTTGTACAATAAATTTTATAATAGACAATATTCCACTCAATCACTTCCTGTTCTTCAACCAGATC
Source organism: Protopterus annectens (assembly GCF_019279795.1). Classification (NCBI taxonomy): domain Eukaryota; kingdom Metazoa; phylum Chordata; order Ceratodontiformes; family Protopteridae; genus Protopterus; species Protopterus annectens. The sequence goes on along the minus strand of NC_056743.1, from coordinate 1,287,442,356 downwards.
AACCTTTACACTTTAAGTATAAGGAGGAGAGAATATGGAATAAAGCAGGTATTGCAGTAAAAAATGATGAAATGAGTCCACACATGTTACAAACTGAAGAAGGCATCATAGATAGACATAATGGAAGACACATACAGGCTGATTCAATACAGTCTCAAGATGAATCTTGAGTTCCTGAGAGTCACTCCCACATATCTGAATTAAGAATGATGAGGTCCTTAGCCAATTATTTTGTTCCTCTTTCTTTGAAGGTTTTACCACAACCAGCTATCCAAGACAAGGGTGGAAGTCCTGAATCTGAAATATGTTCCAGTAGTTTGAACTATTGATCTGAGTGTCACTGCATCTGATTCTACCCAAATTGTTCCACTGAGAGACACTGGACAAAGTTCTAATAATTTTACTTGTTTGCCTACCCATTTTTCTTCCACAGGTTCCAGGTGTTTCCACATAACTCAAAGTAGTCATCAAGTTTACATCCACTAAGATACCTTCCAGTAGGCAGATAAGTGGCTGCTTTATTTTTCCTCTTAAAAATGTTATTGCATTACTGCTAAATACAAATATCTACCTCAGGTGCTGCTATTTATAAGCAATTGCTTGTCTAGCATGTGCAAAATGTTTTTGAGCGTCTGTACAGCCCAATAGCATTCTAAAATATTAAATACGTACATTGGAATTATGTCATAATCATAGTTTTAGACAAAGTTTTCTCTCTCTCTCCCTTTAGAAGGGAGTTGTGATCATAGGAAATGTATGCAGCTCTGTAGTTGTATATTGTCAGAAAAATATGTATTAGTGTATGTATTAGTAATATGCTTAGTGTATTTAAGGCTTGAAAAGGGTTAACACATTTATTCTATTTCACACTAGATAAAATCTGTACAAATTGCAGAAGCTTTCTAACCTTGTATTGTCATGAAATATGCGCAGCTATAATCTTTGCTTATGCTTTGGAAATTTACAGGAAAGCAGATAATTTCTGCTTGTGTCAGGAAAATAATGAATAGATGTATCACTTGTATTAATGTTATGAGACTTAGACAAGGAGTTCTGCTTGTGCTGTGAGAAAATACACAGCTGCAGAAGCTATAGATAAACAGAACAAAGACTGCTTGAAAATATGAACTGCAATCAGCATTTGCTTGTGCCTAAGCTAGAAAAATACCTTGAAATGTAACACATGTATTAGAACTACACAATAGAAGCTTGTAACGGACTAGAGCCTACCAAGGCCAGGTTGTTTTTCTCAAAATGTTTTTCATAAATCCAGTCATGTCAGCAGAAAATCTGAGTAACATCTGCTGTAGAACAACACTGAAAGTTGTGTTTGATTATGTCAACCATAGAAGGCAATGTCTTGTAGAACAGTATAAGAATAGCATACTTCCTGTTAGTAGTTAGGCAAAATCCTGTATTTGCATGTTTTTGTCTCCTTGCAGCAAGTTATTAAATGTGCCTTATCTGAACCTTACGTGTATTGGTCTTTGAAGTTTTTTCCTTTGACAGATTGGTCCTTCGGACCGGAAACCCTTACTTCACCTCGGATCAGACAGGCCAGGTGGCTTGAAACTGTATGGGGAAGAAACCACATCGGTTCTTATTTGAAAAGCTCTCCGAATGAATTGTCGTACAAATGAGGCCAGCCACTTTCTGATCTGCAACTGAAGGACAGGTTTTTCACGAACCAGGTGATCAATCACGAAGGCTTGGATAAGGTGAATCTACCTTTTTTCTGTTTTAGATCAGGGACTAGATTTGTATTGTTTTTGTCAGGACTGTATTTTTACAAGTCGGGGACAGAAAAGATTACTGTCTTGTCATAGATCAGGGAAACAGAGTAGGTAGGCAGTCATTCTGAAGAGACTATAACAAAATCTGTGGTACCATGTTAAAAATAAGGAGTTACATAACGATTAAAAAGGGTAGAACAAAATGGGTAATAATTGCACAAAAAGACCCCAAAATCCGCCATTACCGAAGACGCAAAATACATGCAGTCACAGCGTGCTGATAATGTTAAATACTACTCAAAGTGGGTTAATAAGTATGAATTTGATGGTAAATTAGAAAAATCCTCGCTTATCAAACTTGTCAAACAGCTTAAAACCGATTCCAAAGGTCAGGTAAAAAAGCAGCGCCAATTAGGAATTCCTCAGGCACACAGGTGGATTGAGGAAGTAAACCGTAGGGAACAAAAGAATAATAATTCAAAAGCAATGTTTTTAGATAAGGAGGACAATAACTTAGTAATAGCATTGGCCCCTCTGCCCCCCCTTACCAGAATATGAAGCAAGTGAACAAGTTAGTCCACCCCCGCGATATCCTGCTGCCACTGTAAATAGAGACACTACAAAAGCAAGACTGTTTATTAGAGATACCATCGAGACCAGGTCTCGAACACGGGCAGGTAACTCAAAAGGGGACATTGAATTATATCAAATGGGTAGGAATTCATGATCTACGAGTGAAGAAGAAATATGCCCACTTATAGAAGTACCTAATCCTCAGGCAGGACAAGAAGGTCAGGACCCAACTATTCTAGTGTATAGACCCTGGATTCCGGAAGACATCCGGAAAGCCACTGAGGGAATTCCCCATCCAAAAGTTTATTTTAGAAAGTTCTTAGAAGATTTACAAGGAATGAGGCTAAGTTATAATTTAAACAGAGGAGAGGTAGAAAGAGTAGTCAGACAAATTGTGGGACCAGATTGGCACATGATTAGTGGCAACTGGAATCCCCATGATGCTGTACACAGACCCCTCCCACATAGCAGCGCAGAACTAGAAAACAGAGTAAAAGGTCTTACAGACTGCATCTCTGAGAAATGGAAGCCTAGGGCAGACTGGACTGGCATTAATCAATGCATCCAACAAGAAGGTGAAACTATTGACAGATATTATGCCAGACTGTTAGAATGTTTTAATAACCATTGTGGAATGCAGGTTCCTGAAGATCAGACACAAGATTCCCCATATGAGCAGCAGTTAAAGAATGCATTTTTGAAAGGCAGCATTGCACCCATAAGCAGTTTTATTATAAAGCACACGGTAGATCATCGTACAAGCAGGTTACAGTCATTACTTGAATATGCTAGGCATGCCGAAAGGCATTTTAATAGCAAAAAGAAAAAGAAAGCCCAAGTATTTTCTGTAGAAGATGGAGCAGAAGTTTATGCAGTACAGTCTGGGAAAAAGGGCAAGAGAAATGCCCGGGAAACAAACAATCTGATCAGCGATCAGAGGACTTTGAAGGGCGAAAGAAAATGGGTGAATGTTTTAAATGTGGTAAAAAAGGGACACTTGGCAAGGGATTGCAAGAAAAACAAGAAGGCAACCATGGAAGACAAGGAGGGTGAGGACTGACTATATGATAGTCAGGAATCACTAGAAGGGGATAGCAGAGAAAGGACAAATGAGAATGTGATAGAAGGAGTAGAGGATGTGACAGAAGAAATAGAGGAAGTGCAGGAAGTTACGGATAGTGAAGAAAATGAAATATTGGATTTAGCTTTATTGAGCTTAGAGCTCTATATGGCAGACACAAAACCAGAAGTTACACTCCTGGTAGAAGGGAGGGAGGTCAAATTCTTGTGTGACTCAGGGGCATCACGGACCCTGATACATCCCTCCAAACTGCCAGAGAATTCAGAGTCACCTGATTACATACTAGTGAAAGCAGCTAATGGGCAGCTGTATCGGAAGCCCCTCTCCTATAATATTGCAATAACTGATCCTGTTTCAGGATTGACCCAGAAAAGCAAAATTGTTGTTTCCGCAAAATGCCCAGTAAACCTCTTGGGCAGAGAACTTATGCAGCTATTTGGTATAGCAGTAGTTCCGACTATGCAGGGTATGGAAGCACAGCGACAAATTGATACCTTTGCAGTGCAATCGGAGGGTGAAATGTTCTATTGGTACAGCCAGGACTTGGTTACGACTGGTCCAGGGGCAGTGACCGAAGAGCTGATGAATGCAGCCATCAGCAAGTTCCCTTCCCTTGACATTGATAAACAACATTTGTTGCACTGTTCACTGTATTATTGTAACACACCAGGACCTGATAAGGAATATAGCAAGAATTGTTTAGAAATAGTGCAAACAGATTGATATTACGTAATCTGTACTGGGACATGGAATGGAATAGTGTAGCCAGCTGTTCATTGCCCCAGGAGTTCTTTGCACTCTATAAATCTAATTGATTACCACATGTTAGCTTAACTAAGGACAAGAATGTAAAATGGGTAGACTTAGGAGAAAAAGTCACGAGATGGGAAAAGCAGACAGAGTTAGAACTGTCAGAACAGGGAATACAAATGCAGAAGCTGAATTGGATAACTCAGTCCCACCCAGCCATGCACTTGCAGTCTAGCAAGGACAGCTGATTAGCACTCCTATTAAAGGAGGAAGAGAATGCCTTACAGAATATACCAGAAACTCTTTGGTCAACAGGAAAGTCAGATGTAGGACTTATTCGTACAGCGGGACCAGTTACTATCACGCCAAAGTCAGCATTTAGACCACAGAAAAGACAGTATCCCTTAAGAAAAGATGCAGAGGTAGGAATCAAACCTATTATAGCAGCTTTACTTAAAGAAGGGGTGCTGGTGGAATCTCCTGATTCACCATGTAACACACCCTTATTTCCTGTTAAGAAAGCGAATGGAGAATGGCGTATGGTCCAAGATTTACAAGCTGTAAATGACGCAGTAATACCAAGGGCACCTACAGTGCCAGACCCACACACCCTGTTGAATGATTTAAAACCTCAACAGAAATATTTTTCTGTGGTAGATATCAGCAATGCGTTCTTTTCGATACCGATACACCCTGACAGCCAATATTGGCTTGCATTCACATTTCAGGGGAAAAGGTATACATATACGCGACTACCATAGGGATATTGTGAAAGTCCGACAATATTCTCACAAGAAATGGCAAGCAACTTGGCAGGATTTACCCCACCAAGAGGCAGTCAGATTTTACTTTATGTTGATGATATCCTGCTGGCGGCCCACACCCAGCAAGATTGCAAAGAAGATACCATAGCACTATTACAATTTTTAGCCACTGAAGGACATAAAGTAAACAAAAATAAACTGCAGCTTTGGAAAAAACAAGTTAAATACCTAGGATATGTAATACCCAAAGAGGGTAGAACATTAGATGAGGACAGAAAAGTAGCGATTTTGCAAGCACCAAAACCCACTACCAAGAAGGAAATGATGCCCTTCCTGCGTACGACTAATTTTTGACAGAGCTGGATTCCAAACTATGCTTTGGAATCTGCACCGCTGACTAACCTGATATATAAAAAGCCTATGGCAGCACAGGATTTGTTACAATGGACACCAGAAGCAGAATCTGCTTTCTGCAAACTGAAACAGTTAATAGCATCCTCATTAGTTTTAGGATTACCAAACTATCATAAACATTTTTTCCAAACTGTAGATTGCAAGCAAGGTTATATGACATCAGTGTTAACACCGCAGCATGGGGACAAGCAACGCCTTATTGCTTATTATTCATCACAACTAGACCCAGTGGCATGGTCTTTACCCCACTGTGTACAAGCAGTAGTTGCAGCTGCAATGGCAGTACAGGCTTCGGCCTCAGTAGTTTTGTTCCACCCTCTCACATTGAGAGTGCCTCATGCAGTCACGATTATTTTACTGCAAGAGAAGGTAGCATATCTTTTCCCTGCTAGGCATCTTTCCTGTATGACTATATTGTTGAGCCAACCTCATATGGCAATTGAACGATGCACGACTTTGAACCCTTCTACCTTGCTCCCAACCCCTGCAGATGGCACACCACACAGCTGCCTGCAGGTGATTGAGCAAAAGACACTGCCTAGAAAAGATCTCACGGATGTCCCCTTGGATGTTGCCGAGGTGACATACTACATGGATGGCTCATGCAAAAGGGGTCCTGCAGGACAGAACCTAGTAGGATATGCAGTAGTTTCTGATACTGAGATTATAAAAGCGAAACCTTTACCACACAATTTATCTGCACAGGCAGCAGAATTGATTGCCTTGACACAGGCATGTACCTTAGCAAAGGGTAAATGTGTGACCATTTTTTTACTGACAGCCAGTACACTTTTTCTACTGTACATGTTTTTGCGCAACAGTGGAAAAATCGAGGAATGATAACATCTACTGGCAAACCAATCACTCATGCACAATTTATTTTAGATCTTTTAGAATCTATTCAGTTACCTCAGAAAGTAGCTATTTGTAAATGCACAGCTCATACCAAGCAACAGGATAGGATTTCAAAAGGTAATGCAAAAGCTGATACAGCTGCAAAACAAGCAGCTTCAGAAGTATTTTTTTTGAATGAGGAATTACAACCCTCTAGGATTTTAGACTTAGAAATGTTAAAGACAATGCAGACACTTACTACGCAGGCTGAAAAACAAAGATGGGTAAGACGAGGAGCAATTCTTGAAAAGGGGCTGTACATGTTTAAAGAAGGGAATATTACCATCTAATTTGTTTAGATATGCAGCTTTGTTGAGCCATGGGCAATGCCATGTCTCAACAGGGGGGATGGTACAGCTGGTGAACCAAGTGTTCACGACATATGGATTCTTAAACTACTCTAAAAAATTTGTTTAATGTGTCACGTTTGTAGCAAACATCATGCACAAGGGGCATTAAAGCCCAAGCAAGGGAGTTTCCCTACACCACCGTATCCGTTTCATACTATCTGTATGGATTTCATAGAATTGAACAAATGTGAAAATAAGAAGTATTGTCTTGTCATTATAGATATGTTTTCCAGATGGGTGGAAGCCTTTCCGACTAAAAATCCAGATGCGGCTACTGTAGCAAAACTCCTCATTAAAGAAATCATCCCTAGATTTGGCATTCCGGAAAGGATCTACAGTGACAACAGTACACACTTTGTAAACCAAACCATACAGCAGTTAAGTAACCCTTTTTGGTATTTCTTTAAAAAATCATTGTGCATATCATCCGCAATCTGCAGGGTTAGTTGAGAGGCATAATGGGATTTTAAAGAGTAAGCTAAGAAAGTTAATAGCAGAAACAAAGAGAAATTGGGTGTACTGTCTGCCTCTGGCACTGTTGAGCATGAGAACTGTTCCGAATGCGAAAGGATTGACTTTTTTTGAAAAACTATTTGGAAGGGCTTATTATATACCTCAGTGGAAACCACTCATGCCCGCAGACCAGGAAGCCGACTGTACACTAGCAGAGTATATGAGAAATTTGTTGAATTCTAAACACCTGTTGCAGTCAAATTCTGTTTCAGATAAAGAGATAAAGAACAAACCAGACCATCAGAAGTGGCAGTGGCTCCAGGAACCTGGATCTGGGTGAAGGCAATAAAAAAGAAGAATTGGATGTCACCAAAATGGGAATGTCCATATCAAGTATTTCTGTCGACACCCACTGCAGTCAAGATTGCAGAGCATGCCTCGTGGATCCACCTGATGCACTGCAAACTAGTTAAGAACTTTGAACTGGACAAAAATCTTGTCACATGTCAAGAGCAAAAATGATAGAATCCAGAAAAAGCAGGAATGCAGAACAACCATTTCCTCAGATGTATTGCACAAGCATCCTGTTAACTGTACTAGTGACAATTATCTTTTTGTTGTGGCCATTCCTTTTTCCAGCCACACAAACTGAACTGAATAAACATGAAGCGTTACTCATAAACTGGCACCCAAACTTGAAAACACTTACCAGGCAATTAAATATGTGTATGCTGAGACTTTCAATGTTTCGAATTGCTGGATTTGCACAGCTTTGCCAACAGTATACAGGGGGTTATTAATGACTACAGTCCCCCTAGGGATCAACAAGACCTGGAAAAACTTGATTTATGATACCTCAACCATTACATCACAAGATAAAATAGCATTGCACTTGTCTATTCCACAGAAGGGAACTGTATGTTTTTATAAAAATGATACTGTTCAGGTGGGTTGGAGCAATTGCAATGTAACTGTTCCTTATAAATGTTACACTAAAGTTAACAATACAGGTTCTTATTGTAATACAAACTATGATTCATTTCTTGAATTGATGCACAAAACAATTGAAGTAAAACATAATTCTGTTCTCTATAAACAACTGTCTATAATTAATAGAAAAATGTTTCATGCAGGGCGAGTGTATATTCATAGCAAAGTTACTACTAAAGTAGAGGACAGTTATTTTGTATGTGGCAGAAAGGCATACAAGTGGTTACCTGAGAATTGGTCCAGCAGTGTTTTTTTGGGCTACCTGGTTCCGGCCATATGACACACTGCAGTTTTACCTCGAGGAAAAATTCGGAATGTCCGAGAAGTTGTCAAGAAACCTGTAAATCCAGTGGGGCAAATTGATGTGCGTTGGAAAAACCATCATTCTATAGGCAATGAACTGACACACATGGACTTGAGTGATAGTGTTATATCGTGGGCAGGCATATTACCAGCATATGGAGCAGTGAAATCGATCTGGGAGCTGAGAAAACTGTCTAAACCTCTCGAAGTAATGAGTAATGCAACATTTTCCGCTCTCGAATTGGTGACGAACTGAATGCCATGAGAACTGTAGTGCTTAAAAACTGCATGGCTCTCGACTTCACCCTAGCGGCGAGAGGCGGTACTTGCGCTTTAATCCAGGAGGAGTGCTGTTCGTATATTCCTGACCATAATCACGAGCTAGACAATCACCTTGAGGTAATTCAGCAAGTGTTGGCCATGACCAAACCAGGACCAAACTCACTGATGGACTTTTTCCAGAAATGGTTTGGGGGGTGGGGTACTATCCTAATGAACATCCTGATTGCCATTTGTGTAGGAATGATCCTACTAGGAGTATGTGTTTTCTGTGGCATCCCCTGCATGAAAAGACTGATTAAAGACTTTATAGACATGTCAGTTTCTGAAACCTTATATCAAAGTACTGAATTTGAAGAACTGTTAAAAGATTGAAAATGCTTTCATAAGTTTATATTGAACGACTCTCTTAACTGCAAATCCTAAGTGGGAAGAGGTTAGGAGAAGAAAAAAAATGTTTATGCTTATTTTGAAAGTAGAATAAAAGTATTAAAAGGGGGGAAATGTCAGAAAAAATATGTATTAGTGTATGTATTACTAATATGCTTAGTGCATTTAAGGCTTGAAAAGGGTTAACACATTTATTCTATTTCACACTGCATAAAATCTGTAAAAATTGCAAAAGCTTTCTAATCTTGTATTGTCATGAAATATGCACAGCTATAATCTTTGCTTATGCTTGGGAAATTTACAGGGAAGCAGATAATTTCTGCTTGTGTCAGGAAAATAATGAATAGCTGTATCACTTGTATTAATGTTATGAGACTTAGACAAGGAGTTCCGCTTGTGCTGTGAGAAAATACACAGCTGCAGAAGCTATAGATAATCAGAACAAAAACTGCTTGAAAATATGAACTGCAATCAGCATTTGCTTGTGCCTAAGCTAGAAAAGTACCGTGAAATGTAACACATGTATTAGAACTACACAATAGAAGCTTGTAACAGGCTAGAGCCCACCAAGCCCAGGTTGTTTTTCTCAAAATGTTTTTCATACATCCAGTCATGTCAGCAGAAAATCTGAGTAACATCTGCTGTAGAATACTGAAAGTTGTGTTTGATTACGTCAACCATAGAAGGCAATGTCTTGTAGAACAGTATAAGAATAGCATACTTCCTGTTAGTAGTTAGGCAAAATCCTGTATTTGCATGTTTTTGTCTCCTTGCAGCAAGTTATTAAATGTGCCTTATCTGAACCTTACGTGTATTGGTCTTTGAAGTTTTTTCCTTTGACATATATACTATGGATATGTGCAATTGTACTATAGCTTTAATGCTTAGAGCCTGGTTTGCCAGTTAGTATGGAGTCTTTGATAAGAGATGAAGCTGTCAATAATCTTCTTCCTGTGCTGCCATTTTGTGTCATTAAAATTGCTGTTTTACAATTGTCGGTGTTGCCTGACATTATTCTTACTAACAAAGATGACTGGGTAATCATAAGTGTGCATTGTGACAGTTTCTATCACGTGTTGTCCCTCTTCCAGAGAGTATACTGATTTTCTTTGTTCTCTTTCTATAACTTAGTGCACATCCTATGCCATTGTTGTTGCTGTTGTTCTGAGGCCAGATTACAAAAGACTTGCTCTCAGTGTACATGACTGTATCTTGTATAAGGCCTACCTACAAAGCAGGCTAATATCAGAGTAAGTCACCTACACTGAGAGCAAGTCTTTTGGAATCAACAGTTTGCCTACACGGCTTCCATTTCTTCAATGATCTTTACACTATGCAACATTTTTTCGGATGGCAAAAGGAGTCAGTCTTTCTAGTTTGCCCCTTTAATGAATTTCATATTTTGCCTCTGCTCATTCATCTCTCACATGCCCTTTTTACTTCATTTGCTTAATTTCCTATCTGTCACCTACTCTGGTAACGCAACCCTTTAATCCATAACTTTCTTCATGAAGAAGTACTTCTTGCAATTTTTAAGAGTGGTTGATCCTTTACATCTGTCATGTTTGTTCTGTCTTCTTTCCTCACCTCCTTTTCATACTGATCTATTTTGTCCTCCCAAACATGATCTTGTACACCCATATTATGCCCCCATCCAGCTTGACTTCTATTATAAAGAGTACTAGCTCCTCTGATGTTTGGTCATACCCTTTCACAGCTAGCCCACACAACCTTCTGAAGAGCGCCCTGAACTCTTTTCCCTAGTATAACACTCCTCTACCTGTATGGCCTCCAGAACTGCATGCAGTATTTAATGTGAGACTTGACCAAGGTCTAGTTGAGTAGAAGCATTACCTCTTTGCTTCTGAAGTCTATCCTTCTACGAAAGGATATAAGTGTTCTGTTTTTTGCTTCCATGGTCCTCTCACTATGCTTTTAGAAGTCCAGTCTAGGTAAGATAAACAGCTCCAGCTCCTTTTGTTTCTCTGTGGTCATCATTTTTGCCTCCCAGTTGATACTGCACACCAGGACTGCTGTGGGCCACGTGCATTATTCTGCCTTTTTCTGCAGTAAATCTCAGTTGCAGTCTCTTGCACATAACCACACATGCAGTATTTCCAGTAGGTGCCAGTGATATATCCTCAGTGGCAATACCCACTCCCTTTGTTTACAAGTCTGTCTTAAGAATTTTCATCCTCAGTCTTGTTGGTTCACTGGTGCACTGCCAGTTTGCCTGAATCTGCTGCTCATGATTCAAGCTCAGCTAGCTATGAAGGAATTTGATATCCAGCCAGGGGAGGAAAGACTGACCTGCCACTGAGCGGTCCCATTACTGAGGGGGCAGTGTATTTCCACTGCATTTGAGAAACTATCTAGTGCAGCCTGGAGATAGAGATACCCATGACTAAGCATACAGTTGTATACGACTGAGTACAGTCAGCTGCACATGGAAAGGAGTACGCTATGCCATGCAATTGAATCATTACATGCTTGGCTCTCCTTGCAGCATGGCACTCCTTACCCTAGCTGACTTTATTTCCCCTGCATTTAATAATAAAAACCATCCCCTCTGACAAAAATTAGTGTCCTGTTTTCTAGCTTTCACCTTCCAAGGGACAGCACCTTCACTATTATAGTGCCAATAAGGATACTTTCTCTGTAGACAGAGAAGCCATATGTCTTTAGGATTATGGCAGAATTTCAATGCTCCACAGGCAAAGAATGATTGGGACATTTAGTGAGGATCTAGTCTGAGGGTCAGTGCTGAAGGGAAAGAACAAAAATGCATTGCCCACCCTACACTACTGCACTGGTCTTTGTGTCTTTGTGCTATCTGCAAATAGATTAATCCTTTTCCCTCCAGTAGCTAACCATCAGCTCCCACTAGCTCCCTTCCTCATTGACTAGGTCTACTGGAACCTGCATTAGCCTCCTCTGGGCTCAACCCAACCCCTATCTGGTGCCAGTGAGGGAATCAAGAATGCTGGTGCAGCATCACATTGCTACCAGCTAATGTGCCCTAATGCCTGTCCCCCTACTGGCAACCCTGTTAGCTATGCAATCACTGCCTGTAGGAGGTACATATATGCTTTCACCAATGTCCTATCCACTCCCTGTGGCTCCTATAGTGCCCATGCCACTAATTGAACATTTTGTTTGGGGTGCAATAAGGGCTTTATCCCTCTATACCATGGAGTCACTTGCAAAGAGGTCAGTCTTGATCTGATTTCCCTCAGAAATATCCAAAATGAGCACACCAAATAGTACTGGACCCTAGACTGACCTCTGCAGTATTCTGCTAGTCACTTCTCAATTCCTGACAGTGTGCTTCAGCCTCAACCCTACATCCAAACCCATCAGCTTTCCTAGAAAATATCTGCATGGAACCAGGTCAGAGGCCTTGCTGAAAACCATTTGAACTACATCTATTGGTACCCACTGTTAAATTGTCCTTTAACTCATTTCATATAACCAGATCAGGTTTGACTGACCCCCCCTCCTTTTGGTAGTAAGCCCATGTTGGTTCTTGTGCTTGTATATGCAGTCTCTGAGATTGATTCTAACTGTAGTCTCAGATAGTGCCTTGTTTTCTGCTGATGTTTCTCCATATGAATTACAGAATTTCCAACCTTTTCTTCCTGATATTTCAGTTTGACTGTCCAGTTTTAGATTTTTTGATGTTATCATATTTTGCACAATGTGCAGGGGTAAGGGTCTTCTATCTGCACCACTGGGACCAATTTATGTATGATAAAATTGCTACCTTTTAACATATGATGTTCAGGTGCTATGGTCTCATGATTCACACCACTCATCATTATAATACTATGCAAGGGACAAATAACCCTAAGAACACATGGTAAATTTGCATTTCTGTCATAGGCAACAGTAAATACCTACCACAGCCAAATAAGCTTTACACTGTTCAGTTGCAGATCAGAATTAGAATCACTGACTCTTTAGAATCTTGCTCATTTCAGATTGAGTCAAGCTTTCCATTGTCATCTTACTCCAGTAACTGAAACCTGGCCAGGAATATTTTGTACATAAGCACACATGCAATATTTACAGGAGGTGTTAGTGATATGTCTCCGTTGGTAATATCCCCTTCTCTGTCTGATAGTAACACTTCCATCAACTATACCACTCTAGTTCACAAGAACACAAATTACTGTTTACCATAACATAAGTTAGCCATTAAACATTTGTATGGCAGCATTAGCTTACACAGTTACTCTTTACAAGGCAGGAAACAGCAGCTGATGTTACTAAGTCAACATGCCCCTGTATTAATAATAAACCACTGGCTACAAGCATGTAAAGCTGAATAATAAAATGATTTACTAAAAACAAATAAAGTTAAGTACTGCACTTTGTAAAATCAAATGTACAAGCAGCTATAAATTTACACAAAGAAAATACAAAAATAAATTTGTTTAAACAGACAGATGGCCTAAATAAGAATTCGAATTAAGCGTTTATTTGGACATATTGCTATCAACAGCTATATAGGTAATATAAATTTCTATCACCTTCCGACATGTAACTCCAAATAGCAACTGCACAATTCCACACATTAGTTAATTCACTCTGAGTTCTATTTCAGGATGTAGTCTATGTATGCATACTACAGACATTTGGCAGTAACCGAACTGGAAGTTGTTTTCTGTTTACTTAAAAGAGTCCAAGGTAGTCCTTTCTGTTTGGATTTAAATTAGACAATGCTTTTCATGTTTTCAGAGTCTTCTAATTAAGAAGAAGTCCAGATATGGCAATTCATGCTGCACCTGAAATAGCATTTCAAGAAGTACTGCAAATGTGTGCACAATTGAGAAGCAGCTTCTTTTTCATTCTCTAACAGTTTTCTGCCTTTGCACTAAAAGAAATATCACACTAGTAAAGTTACATGTTATTATTCTTTTCACTTTATAGATCATGCATTCTAAAAGATAACTATTTTATGAAAAGAATAATTAAGCATTTATACTTAACTCAGCTAAGTACAGCTTTCTGCATGCTTCACTGAAAAACATTGCAAGCATTATTCAGCCTGTCACATTTCTTCTCTGAAAATATTGTGTTTGTTTTGACATAGAACTACTTCTCTACACCCTTGTCTCTTTCTGTTTTGTTACTCAAACACAACAGTTGTGTTTTTTGTTATCAAGGTTCATTGGCATAGATTTCTTAATACTGAATATAGACCTCAGGATGTATTTTATCCCACTAACTCTACTGAGTCTCATCCTTTTCACACCCTCTTTTGTGCATAGGTGACACTGCACACAATCACACTGGGCACATTCCCCATCTTTATAATATAGTTTCTAGGAGATATCCCCGTGGTAGCAACAGGTGCTTGTCTTGTGTAAATTATAATAGATATTCAAAATAAATGGCTTTAGATTTGGTATTTGTTTTTGCTTGAGGGAAATCTGCTGCTTTTTCTGTAAACAAGATAGGCTCAAGTTTCCTGTTTTATGTTTGGCTGCTTCCAGCTTCTTTTCTGAAAATTCATAACAGGGGAGACAAGTAAGAATTATCTTTATTCACAATACAGACATGTACTATCACCATAACTCAACTGATTTATTTCTAAATGACACTTGAGGATACTGCTTTAATTGTATATTACACTATTCATCAAGCACCAATACTCTTTATGTTGCAATGTAATATAAATCTGTGCAACATCTAATAGAATAAGCACTCTTTCCCAATTTCAGCTGCTCCCACTCCCTGTAAGTTTCATAAATGACCTTGAATCAATATCAGTCAAAGTGCAGGTTGCAGTTTGAATCCTAAAATGAGCTTGGGTCCTGAAAATATGTTCCTCTTCTCTTTTTAGCATGTAGTGATCGGATGTTTTAATATATGAGTATACAGTATAAAGTAATTTATGGCAGTAGCTAATAGGAGAAAGAAAAACAAGAAGGAAAAAGTTGATCTGCCTTTCTAGTGTAATGTATAAGCACATGGGCAAAGAGTTACAACTAGGCAATATCACCTGCATAATGGTTACACAATATGTCTACCTCTGTGTTCATAAGCCTGGCTCTGTAGAATAATGTATTTCTTATGGTCTTTCTTCATACAGTTTTGAGTTAGTTTTAGATATTATGGTTTAGTATACCACAGCTCTTACTCTTCTTTAGGAATCATCTGTGATTTTTTTTGCAATGCAAAAAACAATATTTTTATTTATTTATTTATTTTTATTTTACATTTGTTTACCAGGATACTCCGACTGGACACAGGTCCATTTTCAGCAGAGGCCCTGGGAGAAAAGCTCCATAGTAAGTACCAAAATTAAACAATATGATTAACAATTTTGAAGAAGCAAATATAAGAAAAAAACATAAAAAACAATATGAAGAAATACATGATAAACAATATGAAAAAATACTGTATAAGCAAATATGGAAAAACAATAGATATATATATATATATATATATATATATATATATATATATATATGAGAGAGAGAGAGAGAATAAAACATAGTTAACTGTAGATATTCATGCGATAAGTCTACAATTTCCATAAGCAGTTAGAGTTTCATAAGACTGTAAAATGTTGTACATTGATTGAAGTAGGCAGTGAGTTTTATGGAGTGAATGAACGGAAGGAATTATGTGATGCAAGGGCATAGCCATTTTTCCATTAAGTGTGATTTAAGTGAGTTTTTAAAATGGGTAAGAGTTGAGGCATAAATCAGAGCAAAAGGGAGGTTATTCCACGTTCTAGCTATGGTGTGAGAGAACATAGCTTTTCCTGCAGTATCGACGTATTGTTAGCCTTTGAGATACAGAGTAGAGATTTGTCAGATGAGTGGAGAGGACAATTTGTATTATAGTGGGTGAGGAGTTATCCCCTTATCTGCAAGGCAACTAACTTGAATTAAAAAAAGATTACTCTTTCACTAAGGGCCCAAGGGCTGGTCTTTTTTATGCACAATATCATAGTTGCACTACTGATTCTATTTTTATTTCTTTTGACAGTCCTCTATTGACCACTGAATCCAATTTGTTTCCTGGGATGAGGCAGCAGTGCGAGTTGCCATGCTTGTACTAAGACTGGCATTTTTTGTTTTAGGTCCTTGTATCTACTGGTCAGGCCCAAAGCATGAGAAGGCCTGAGAGATGTTTGTACATGTGGAGGCATGTATGCAATCAAATGGAAAACCAGGAAAATCCAAACAGTGAAGTCAGGTGTACACATCCCAAGTAACCAAAACACCACCACGACCCATAGGCAACCTAAATATAAATTTATTGAGAACTTTCATTCTTAAGAGAATGACACTTCATCAGAATAAAACAGTTCAGAGCAAGCAAGGTTTAAATAAAATGAAAACAAAAAGAACATAACCACAGTTGTATGTAATCAAATGGCCCTGACCCCTCTTGTCGACAGCACTCCTAGGTGATCCCATCCACCACCAGCAATACTACTGCAGATATTGTGCTTGGACATGTGCCCCCTTTCCGTAAACAGATAAGAGCAGGTTATGGGTAGTCATTCCTGTCTGCCCCTTCCCAACTCCAGCTCCAAGAGGTGACAGAACTTTATCTGCCTGTGAGAGTGGAGTTGCTACAGTATGGCTTCTTTTATTTATTTAAGATTTTTGGCCATACGATTGAATGGTATGGAGGGCAGGCTCTCAATGTGCCCCTATCAGTGCTCATGTGTCCTGGCAAGAAATAGGTTCAGAAGCAGCCAGAGATTCTGTGCCAGTCCTCTTGCTGATCTTTGTGTCTTCTGAAAAAAAAAAAAAATACAAAAAAAAACATATTTTCCCTTCAGCATTTGTGTGGTATACAGAACAGGAATGAACCTAGAACATAGCTTGTGGTATTACTTCTAACTCACCTTTCTTCACTCTGGATTCTGTTTACCACTGCTACAGTCTAAATCTTTTAGTCCACTCATTTGTAACTCAAAGAAACACACTGGCCTATACTCCAAAGCTGGTTAGCCAGTATATTAATCTTTTGTGCCATGTTGTATGAAAAGCTAGCTGAAGTCCAGTAGGCTGCATTCACAAATCTTCTAAGGTTGCTTATTTTGGTTACCAAATCAAAGAAATATATAAATCTGTTATAGTTTTTATAAGATGTTCCTCCTGAGAACCCATGCTGTCTTGGTGTTGCTCCCCACAGTTCATGATATACTCAGTAATTATTTTCCTTATAGGCAGTCCCATCAGTTTTTGAACTGCTGAGATTAAATGAACAAGAATGTAGTTTACACCCACTTGTTTGCTCCTCTTTGAATGAAATGGAGTAACTGCTGCTTCTAATGTCCTATCATTTATACAAATGGGTGGTCTGAAGGCTACTACTTCTACGTGCAGCTCTTTCAGAAGTCTCAGGTAAATCTGCGTTGAGCAGCCATTGCTCTGTGTACTCTGTGTACGACACCCAAACTATGCAGTGTTGCTGATGTGACAGTACAACCTTAGTTCTGTAGAATGGGCATTTGCCCTCTCACTAGTACACTTTTAGGTGAAGCAGTTCCCTGATGAGTGGCACATTACAGCGATGATGATGGTAATATACAAGAGCAGCCTTACAGATGACCCTGATAATGACAGAACTATAAACTTTACAAGCTTCATCTGCAAAGCCATAGAACAAATTATAGATCACTTCATAAACTGCAGAATCAATAATTTTATTACATTTAACCCTCAGAAGTTTGGCTTTCTGAAGGATAGATCCTGTCTATTTAACCTGAGTAACTTCTTTAAAAGGGTTATGGAGGCTGTGTTGGTGGCCATGCAGTGCACATGGTATATCTTTACCTGGCCTAGACCTTAAACATCATTACCCATTCTGGTATTATACATAAGCTAAATGCTTTAAAAATTGACCCATATGTGGTAAGATGGCTAGTAAACTGGCTGAAAGACAGGACCCAGTCAGTGCAAACTGCAGTTGCCTCATCAGAAACTATGAAAGTGACAAGCAATGTCCCTCAGGGCTCTATGTTATGACCTCTCCTTTCTGGTATTTACTTTTTCAATCTCCAATAAGAGAACCAAGACCTATGTCTAGCAAAGTATGCGTGTGACTACAAACTGGAGTTTGTTGTTAAGTCACTCTGTGTACGACACCCAAACTATGCAGAATTAACTTTCCCTACTAAAGTTTTGGTATACTAAAACTAAGCTCAAAGCTAATGCTAAAATGTTTAGTATCATCACTTTTTATAGACCACCCCCTCCCCTATCACACTGTATATATAACACACCACTACAAAATGAAACTGTGGTCAGAGACCTAGGTACTTTGGTTGATATCTCCCTCTCTTTTTTAATGTTTTTATTAAGATTTTTAGATAAATAAAATAGAAATACATAATAGGGAAAAATCACGTGTAGAAAACAGATATAAACAATAATAATCAAATGAACAAAAAATAACATATTAACTATTTACAAGGTGTCTACTCATTAATGTAGTGAATCAGAACAGTTACATAAGAAATTCCTGAAAGTAAATGAAATCAACTTGTTTTCTTGTTCAGTAATCTCTTCAGTTTCATCCACGAGTTTAATGCAGAGTTCTGTCTAGTGGTTCTTTCTTTGATTGTTGAAATCTCCATTTGACAAGTTTTATTTGCCATGTTGTAGAATTCTCTCAGAGTTGGGCTTGTATTACTTTTCCAGTTTCTTGTTATCACTTTTCTTGCAATTGTTAAAAGGGACCAAAGAAGTGGAAGATCAATTTTCTTAACACATGGAGGAATAGGGACATTAAACAAAATCAATTAATTACTTAAATGGAAATTATCGTTGAAAACAGTCTGTAAAAAATAATTAATATTATGCCAAAAGGGTTTAATTACATCACAATCACAAGTCATATGTTGCCAGTTAACTATGACATTTAGATTACATCTCCAGCAACCAATTTTTCCCAGTTATCATTTCCATTCTATGTGGTGTGCTGAAGACTTTATGCAGAAATTTCCAGAAAAATAATTTCATCGTAGTGATCTCGTAGTTTGAAAAGAAGGTGCAAGTATTATTTTCTTTCTCGGATTCACTTGGAGGATGGTCATTTACAGTTATAAAATAATCCCAATAATTATCCTGACAGAAATCTGTTTTAATTTTTGTAATCTTTTAAATTTTAGATAAGCAATTTCTCTCAGGAGGATTATGATGAATTGATAATATCAGATATTCAGTAAAGTTTGGAATCTCCTTTAACAGATGTTTGCATCAAGGATCATCTACTTTCTATGGCAAATCTTCAGTTTTGTAAGTCAATCCATAACTTCCTGCTTAAATTAAATACGTTTAATATAAAATCAAGTGAGTGGATATTTTCTTTTTCCATTAGCTGAAACCAGAATACTAAATGTTTTTCTTTGAATTTGTCCATTGTAAATATGTTAAATGAGTTGACATTATTTTGTGTGTATGCGATGGGAAAAATTAAGAAGATCCAGACCCTGTAATCTGAATGTCTAAAAATAAGATTTTTTTAAATCTAGTGAGTATCATTGTGATATATGATAAATTTATTGTTACATTTAGAGATCCTAGTAAAGACTCCTTTAATAGCCATATAAATGTATTATAATTTATTTTATTATAATATGTATAATTTATTTGACAATTCTCTAAAATTGTGCATCTTTGTATAGCTTTCCACTTGGCTGTGTAATTTTTATCAGTCCATAAAATAACTGCCTTTATGATAGCTATGATGGAATATGTTTCAATATTAGGTAAGTCTATTCCTCCACTGGACCAGCTACATTGATGATGTTTAATTGCTAATCTAGGTCTATTATGATACCAAAGAAATGTAAGTATCAGAGTATTAAATTGTTTTATAAAGTGATTTGGACTAGGGAGAGCTAGAGATTGGACTATATATCATATTTTGGGGAATATAACTATTTTTATAATTATGTATCTTTCTTCAAATGTATAAAATAATTTATTCCAATGGTTTTCAAGTTTTTTTATGTTTTCTGAAACTTTACTAAAGTTTATATTGATTATATCCTAATATTTTCTCTTTTGACCATCGTATGACCATTGTATGACAACAGTTTTCAAAAATCATAGGATCATAGGATCAAAGGAGATTACTAGGCTATCAACAGAGAGGTCATTTTAAGCCTAGCTGTTTCATCCCAATGTAATACTATAGAAATGCTAGTCAATACTCAAGATTGCATTTAGTGATGACTGCCCATATCCAGAAGGGTTGTGGGCACTATTCCCAGTAAGAATTTATAGTGCCCCATCCACTCATCCAGGTTCATATTGAACAGTGTCATAGAGGTTCTCTGTTTCATATGAATTGGTAGTCTGTCCCAAAGATGAGGCAATTGCTGGGAAATAAATCTGTCCCTCCAGCATATCGTATTTCAGTTGCATGCCATATTTAGGTCCCTTGCATGGGTAGCCCTAGTTCATTAGGTTTGGGTCTTGGATTGCTGTGTAGGCCAGGCATAAGTCTCCCCCAAGAAGTCTATATATTTGGGCAGCACAGTGGTGCAACAGTTAACGTTGTCACCTCACAGCAAGAGGTTCTCTGGTTCAATTCTTGGCTGGGGTACCTTCTGTGTGGAGTTTGCATGTTCTCCCTCTGTTCGCATGGATTTCCTCCGGGTACTCCGGTTTCTTCCCACAATCCGAAGATATGCATCTGGAATGTTTCTCCCCAGGCCTCCGCTGAAAATAGGTTCTGTCCTAGTCAGATTTTCCCAGTAAAAAAATGATAAATAAAAAATATATGATATGGAGTACATTGACAGGCACTTTAGTCAATCTGAGTAAGGCACATTCTGGAGCCACTTGATTTCCTTTGTTAGAAACCTCGGAGGTCTCTCCAATTGCTGCATCATCAATCCACTTTTTTCCATTTTCTACATGGGGTCAGGGTGTCATGTCAACTGTCGCCATCTCTCCAGATTCAATGTCACTCTCCTACCTTCTTTGACAGTCATGTCACAATACATCCATCTCTTTGCTAGATGCCCTTGTTTCTTCTTGCCTTCTTCTTTTCTGTCCCAAATCTTCTTCACCAGATTGTTTCTGTTTTTCTGCACATGTCAAAACACTGTAATCTATTCTCTTTAACCTTCTCTTCAATTGCAGCTACTTAGGTTTCTGCTCTAAAGTCCTCATTTCTTTGTCTGTCCTGTACTATACATTCTACTACCCATCTCTGGTACTTCATCTACATAACCTCTAGTTTCCTCAACTGCTCTGCCTTTACTGCCCAGGTTTCTGTACTATACAGTATTACTGGTTGCACCACTGTTTTGTACACTTTACTTTTCAGCTTCTCTGCCATTCTTCTGTCACATACCACCCCACAACTCTCTGCCAGTTGGCTAGGGCCCCTTTGATTCTACCTTTGGCCTCCTTACTCAGACTTCCCTTCTCCTCCACCACTCCTCCCAGATACACGAAGTTGTTAATCTGTTCCACTATTTTCCCTTCTATCTCAGTTATCAGCTTCTTTTGATTCCCCTATTTCCTGCCATTACAACTGGCATATCTGTACTCATGTTCATCCCATGTGCCTTCAATTTTGCATTCCATTTCCATATCATTTGCTGAAGTTTTTGTTTGGAGTCTGCCTGTAATACCGCATCATCTGCATAAAGCAACTTTGTTGATTTGTATCCTCCAACATTCTTGTTGATGTAGTCCATCACCACTATGAATAGCACTGGGTTCAGAGCTGAACCCTGATGTACACCCACTCCCACAACTCTCAATATCTTACTGCAAAACATCTGGACAAAGCCCAGAGTAATGGGGACAAAGGCCCAAAATGGGGACAGATCTTAAATATTGCTCTTCTAAACTAGGTTGCTAAAATAATATGATTTGTATTAACATGCATTTTCTGAATAAAATGAAGTCTAAAACTCAAATGTATAATTATTTAGTGACTTCAGTCCTCAGTGCTTTGCCAGAAAAAAACACAAATTTTATGAATAATAGGCCAATAATATGAGACAAAAATCCAGACATTCTGCGAAAATCTGGACAGTTAACATGTATGCTGGGAACCCCCCTGTGAGACTGAACACTGTTCGTTCTTGACTCATTGGGTCCTTGTACACAGCCTGCATCAATTCTACAAAGGCTCCTATATTTTAAACCACCACAGGATTGTCCAAATCAGCTTTTTGGGACCTTGTCATATGCTTTCTCCAAGTCTAGGAATACCCAGTTGGACTCTTTCTTCATCTCTAGCTTCTTCTCTACTTTCTATCTCACTGTAAATATCGGGTTGATTGTGCTGCATCCTGATTTATTTATTTATTTATTTTACATTTGTTTACTGGGACAGTCTAACTGGACAAAATGTCCTTTTTCAGTGGAGGCCTGGGGAGAAAAGCTCCACATTTATAAATAACAGTATGATACATATACAACGTACAGATACAAATGTTGATTCAATCTCAGATACAAACACAAAATGAAAAATACATGTCATACAGTTCACTAATACAATCATATAGTCTAGACAGGAATAAAAATAATAACAAAACTGTGATTGAAGGTAAAAAGAACAAGCAAGTTAAGTGTACATATGTTTAGTAGGGTTTACTATTCAAATACAAAAATAACTGGTTGTTTTCTTTTAGCTGCCTTAAGACATTTATTTCCTAACCCGGGTTTATGCAAGAGCAGGTCCAGGATTCAGATAGATGTGATATGAGAAGTTTTTTTTTAAGTTGGAAGTGTTAGTAGTTGTTCTGATATTTAATGGCAAGGAATTCCAAGTTTTGGCTATGAAGTTTGAGTAAAGTGAAACTCCAGCTGCATT
The DNA here is from genome assembly GCF_019279795.1 of Protopterus annectens. Taxonomy (NCBI): domain Eukaryota; kingdom Metazoa; phylum Chordata; order Ceratodontiformes; family Protopteridae; genus Protopterus; species Protopterus annectens. Next base: position 1,287,419,564 of record NC_056743.1, on the reverse strand, counting down.
GTTAGGTTTGGATATATTTAAGAAGGATTTGTTAGTGGAATGCAATACCCTGATATGGGAGTAGTGTATTAGTAGATTTTGAAGTACTGGTGCTTTTTTCTGTCTGATTTAGTATTCGATAGACGAAGGTGAATTGATGATAAGCAAGTAGATTTGGTACTTTGAGCCAAGATAGTTATTTTAAAGCCAAACAATAATGGCATCTGAAATTTGATTCTGTAGCATAATTTGCGATTTTATTATAGAAAGTTTCAAGTTTTGCTAGGTCAGATTTCTTAATATTTGTGAGAATTTGTGAGGCGTATAGTAATGTGGAAATAAGATGGGTTCTTGCTATAGTGGCCTTTGAAGATTTGTTTAGAAAGTGCCAATTTCTGTACAGGGTTCCTTGTTTTTATATGAACTTTTTTTTATTGGCTGTGAAATGTGTATGTAGAATTTCATATTATGGTCAATGACACTTCCAAGTAATTTTGTTTGAGAAACTGGAGAAATAATTGTATGGTTTGTTGATGATATATTGAATGGTGGGTGGGGGTCTGCAGCTTTAGTTGCATAGAAGAGCATGAGTTTTGTTTTGTTAGGATTAAGTATAAGTTGTGCATTGTTTAGCCAAGATTCCACTGTACTGAATGACTGCTAGGGAATTTCTGGAGATTTTGTAGTGTTGGAGTGACATAAATCAATGAACTATGGAGGCACCTGTGTTCTGAGAGACTGCCTTCCAGACTATCTGCAAATATACAGAGCTGAGTATATATTTTTTGGTTATAGAGTTTGTTAATTGTTGCTTAGATCTCTGTTGAAACTGTTGTCTCACTGTTCTGAGAGACTGATCTGCAAATATACAGAGCAGAGTATATATTTTTTGTTTTAGAGTTTGTTTGTACTGTTAGTTGTTGCTTATATTTCTGTTGAAACTGTTTTCCCCACCCCACTCCCATTTTCTGCCATGTCTTCAGTTGGTATAACTGTTTTTTACAGCTTGTGTGTTATCTAACTCAAGGATCACTTAATTTGACCTGTAACAGCCTGCATTTAATTGCTGGAACCTATGTTCTGAGAGACTGCCTTCCAGACTGTCTGCAAATATACAGAGCTGAGTATATATTTTTTTGGTTATAGAGTTAGTTAATTGTTGCTTAGATCTATGTTGAAACTGTTGTCTCACTGTTCTGAGAGACTGATCTGCAAATATACAGAACTGAGTATATTTTTTTGGTTTTAGAGTTTGTACTGTTAGTTGTTGCTTAGATCTCTGTTGAAACTGTTTTCTCCCATTAACCCTCCCCATTTTTGGCTTGTACTTTAAATTTGGTGGCTTTTGCAGTTGCCTGTCCCACTGTAGATTTGATCTGGGACACTCCTCCAGTCCCATCTCTTTACCACATTCTACTTAATAAACTCTTTCTGCACTTGCTTTTAGTCCTTTTTAATTTAATTGCATTTTTAAACTGTGTTTGGTCTAATATTGCTACATACTCAAGTGTGCTAGTTTGCACTGCATGTGAATTGTTTTTACTACTGTTTTGCTACTTTTGTGTAAAAAAACTGTAAGCCTGTTTCCTACCTTTCCTGTAACTAGTGTTCCAGATACAGTTTTGCTGTATCCAGGAATGTATGTAAGCTTCTTTGCCCCCCAAGCCTTTCTGTGTTGGAGGGAAGCCTTCTAGCTTATCAGTGGGAGTGGTAAGCACTAGGTAACCAGTCTACCACATAAGGAGTGGTTCTGGCCCAGAAATTGTAGTTATTGGCTGTTTGAGCAATCTCTTCCATCTCTCTCAACTTTCTGATTTGAAAGCCTGCATTAGCACTTGTTTCTGTCCTGTAACTTGTCTAGTGCAGATACAGATTCTTAGTTTTAGCACTTAAATTTGCTTATTCATGCTCAGCACTTGTTCAGAGCTTGTAAGCACTAAATAAGCTACTAATTATTATACCACTCAATCTTCCTCATTACCTAGAGGAAAACAGTTTTTGTACTTACTGTTCTCACTTGCTTAGAGAAAAACAGCTCTTGTACTCACTTTCCTCACTTATCTAGAGGAAAATAGTTTTTTATTCAGGCATGTCCAAGGGTCAGCTCCCAATGTTCTCTCCTGTCTATCTGATGAATCTGGGCATCTTGAGGCAATGTGGAAATTGCCTCATGTACACAGACAACCCTCTCCTCCTACCTCCCAACACTACAACCTGTGAGAGATGGACTTATCTAGCCAAACTGGAGGTAAACCTCTCTCCAACCAAGACTGAATTTGACAGTCATGAGGAGAAGGTAAATGTTTGCACCACACCACACTCATCACATAGTCTCACTAAATCTCACCACCAAAATCCACACATATCAACACAAAAACATTCACGGAGGCTCTCAGTAATAATCTGTCTAAGCAACAGAGACCTCCAAAGCAAAAACACAAGCAACCTCCATCCCCCAACACAACCCAAATGACACATAGCCCACATACTCAGTGTGCCACTCAACCACAGCCAATAAGGCAAAACAACGTACCCAACACACTAGTCATAGGTGACTCTATAGTCAGGCACACTGATGTCCCACTCACCAGGCTGAACAAGGAGATGGTTACTGTCAGCTGCCTGTCGGGTGCCAGGACCCGCCACATAACCCACGCACTCAGGTCACTCCACAACAAGTACAAATATGACTGTCATTGTCCATGTTGGTGTGAATGACCTGAGACGTACCACCCTTTATTTTCTCCAGGACTCAATGACCACTTATGAAAGATACCACAGACCATTGTGTTTTTGTGCTTTGTTCTATATATCCTTATATATTCTATATACATATTTATTATACTTTGTAAATATATAGAGTATGTTGGTTTGCTAATATATATATATATATATATATATATATATATATATATATATATATATATATATATATATATATATATATAAAATAATGATTTTATATATATTTTGTTATTTATATATGTATATGCATTATAGATATATATTTCTGACTTACAATGATTGTTTTACATATATTCAATGTACTTGTAATTTTTGGGTTGGACCATGTCTGTCATTGTCATTGGAACCCGCGGTGGTGGTGCTGCGGTAGCATTGTAACCTCACAGTAAGACGCTGTCCGGTTCGATTCTCAGCTAGAATGTCTTCTGCGTGGAGACATGCGTGAATGGGCGTACCTTCATTGAAGGTTGTGCGTCAGGCCTGGCAAGCCGGTACATAAAAATCAACTGCCAATCATTAGCGGACCAGAGTTCCGCTGTGGCGACCCCTAACCGAGAAAAGCCGAAAGACACAAACAAACAAACAAACAAACCATGTCTGTCATTGGTTGGGGGAGTGTATATATTGTTACATCATGTAACTTTTGTGTAATGCTTGTTCACTGAAGAAGGCTGGTTAGCTGAAACCGGTCTGAATAAAGTATTTATATGATTATTATGTGATTATTACTTTCCAGGTATGACCCTAGCCCTGAGTAGCATTCTGCCATTGCCAGAATGATACCGCAGTACAAGGACAAAATGATTTACTTCAACAATTGGCTAAGCTTTTGGATTCATTCTAAGGGGATCCAGTATCTGTCTGCTTGGGATGACATGGTCGACAGACCACGATGCTTTGCCACAGATGGCCTGCACCTGTTGCCCCTGGGATTCCGGATACTGGCTATGGCTCTTGCTGCCCCTATAGTGCCTTTTTTAGTCAAGGGTTAAATAACCAATTTACCACCATAACAGGAACAGGCAAGCAAAAACTGAGGGTAATGCTAGTCAATGCTAGAAGTCTAAATCTCAAAATGCACTCACTCGAGGCACTTCTTAAAATGGAGAACGTCGATATCTGTGCAGTGACTGAGACCTGGCTCAAGGCTCCAGAGAACACCCCTGCACTACCTGGCAATAACTCGTACCACACTTTTCGGCCATGTAACCTGGACCAAAACACCAAAGGTGGAGGTGTGTCCATATTCATTAAGGATATCCACACCTCCAGGCTAGTTGCTCAGCATAATGCATCCAAGGTTATCCAAGTGCAACTATCTCTGGGCAAAACTGCAATCCAAATTGTAGCTTGCTACAGATCCCCCACCATGCCCCAGGATTCCCACTCCTCTTTTCTTGATGTACTGGAAAATGTTATGGTTCAACCAAACACCCTAATAATAGGCGACTTCAACTACCCCACCATTAACTGTGAAAACTACTCATGTACCAACTCCTTAGCTCAACGCTTTCTCTAATTCATAAACTCCAATGCCCTGGATCAACTTATCCACACCCCCACAAGGGGCAACAATATCCTAGACCTAGTCTTTACCAACATGAGTTACCAATGTTCCACACCTGAAGTCAATTCCTTGTTGGTCCGATCCGACCATAAGCTGATCACTCTTGATATCCACATCCCACCCCCCATTAAGGAAACCACAGTAAAAAATTTCTCCAAAGCCAACTTCATGCTTCTTAAGACAGAAGTGGTGAACTTCATGCCACCCATGCAGATGGACAATACAGTTACAACTGCTGAATTCTACACAAATGCACTCTATAAGCACTTACACGAGTGCATGGATCGTGCTATCCCAAACAGAACCAAGACGTTATCCTCCAAAAAAAGGAAGCCAATCTGGTGGTCCCCTGCCATAAACAAACTGTACAACAGAAGGAAGAAACTGTTGCAAAAGAGTGCAAAATCCCATGGGTGGAGGAGCTCCCTGGTCAGTCTCAGTAAGAAGCTGAGATCCCTTATAAGATCCTCCAAAGCTAGCTATGAAAACAAAATTGCCACTAATTCCAAGGACAACCACAAAGCATTCTATAGCTATGTCAAGAATCTCTATGGCAACACCCAGATCTGCTCTGAGTTACAGCACAAAGGCAAGAAAATTACAGAACCAACTGATATTGCCAACATCCTGGCAGATAGGTTCAGTGCTAACTTTACCCCCCTCTCACCCTCTAAAGGGTCCATATCTATACAGGAAGAATGCAGAGTCCCTGTAATCACAACTATGCAGGTAAAAGCTGCACTCTCTAAAGCCAAAAACACAGCATCCATGGGACTGGACAACATCCCAGGCTGCGTTTTACATGAAATTCAGAACGAACTGGCTCCCCACTTAAGGACCATGTTCAGTAATAGCCTTGCATCAGGCTTTGTGCCCATTGAATGGTGCACAGCAACAGTTATCCCACTCCACATAGGGGGAGCCACCATTGATCCCAGGAACTATCAACCCATTACCCTGACGAGCCTGGTCTGCAAGGCCATGGAATGTATCATCATGGAACTCATAAACAAAGACATTGATAACCTCCAAACTCTGGATCCCACCCAGTTCGGGTTTGTGAAAGGCAGATCATGCCTCTTGAATCTGATCGACTTCTTTGAGGCAGTCACCAAAGCCGTAGATGAGGGTAAGGTGGTTCACACAGCCTATCCTGACCTCGCAAAGGCTTTCGACACCATCCCCCATTCTGGAATTATAGCTAAATTCACTAAACTAGGCATAAATCCCTACATCACAAGATGGGTTGCCAACTGGCTCACTGACAGAACCCACACTGTAAAATTGCAGGCTCCAAATCTGACCTCAAAGGAGTGACAAATGGAGTACCACAGGGTTTCGTCCTGGGACCTCTCCTGTTTGGTATCTACTTCTCTGAAGTACAGGCTAACACAGAAGGCCTCTGGCTAATGAAGTTTGCAGATGACTGCAAACTAGGAGCCATAGTCAAGTCCCCAAATGATGTGGACATCCTACATAAGGGCCTCGCTGAGACAGATGCCTGGTGTCAGAGCTATGGCCTCAAGCTCAATGCCAAAAAGTGCAGTGTCATCCCCTTTGGTAAAAACTCTGTACCCATGAACTACTACATAGGCAGCAATCTACTTAACACCGAATGCGTGACAAGAGACCTTGGGACTCAGGTGGACAGTAGTCTCTCCTTTGATAGTCACATCGCCACAGTAGTCAGAAAGTCCTTCTACATGGCACACCTCATCATAAAAGGGTTCTCATCCAGGAAAAAAGAGGTCATTGTTCCCCTCTACTCGACACTCATTAGACCCATTATAGAGTACAATGCTCCTTTTGGAATGTACCTCACAAGACATCTGCAGCAGATGGAAAGGCCACAGAAGTACCTCACAAAGAGGATTACTGGCTCAAACAAATGCCCTACACTGACCACCTCAAAAAACTCCAGCTTTACTCCGTAACATATCATCTACTCCGAGGTGATCTCTGCCTAACATATAAAGCTATGTCAAACCCAGAGCTGTTGGACATGCTACACCTAAAGAAATCCCAATCCCTCCGAGCTACATGCTCTAGGGACTTAAACCTTGTCACCACAATAAACAGGACATGCTGGAGGGATAGATTCCTGTCCCAGAGACTTCCCATACTCTGGAACAGGCTACCCATCTATGTCAAGCAAAGTTCTTCATTAGCACTCTTCAAGAAAAATCTTGATGAGTGGATGGGAAATAGGAAATACACACTAGGGATCACTTCTGTGGCTCTGCTCGATAGTGGCACAGGAAAATAACTCTCTTGGGTGGCGTAAGCCAGGGAACCTTGTTGGCTAGGCTTATGTAGGCCCTTGGGCTGATAGCCTAGTACCTACCTATGAACCTATAAGTGTAGTGGCAGTATGAAGATTCTTAGAAAAGATAATAAGAAGGAGAGGACCCAGAATAGATCCCTGTGGTACTCCCAAGGTTACAGGCAGTAGTGACGAGAGATTTTGTTGCCATTTTGCAGCTTGCTGGAACCAAATAAGTGCAGAATGACTAAATTTAAGTTCTGAGAGTGTAGTTAGTAGTTTAAAATGAGAGACAGTATCAAAAGCTTTGGACATATCAAGAAAGATGGAGGAAACCAAATTGCCTTCATTGTGATGGTGGTTAATAATGTAAAGTTAACAAGGGCGGTGGTAGTGCTATGATTAGGATAGAAACCAAGCTGATTGTTCGATAGAAGACTGTTGGTTATTAGTTTAAGATTTGTGAATTGATGCACCTCTCATAGATTTTAGATAATGGTGATAGTATAGCTATTGGCCGATAATTTGATAATTCTGCCGAGTTTCAACCTTTATGTAGTGGGATGATATATGATACTTTCTAAATTATAGTGACTTGTTCTAAAATGGATCGATTTATTAATATGAATACTGGACAGGATATTGCTTCTGCAGCAATTTTTAGATCTCTGGCAAGTAGATAGTTGGCAGCAAGTATAGTAGGTTTAAGCCTTTTGAGATATTTAACAATGGTGTTTACTGGGACAAGTTGGAAAGAGAAGTTACTGGGATCAAGTATGGGTACTATGTGAGTCTTGGTAGGGGAAGAGCAATTATTGCTTGTGAGGATTAGAATGGATTCAGTGAAGTGTCTGTTAAGTTGTAAGGCTATACTGTCTTTATTATCAGTGAGTGTTGAGAAGAAAGTACTAGCTTGTCCTAGCTGTAGGATGTTTTTGATGGCAGCCCAGAATATTAGTGGGTTTCTTTGAATTTTGGACTGGATATTGCTATAGGTTCATAGGTAGGTACTAGGCTATCTGCCCAAAGGCATTTATAAGCCTAGGCAGAATGTGTTGGCTTTCGCCACCCCCTTAGATTAGTTCCCTGTGCCTCTGTCCAGCAGAGCCACTGAAGTGATCCCTGGGGTAAACTTTCTGTTTCCCATCCACTCGTCAAGGTTTCTCTTGAAGAGTGTTAGTGAGGAGCTCTGCCTAATGTAGACTGGAATCTTGTTCCAAAGCATAGAAAGTCTCTGGGACAGGAATCTATCCCTCCAGCACATCCTATTTATTGTTGTGGTGAGGTTTAGATCCCTAGAGCATGTGGCTCGAGGGGATATGGTTTTCTTTAGGTGGCGTATGCCCATCAATTCTGGGTTGGACATGGCCTTGTATGTCAGGCAGAGATCACCTCTGAGTAGGCGGTATGCAACTGAGTACAGGAGGAGTTTCTTCAGTCGAGCTGCATAGGGCATCTGTTTGAGGCCAGTGATCCTCTTGGTGAGGTACTTTTGTGGTCTTTCCAGCTGTTGTAGGTGTCTTGTAAGGTACATCCCAAATGGGGCGTTGTACTCTATTATGAGTCTGATGAGTGATGAGTACAGGGGCACAATGACCTCTTTTGATCTGGATGTGAACCCTTTTGTGATTAGGTGGGCCACATAGAAGGATTTTCTAACCCCTTTGGCAATGTGATTATCAAAGGAGAGATTACCATCTACTTGGGTCCCCAGATCTCTTATTATGTCTTCTGTATTTAGGAGACTACCACCTATGTGGTAGTTTGTGGGTACTTTGTTTTTTCCAAAGGGGATGACTATGCACTTTTTGGCACTTAGCTTGAGGCCATGACTTTGACACCAGGTATCTGTCTCAGTGAGACCCTTTTGGAGGATGTCTGTGTCAGCCAGAGAGTCAGTTATAGCCCCTAGTTTGCAGTCGTCTGAGAACTTGTTCAGCCATAGTTCTCCTGCACTTGCCTGTACCTCTGAGAAGTATATGCCGAACAGGAGGGGTCCTAGGACTGAGCCCTGGGGAATGCCACTTGTAACTGGTTTAGAGCCAGACCTAGCTCCCGCAACTCTCGCCATGTGGGTTCTGTCCGTGAGCCAGATGGCAACCCATCTTGTGACATAGGAGTTTATGTTCAGGCTGGTGAGCTTGTCTATAATACCAGAATGGGGAATGGTGTCAAAGGCCTTTGTGAGGTCTAGGTAGACTGTATGTACCACCTTTCCCTCATCTATAGCCTTGGTAACTGTCTTAAAGAAGTCTACCAGGTTTAGGAGGCATGATCTGCCCTTAACAAGGCCGAACTGGGTAGGGCCCAGTGTTTGGAGGTTCCCAATGTCTCTGTTAATTAATTCCATGATGATGCACTCCATAGCCTTGCAGATCAAGCTAGTCAGGCTTATAGGGCGATAGTTCCCGGGGTCTGTTGTGGCTCCACCTTTGTGGAGTGGAATAATCTTTGCTGTGTGCCACTCTATGGGTATGTAGCCTGTGGAGAGGCTGAGTTTGAGCAGTGTATTTAGGTGAGGGGTTAGTTCGTCTTTGAGCTCATGTAGGATGCAGCCTGGGACACCGTCCGGTCCCATTGATGCTGTGTTTTTGGCTTTGGAGAGGGCTGTTTTAGCCTGAGTGGCTGTGATTTCAGGGGCTCTACATTCTTCTAGTATGGTTATGGGCCCTTTTGGGGGTGAGAGGGGGGTGACGTTTGCACTGAACCTGTCTGCCAGGATGTTGGCAATATCGGTCGGGTCAGTGTATTTTGTGCCATTCTGCACTAACTCCGAGCAGGTCTGAGCATTGCCACTTAGATTCTTGACATAGCTAAAGAATGCCTTGTGGTTATCCTTGGAGTCTTTGGCAATTTGTCTTTCGAAGCTAGCCTTGGATGATTTTATGAGGGATCATTGTTTCTTGCTGATACTGTTGTCACCTCTGGTCGGAGTGTTGACCAATTGATCCAGGGCATTTGAGTTTATAAATTCTAGGAAATGTTGGGCAAGGGAGTTAGTACTTGAGTAGTTCTCCTAGTTAATGTTTGGGTAATTGAAATCACCTAATATTAGGGGGTTTGGTAGGACCCTTATGTTTCCCAGTGTTTCCAGAAATGTGGAATGTGGGTCCTGGGACATGGTGGGTGATCTGTAGCAAGCTACAATTTTAATTGCAGTTTTGCCAGTTGTTAGTTGCACGTGGATGATCTCTGAAGCATTGTGCTGTGCCACTAACCTGGAGGTGTTGGTATCCTTGATGAATATGGATATGCCCCCGCCTTTTGTATTTAGGTCCGGGTTCTGTGGCCGAAATGTATGGTATGAGTTGTAGCCTGGTAGTGCTGGGGTGATCTCTGGAGCCTTAAACCAGGTTTCTGTTACTGCACATATATCGATTTTCTCCATACTGAGGAGTGCCTCGACTATGTGCATTTTGAGGTTTAGACTTCTGGCATTGAGTAGCATTACCCTCAGTTTTTTGTTACTTGTGCTATTTATGGCAGTGGGTTTGTCTTTTGAGCCTTGCCTAAAAAAGGCACTGTGGGGGTGGCAAGAGCCTTGGCCAGCATTCGAAAGCCTAAGGGTGACAGGTGCAAGCCATCTCTAGCAAAGCAGCGTGGCTTGTCGAGCATGTCATCCCAGGTGGACAAACACTGGATCCCCTTTGAATGACACCAGAAACTTAGCCAATTGTTGAAATTGATCATTTTTTCTTTATACCATGGTATCATTCTTGGTGAGGGCTAGATGCTACTCAGGGTCAGGGTCATACTGGCCTGTGCTATGTGATCAGAGAGCTGTTCCATGTCTCTTTTCATATAGCCAGGGAGGTACAGCTCAGGTAATTCACACCAACATGGACAATGACAGAGTCGTATTTGTACTTGTTTCGGAGTGACCTGAGTGCTTGTGTTATGTGGCGGATCCTGGCACCCAACAGGCAGCTAACAGTAACCTTCTCCTTGTTCAGCCTAGTGAGTGGGACGTCAGTGTGCCTGACTATAGAGTCACCTATTACTAGTGGGTTGGGTATGTTATTTTGCCTTAAGTGTTGTGATTGCATGGCACACTGGTTTTGTGAAGTATGTGTTTCATGTTTTTTGTTGGGGCCTGGAGGTTGCTTTGATGTCTGCTTTGGAGGTCTCTGTTGCTTTTGCAGATTTTTATTTAGAGCCTCCGAGTATGTTTTTGTGTATTTATGTGTGTTTTTTGCCAGTGCTGGTTTAATGGGTCTATGTGAGACTGGTGGTGTGATGCAAGTATTTCCCTTCTCCTCTTGACTGTCTGATCCAGTCTTGGGTTGAGAGAGCTTTGCCTCCAGTTTGGCTGTATAATTGCATCTCTCACATGTATTAGTGTTTGGTAAATAAACAGTCCTTGCAGGTCTTGAATCAGGACTCTGCACACCATAGTAACAGGAATTTACCAGTAAGCCATCTGAAATGATTATTTTGTCCTGATCTAAATCTAAACTGGTCATCTCCCATCTTACTTTTTAATACTCTGTGTATTTGTTTATCAGTCACCTCTCTAGAACTTTCATGTATTGTGATGGGAGTCTGATATATGTACAGCCCACAGTAGTGGATGTCCCTTTTGTTCTTGTACACTGACACTAATATGCTTATCAGACCAGCTAATTGCCAAATGAATATCATCAAACTTTATAGATGTATTCAGCTCCTTATACTCAGCATTTATCAGGTCAGTTACCGAGTACAAAGTCCCCTTTGGGATGTAACTCACTAAACATATCACATAATTACAAAGATCCCAGAGGCTATGACCCAAGTATATCCCAGGCCTAAAGTTGCTGAACTACCAAGAGAAGTTGGAAACTCCGTCCCTTTATTCAGTGCCATATAGAATTTTGTGGGGCAATCTGCCCCCTTTACTATGCCATTACACTGATGTCCTTCTTACCAGGCTGAGGAAGGAGAAAGTCATGGTCAGTTGATTATCAGGGGCTAGGATCCACCACATTATGCACACACTCAGGTCATTGGACCACAAGTACCAATATGACTGTCATAGTCCATATGGGTGTAACTGACCTGAGATGTACCTCCCTAGACTATATGAAGAGAGACATCATGGAGCTCTAGGAATATGTGTCCCAGGCTGGTATGAGCCTAAAACTGATCAGTATTTTACCTTCTCCAAGGATGATGCCAAAATACAAACAAAAAATGAATGACTTTAATAATTGACATAGCTTCTGGTGTCATTCTAAGAGGGTGCAATATTTGTCAGCATGGAAGGAGATGGTCAACATGCTGCACCTCTCTCCTCTAGGCTTTCAAATATTAGCTAAAACATTGTCTTCCCGCATAGTGCCTTTTTTATGCAATGGCAAACTGAAAGTACTTCCAACATAGCAAATTAAAACCAAGAAAATCTAAAGGAATTATTGCTCGATGCTAGGAGTCTAAACAAAAAACTCCACTCCCCAGAAGCTCTCCTAAATGTCTGTACGATCACTGAGGCATGGTTTAAATCCACAGAAAGCACATCAACAGTGCAAGGTTATAATGCCTTCCATACATTTAGACCAGTTACTACATAGACAGGGACTAAACGCGGAGGTGCCTTGATTTGCATAAAAAATAAATATACCTCAAGGCTGGTCAAATGCACTTGAGCTACTCCATGTTCAAATTACCATAGACAAAATTCATACCACTTCTTTGCAAGCTGTAGGTCCCTCTCTATGACACAGGAAACCCATGTGATGTATCTAAACTTATTGGATGCAGTCACCATTCAACCCAATGCCATATTCATGGGTGAATTAATTACCCCACTATTAAATGGGCATCCTATATGATACCAAAAGTACAGGCACAGAGATTCCTGGATTTTGTAAACACAAACTCCTGGGCCAGATATACCAACCAGGGGGTGCAACCATACTGAATATAGTCTTCACTAATATGGGAGAGTGCTGCACATACCCTAGTGTAATGTCTTCTCTGGTAAGGTCAGATCATACAGTGGTCTCCTCTGAAGTAAAAATAAAACCTGAAACCTCAGCTAGGCCTGGAATACTCAGAAACTACTCTAATGCTAACTTTCTACTGTTAGTGATAACCTGGCAAAATTTCAAGTCCCCATAAACTCTGAGAACACTGCTACTTATTCAGAACTGCTCACAGAAACCCTATACAAGCATGTTAATAGCTGCATAGAAGCAGCTGTACCCACCAGGAAGAAGTACAGAACTAACTCAAAAAACAAGCCACACTGGTAGAATTACAAAATCAGTAAGTTGTAAGATAGAAGGAAGAAAATCATGGCAAAATTCGGAGGTGCAGCACCCAGGAGGATAAAAGTACTCTCATCAAGGAAAACAAACGACTCAGAGGACAAATAAAGTCTACCAAAGCCAAATTTGAGGTAAATTTGACCTCCCAGGCCAAGGACAACCACAAGGCATTCTTTAGCTATCTCCACATCCTCAAAGGCAATACACAGTTCTGTGCAGAGCTCATTGTAAACGGAGCCACCTATACTGAGCCAAAAGATATAGCAAACTTACTGGGCGACAAATTCAGCTTCAACTTTACACCTCTCTCCCCCTCAACCTTTCCTCAGGAAATACCATCAAATATAACTCCCCCTGCTATCACTAGGGAATAGGTCCATAATGCTCTCTCTAAGGCCAAGAACACTGCATCAATGAGACCAAAAAATATCCTAGAATGCCTTCTAAATAGCATGAAACATGACCTATCAGGCTGTCTGGAACTGTTTATTTATCTATAGCTTCCAAACAAGCTTTGTGCTTCATGAATGGAGAACAGTAACAGTCATCCCTATAAGGTGGGCCATCTACAGACGCTTGGAACTACAGACCCATAGGTCTCACCACTCTTATATGCAAAGACATGAAAAGAATTATCATGGAAATGATCAATAATGATATAGTAAACCTCCAAACACTGGACCCAACCCAGTCTGGTTTCATCAAGGGCAGGTCATGCCTATTCACGCTGGTGGACTTCTTTGAGAAGGTCACCAAAGCAATGGATGAGGGCAAAATGGTTCACACTGCCTACCCTGACCTGGCCAAGGCATTTGGTACAATACTCTACTCGGGCATTGTTGACAAACTCAGGCGTTTAGGTACAAACATGCATGTCATCCTGTGGATAGCCAACTGGCTCACAGACAGGACCCAGGAAGTTAGAATTGGGGAATCCACTTCTACAAATGGGCCAGTCACAAGTAGAGTCCCTCTGGGATCAGTCTTTGGACTACTTCTTTTTGGCATTTACTTCTCTGAAGTCAAGACCTATGTCAATGGCCTCTGGCTGACTAAATTTGCAGATGATTGCGAACTAGGAACTGTCATTGAATCCTACACCATCACAAATATTTTCCAGGAAGGGCCGACACAGACAAACAAATGGTGTCAGAAATGCCAAGAAATGCATAATGGGGTGGTGCAGTGGTTAGCATTGTTGCCTCACAGCAAGAGGTTCTCTGGTTCAGTTCTTAGCTGGGGTGCCTTCTGTACAGAATCTGCATGTCGTCCCTGCATTCAAGTGGGTTTTCTCTCGGTGCTCCGGTTTCCTCCCACATTCCAAAGACATGCATCTGGAGTATTTCTCCTCAGGCCTCTGCTGAAAATGGGCTCCCAGTTAGACTTTGCAGTAAAAAAATGTTAAATAAATAATAGTATCCTTCTGGAAGTCATCTGCTCCTGGTAACTATCATATTGACAACACACCACTTAGAGCTGACCTAGTAGTCAGGGACTTGGGGACACACGTAGACAGTAATCTAGGCTTTGACCATCACATGCCTACAGTACTCTGATAGACCTTCTACATTTCAGCAAAACAAACAGCACCAGAATAGGACAACTGGATGGGGAACAGGAAATTCATCCCTGGCTTGGCACCTGTGTCTCTAATGTGCACAAGCAGTCTGTAAATGGTTCATCTCACAGGCCACTACTTGTAAATGGTTCATCTCACAGGCCACTACTTGTAAATGGTTCATCTCACAGGCCACTACTTGTAAATGGTTCATCTCACAGGCCACTACTTGTAAATGGTTCATCTCACAGGCCACTACTTGTAAATGGTTCATCTCACAGGCCACTACTTGTAAATGGTTCATCTCACAGGCCACTACTTGTAAATGTTTCATCTTCCAAGCCCCTAGTTAAACTTATCAAGGGTACCAGAACTTGTCAGAGATTTAGGATGCACGGCTAGGCTTAAAAAGCCCCTTGTGGTCATTAGCCTAGTAAACACCATAAACCTTTTAGAGACCAGATTATCATGGACTTCTTCTACCTCCACAAGATCAATATCTCCAACAATACTAGAACCAGGGACCTAAATATTCACCAACAGTTAAATAAAACATGATGGAGGGATACGTTTATAACCCAGCACGTCCCAAACCTCTGGAATAAACTTTCCCTGCATGTTAAGTGCAGCTCATTATCTCCCTTTAAACATAACGAAGATGACTGCATGCATATTCACAAATTGTATCCAGACTCTGTGAATGGTCATTAGAGTCAATGACCTTTGAATTTCTGTGGCTCTTTGAGAGTGCTTGATCATTCATACATGGAAGATTAAGCAGAGATTACCCCTCGGGGTCCTGTATAACATTAACTATAGGAACAGGACTTCTACAGAGACTTGAGAAATTTTTAGTGACTGAACACTGTAGTATTTTAAGCTGGTTTAGGTGATAAATAAGGAGCATGTCAAAAGGGACATTATAGTAAATGATGGGCCTAATAAGGGGGAATAAAGTGGGCCTATTACTTTAATTTTGAGGAGACAGTATAAATATGCTCTCTCAGCTCGGCAGTGTTTTAGCACTTCCTGTACCTGAGGCCATGCAGAAAAAAAATGTAGACCTATTAACCCCTTCAATATATTTCTGTTACATAATGACACATGACGCATGCTTTAAGTTGTTCAAAGAAGTCAATTAAGTAGTCATTGATTACAAGCATGCTGCTTATGATCAAGTCCATGTAAATATTTGTGATTCCATGAATTCAGTGGCTTTTCTAACAGTTTCATGCAAAGGACCCTGTATGAATATCATTGTTCTGGAAGGTTACACCTGGAACATGAGTGATATAGAATTTTTAGATCCTAGGCAGATATATCTAGTGCTTGTACACCAAATAAGCTTGCCTTCTACTTGTGATCCATTTCCATTTCAAAATGCTGCTCTTGCATAAGTTGTTAAACCTTCCACACACCCAAGTTTATTTATTTATTCATTTATTTGTTAACCTTTCAGGCTAAGGCTACAAAATGCCATTAGCAATGATTATCATTTGATATTGTCTGCTCCAAAGGCTGTGTTTAAAATTAGCGGACAAACATGGATATATATATATATATATATATATATATATATATATATATATATATTTGTCTGCTAATTTTAAACATTGGAGCAGACAATATATATATGTATGTATATATATATATATATATATATATATATATATACATATATATATATATATATATATATATATATATATACACATATATATATATATATATATATATATATATATATATATATATATATATATATATATATATATATATATATATATATATATATATATATATATATATATATATACATACATATATATATATACACATATGGATCTATACGCGGTGGTGCAGCGGTAGCGTTGTCACCTCACAACAAGAGGTTCAACCGTTCAATTCTTGGCTGGAGCGCCTTCTG